>NC_048569.1:31938223-32279056 GCF_013265735.2 Oncorhynchus mykiss | reverse complement strand
TTTGATAGACTAAAATGGTCATATGTCTGGTCTGCCTTGGAACATATAGGAATTGGCTCCAATTTCATTAATATGAATAAAATGCTATATGCCTATCCCTCAGCCATAGTTTATAAGAGGCAATATCTGCTCTATTCAGAATTTTTTAAACCTTTTTTTTAGCTAGGCAAGTCAGTTAAGAACAAATTCTTATTTACAATGACAACCTAGGAACAGTGGGTTAACTGCCTTGTTCAGGGGCAGAATGACAGATTTTTACCTTGTCAGCCCGGGGATTCGATCTAGCATTTGGTTACTGGCCCAATGCTCTAACCACAAGGCTACCTGCCGCCCCTTCTAGAATCACTAGAAGAAGCAGAAAAGGCGATCCAATTTTAACTTAGCTATTTTTGTTGTCTATGGAACCCCTGGCCCAGGCAATTCATCAATAGAAGGAAATAACATGAATATTCCTCAAATCTACTGAGCATTTTATCTCATTATAAGTAGACAATATTTTACTATATCTAGACAATATATCTCAATTTCTCTCAAATATATTGAAGATCATACTGTAGATAAATTCAGCTTCATCTCAAGTTATAAAATGTATCTAACCAAATCAGCCCTACTGCCTCTCAAGACCCTGATAGAGGACTCCATCTCTACTCATAAAATGTGAAATATCAGAATAATAGTAGAAAGATTTTTTTTATTTCATCACATTCCCAGTGGGTCAGAAGTTTACATTCACTCAGTTAGTATTTGGTTGCATTGCCTTTAAATTGTTTATCTTGGGTCAAACGTTTCAGGTAGCCTTCCACAAGCTTCCCACAATAATTTGGGTGAATTGTGGCCCATTCCTCCTGACAGAGCTGGTGTAACTGATTCAGGTTTGTAGGCCTCCTTGCTCGCACACGCCTTTTCAGTTGTGCCCACAGATTTTCTGTAGGATTGAGGTCAAGACTTTGTGATTGCCACTCCAATACCTTGACTTTGTTGTCCTTAAGCCATTTTGGCACAACTTTGGAAGTATGCTTGGGGTCATTGTCCATTTGGAAGACCCATTTGCAACTAAGCTTTAACTTCCTGACTGATGTCTTCAGATGTTGCTTCAATATTTCCACACAATTTTCCTCTCTCATGATGCTATCTATTTTGTGAAGTGCACCAGTCCTTCCTGCAGCAAAGAACCCTCACAACATGATGCTGCCACCCCCGTGCTTCACGGTTGGGATGGGGTTCTTAGGCTTGCAAGCCTCCCCCTTTTCCCTCCAAACATAACAATGGTCAAAATAGCCAAACAGTTTTATTTTTCTTTCATCAGACCAAAGGATATTTCTCCAAAAAGTACAATCTTTGTCCCCATGTGCAGTTGCAAACCGTAGCCTGGCTTTTTTTATGGTGGTTTTGGAGCAGTTGCTTAATCCTTGCTGAGCAGCCTTTCAGGTTATGTCGATATAGAACTCATTTTTACTGTGGATATAGATACTTTTGTACAGCAAAGAACCCCCACAACATGATGCTGCCACCCCCGTGCTTCACGGTTGGGATGGGGTTCTTCGGCTTGCAAGCCTCCCCCTTTTTCCTTCAAACATAACGATGGTCATTATGGCCAAACAGTTCTATTTTTGTTTCATCAGACCAGAGGACATTTCTCCAAAAAATACAATCTTTGTCCCCATGTGCAGTTTGGAGCAATGGCTTCTTCCTTCCTGAGCGGCCTTTCAGGCTATGTCGATATAGGACTCGTTTTACTGTGGATATAGATACTTTTGTACCTGTTTCCTCCAGCATCTTCACAAGGTCTTGGAAGGCTTGGAAACTAAACATATATAATTATATAATACAATTATAAATTGTGATGACAACTCCGAGGAGCTACTCTGTCAACTGCAGCATGCAGCCACAGGGTTATGAGCTGTGTGTTGTGGCAATAGGACCCATGTTGTAATGAGTGCACCAGTATGATACAAGTTCACTCCTGATAGATAGTTAGTAAATCTCAGTCAAATAATGATCAAATAAAAACATTATATTAACAGTTTACATTACACAAGCCTTATACCAGAGTCAAGACAAGAATAAACTGTTATCCTGTAACAAGCTGGTAAGTACATGGAATAATGCTCCACATTTTCTTGGAAAACCATTTTAACAATGGTAAGGGTTTTATTTTTTTTTATTTAACTAGGCAAGTCAATTAAGAACACATTTACAGTGACAGCATATCCTGGACGAATTTGGCACTGCGCTATGCGATTCCCAATCACAGTCAGATGTGCTTCAGCCTGGATTTGAATCAGGGACTGTAGTGACATCTCTTGCACTGCAAGACTTGGGAGCCCAAGTGTTACATACACACAGTCACTAACATACTTGTTGCATGTTAATTATTTACGTTGTTCACTTATAGTTGCCCTGGTATTATCCTGTGTAATATATGATGTGCTTCCCAGTGATCTGACATCAATGAAAAATGGCCGACATCTGAGTGCCAGCTTGAGGACAAGGGATCAGATGATACATAGATTACACATTTGCAATATGACTGGTCCTGAATGTATTTCAGTCAACCATTCTAGACAGATTAACAAATATTGCATTCCAGTAAAAGTATGAAATGAAGAGATAATTATGCTGAGAGCGGATGATTGAGAGGCACGCCCGTAATGGATTTGATTAAAGTCGTCAGTAAAAACATGCTAATGGTGGTGTTGATTAGTTGGATCACTCTAACGATGCTGTGAACATTCATCTGCAGTATAAACAAAAGTGTTGATGCTGTATTCACAGTTTTTACACGTTTGTGTGTGCACGTGTCTGTGTGTGTACGTGTGTATTTGGCATGAACTTGCCAGAATGTTCGAGCATGCATGAAAGATATTGTGCATACATGTAAGATACAAGATACTGTGCATGCATGTAAGATACAAGATACTGTGCATGTATGCAAGATACAAGATACTGTGCATGCATGTAAGATACAAGATACTGTGCATGTATGTAAGATACAAGATACTGTGCATGCATGTAAGATACAAGATACTGTGCATGTATGTAGGACACAAGATACTGTGCAAATTGTTTACATTTGCAATCATTTGATTATCATGATGAGGAACAAAACTTCATCCAAACATCCAAACTCGGCAAAACTGTATTTTCTAAAACTACAACATGCTTTAAAATGATGATGCCTGCAAAATTGTTAAGCAGCAACATTCCTGTCAAACTGTCAAACCACTTTCAAACCATTTCTAGAAACCAAAACTCATAACCCCAGTTCTCTGATAATATGAGTGAGATGTTTCACATATGAGGTATTCGATCCAGGCGGATCACTAACGAAGAACCAATCACACAATGTTTGTCGGAGACAGACAGGTAGAGTGGCAAATGAGGTGAGACCCTCCTTTTTTACAAGGTGCTACTCGCCCATCATCTGGTCATTCTCAAGCATGCCTCTTATTCCTTGCGCTCTTACGAGCTGGGAAATGTGGTGATACATCTCACTCAAATTATCACAGAACTGGGGTTTACGAAAGTAAGTAACTTGTGCTTAGCCGTGAGGCTTTTGTATTCGCTAGCTAGTGTTCACCCATAGGGCTTATAGCTTTGCTAGTGTTCACCCAGAGGGCTTATAGCCAGAGGGCTTATAGCCTTGGCCAGCAAACTAGCCAAGTTAGCTTAAGCCTTGCAGCGTGAGCTAACCAAGTCTTGATAGTTAGCCGTAAGCTAGCTAGTGTTCGCCTCATGGGCTAATAGCCTAGCTAGTAAGCACAAAGCTAGCCGGAGAAAGAGCGTGCTTTCTTGGTCTCTCAACTAACAAAATTGTTTATTTCGACCGTCGAGCTGTGAAGCTAGGGCAGTCGGTCAGTCTAGTCAACACAACACGAGAGAACGTGTGCTGAACTAAATGAGAGAGGAGAGCTTGCAAATCTACCTTTCCAGGTAGAACATTTAGCTAGTACAGTGCTAGCCAAAGGGAACCGTGTGGGGGCAGGGTTCGACTTCTGGTTAGTACCTCCCACAACTGTGGAGCCGTGAGGCTATACCAGTCTATCTAGTTAACACAAACGAGTGAACGCATGATAAACTAAACAAGAAAAGCTAGGAATGTGGTTTGCTTGCTTTCCAGCGAGCTAGCCAAGTTAGCTTAAGCCTTGCAGCGTGGGCTAACAAAGTCTCGATAGGTAGCCGTGTGAAGCTAGCTACCACAGGAGACTGAGAGGTAGAAAATAACTTCTACTCTAAGCAAAACTTTCCTTTTGGTCAGTACTCAACACTATTGTCAGGAGCAGATGTGCCGTAGTGATTATTCCGCAAGGAAGAGAAGCGAGAATGACTAGATGACGGGCGAGTTGCGCATTATGAAGAGGGAGGGGCTCACCTCATTAGCCACACGACCAGTCTGTCTCTGATAGACGTTGTGTGATTGGTTCTTTGTTAGTGATCCGCCTGCAGCGAATCCCCCATACAGTATGTGATACATTGAAACTAGTATTTGAAAGAGATATTCAGTATATCCTTGAAGCCTGTGATTACACCTCTACCATACGCCGGCACAGCACCATAACCTATCTCAGCAGTCTCCCCCTCCTCAACCAACCACTAAACCACTGCATCTGTGCTGCTACAGGACCACAGAGACACCACCACCACACCACAGGATCCTATTTTGGGTTAATTGATTGTTTAGTTATATCAGCGCCTGGGGTAATCCTCTGAGCCCCTCATTACCTCCTCCCTTTCCCTCCTCCCCATCTCCCTCCAACCTTCCTCCTCCCTACCCAATGCAACATGACTGGCTGGTGGCCCTCCCCCTTACGGTGCACACCCCCACCCACCACAGAGCTGCTCCATTAGGCCTGAATTGTTGTTGTGACGTGTGGGACCCAGGGGAGGTGTTACTGTCAGGCCTGATTTACTTCCAACCATCTGACACGAGGTGGCCGCTCGCTGGGGGCGTGGAGGGAAGGAGAGAGAGGAGAAAGCCAGCAGCCAGGCCTCAAGCTGCCTATGGCAGGGATAGCTCAATGCAACAGCCTGAATCAACAGTACAATGCAACAACCTATTATAGCAACACCAAAATGCAAGAGCCTAAAGCAACAGTCCAATATAATAGTAGGCTAAAGTGCAACAGCCTACAGCAAGAACCTCATGCAAAAAAACAATGTAACAGTCAACTAATGTAACAACCAAGAAACAGCTGACATCAAAGTCAAACTGACATTATATCCTTTAACCACTGACTGTGACTGCCCTTTTTGCTAATGATTATCTTGTCAAAAATATGTGGGGGTGAAATTAAGAATGACTATATAAGTGTGTGGGATGTCAGTTGTATTTAATTCATGTTTTTTACATAGTTAGTTTTTACTTATTTGTGCATATCTGCATTGTGGATTATATATCTTTACTCTACTTTATTACGTTTATTTTTACAGGGAAAGTGCACATTAATCAGCATTTCTGTTGCCGATTTTAGCCAGCCGACACGACAAATTTTCGTCCACGGTCCTTGGGCAGGTTATTAAAAACACTTAAAAGGACATACAGTTAGACAGTAAGCTCATAAAGAACAACATATGACAAGCAACACTAATCAGTGCAGACAGACAGAGCAATAACACAAAAAGCAAGCAAACAACATTTTTAAAACAAAATAGAAAAAAACTAAATGTCTGACAGGCAACATGGAAAACGGCTATACACAGCTAGAGAATGTGTTCACACACCTGATTTTTCTTATATGTCGCATATCTGGTTGAGTAGCCTTCAATCACAGGCTGCTACTGCCAACAGCAATTTAGACCTCCTGGGAAGTGGTCTACAGGATCCAGCTATTGTCTGCTGAAGAATATGTGCCAGTCACCTGTCATGTCAAACATGGAACACAGACACATACACATCGAGGCCTTGAACCATACAATTAATGATTATACCCTAAATACTTACAACGTACACCTGATATCATCACACATTCACTGTCCTCAAAAGATAACACACATTTGTCTAATTCCTTTCTCACCATTTCCTCCATCCACTTAAAACTACCCAGCTACATTCAAACCCCCACATTCACTTATACACACAAAGCCACTGGGGAAACTCAAATTAATCTGAAAGAGTGGAGGGGATAATCTCACTTGTTTACATTAAGAGTTCATCCCGAGGTCATCCTGATCGCACCTTTTGTTCTCTCAGGGTTCCTCACACCTGTCGTGGGAGAGGAGGGAAGGGAAGGGGCTGCGACATGTTAAACCAGGAAGCTGGTAGGATTTAGCGAGTCTGTTGTGGAGGCTTCAGACTTCCTGATGTGTTGTGTTCCTCTGTCTCATTGACAAATCCTCCTGGCTCAGCCCAAATGGAAACTGCCCAGTAAACTGACCATGGCAGGGATCGAGGGAGATTAGTGAGGCCTTTGACACTTCACTCTCACCCGCACTGACTTTGCAGGGCACCCTGGGATAGGGTTACGCACCTGTTGCCTTAGTACAGCAATACTGACAGCCGCCACTCAGGTGGAAGGATTCGATTTTAAGTCGAAGTGTTGTGTCCTTGTTCTGGCAACCTGAGAACAAGAGCCAGCAGTCCAACCCTAAAATGAAGAAGTAAAGAACCTGTATCAAAATTCTAAAATACCTGTGTGAAAAAATTCTATTATAAGGCCATTTTTATTTTCGAACTTATTGTATGTGTCTGTCAAAACACACACAATTCACAGTCTGAGAAACTTTCTTCAGCCAGTGTTTCTAAAAGCACCAATCTTCCAACCCCTGGATTTGTTTTTGGAGTAATTATAGTAAGTGCTTGGGTTAAATCTGACAATCCACAGTTATTCAAACACAGCGCCTATTGTTAATCAGTGGTCTTGGTATACTACTCTCATATCAGGGTGAGGGTGGGGTGGATCCTCCTGTTGTTTTGTTGCCATAGGCAGATCATTTTTATAAGACTAGGGAGGTGTCTTTTAGACAAACCTCTGTTTTTGCAGATTTTATTTTATTTTTTCACAAATTTTTAGGAGGTTATAAAACTATAGTTTAACTAGAGTCCAGAGTTGTTCATAGTCAGGTCTCCCGGTTCTATAGAATCCAGATTTTTCCAATTATGCCTGTTTATTTGCATTGTCAGTACTGTAGTTCCTGTTGGAACTACATATTGCTGGAAGATGGTGAAAGGATCCATCTATAAAGAATGTGCAGATTGATGGTCTTTGTCAGAGTGAGGATTGTTTTAAATGTACTGTATGTGATGCTATTCCCAGATGAAACTGCAATGCAAGTCTTTCTGTCACTGGTAGAAAAAAATGAAAGACATTGACGGTCACTTACACAGTCCGAGCACACACACACATGCGCGCACCAAGCACACACCAACGCACACACGCATGCACACACTACACACTGTTTAATCTATTTAATTGAACCTGACTTTGAATAAGTAAACAAATTAGGAAATTCACAAGAGGCATTCGATCCCTCATAAGCTAATGGATTGAAGATTTCTATCCCGTAGGGGCATTTGGGCAAACAAGGCACAGTTATCTCCAAATCGACATGTTGACTCTCAGTCTGCATCAAATTTCTGCACTAAAGAGCCGTTGAACTCTTGATACAGCTTTGGTAATTAGCCAGACGGCCAATCTGCAGATTCAGCCATGTCTCTGGATCGCTCCGGTTCCCCTCCATTATCTGTATTCTGATGTAAGATCAATGTGATTAATACTTCAGGAAAATAAGGGATGATATCGAAGATTAGCCACCACCCCAATTACCCTAGCTTCTGTCTGTGTTTTGAGAAATTAAGATGTGCATATACTGTATAGAAAAACTCCATTTTCTGTTATGTCTAACGTAGATAGTGTCCCACCCTGATCTGTTTCACCCACCAGGTGTCTCCCATTTTGTCCCCGTTATCTCCTGTGTATTTATACCTGCGTTTTCTGTTTGTCTGTTGCTAGTTCATCAAATCCTACCAGCATGTTCCCGTGTTTCCTGTGCTCTGGTTTTAGTTTTTCCTAGTCTTCCCAGTTCTGACCTTTCTGCCTGCCCTGACCCTGATCCTGCCTGCCGTCCTGCACCTGCCAGACTCTGATTTGTATTACGACTCTTTGCCTGCCTTGACTTACCTTTTGCCTGCCCCTTGTACTGTTTTTAACTCTGAGACTCGTACTATCTGCCTTCTGTGTCTGCATCTGGGTTTTAGCCTGAGCCTTGATAAATAGAAGAGAGCCCAAGACAATGTCTATAGTCAACATAATAAAGATCTGATACAAGAGTCAGTGGTCAGTTTGGATTTAGCTGACAAATTTATTAAAGACCTGTATCACTTAATCATAATCATCATCAGAGAGAATAAATAAGACATAAAACATCTTCCACATAAACAAACACGTACACCAGCCTGGGTTTCAGCATGCCCAGGAAATTTCAATAGAATGAAACAAACAAGATACATCTGAGAACACACAAATGCATAGAAGTAACTGGACCTCTACTTATCGGTGGGAGGCGACATCTACAACCTGTCTAGATCCCTAGCCGTCAATGTACAAAGTCCTAATATCTGTGGTATTCATGTTGTCGTAGGGGTTGTATAAAAATAAATTCTCCACAATGATAAACCTTAATATACACAGACATTTGGCAACAACCAGACACATAAAAACTCTGACTTGAACCACAACCTGCATCGGTACACTTTCTTTTTCTTTTTTTTAAACAGAGAGAAGAATAAGGTGGAAAGGATTGGAGTCTATTGAAATCCAATTGGGCAAAAGTCTGAATTTGCTAAGTTGTCACAACGATATCACAGCTGGAAATGGTGTGTATCTGTGAGCTTCCTCTGGTGTAATATTGATGACACCATAGGGATCGAAAGCATGATGGTGGAAAGTCGCTGTACACATAGTTCAATGGTGGAGGGCTGTTTGATGAGTGCTGTGAAGACTTCAGGCTGAGAGAGGGAGTATGTCTGTCTGACCGTTACAAGTTCAGATTGTAGAAGTGAGATTGCTTTCCTTTCAGACCCTACTCTTGACGATATTTGAGCAACGTATCAACACTTCGTCAGTAGCTAAATGATCATTCAGAACAGGCCAGCACTCCATTCTTCTCAGTCTTGTTATCTTTAAGGAATGGTGTGTGAGTTCCAAGTGCTACTATTCATATTTTTTGAGGCCCAATCCTTCCTTTCAGTTCACTCAGATCAGGAGAAATTAAAAATATTAATTGACAGTTCATTGACAGAGAGAGAGTGATCCAAGGAGGGTGAAAGACAGCAACCGTCTGACCCGGTCTCTCTGTTTTACAGGTCTTGCGTGACTGTCTCTTTCCAGTTTTTGACACCCGCAGGAGAAGACACAGAAAAAACACCTTTGAGTCCTTAGACAACGTTGACCAATCAACCCAGCTCATCAAAACTGTCCGTGGTCCACTTCATCCAACCAGGAAGCTGGACTCGCTGGGAAGTCTGGGTAGCCCCCACTGCTGCCAGTGGACAGATCTGAGCTAGGGCCGTTAGTGCCCCCCAACACTCCTCTCATGCCTGGGTTTAGCCCCGGGGCCCCACCTTGGGTCATGATTGACAGGCCGGAGTCAGGGTAGACCAGGCTGGAGATGAGGGGCTGGTGCCTGGGCAGTGCCTGAAGCGAACCTGGGGACTGGGGTAGGCCGTAGGGGCTGCTGGAGCGGATGTCACGGTACTGGTCCTGAGAGGGGAGGACTCCATGCTCCAGGGGGAAGGGGCCGTGGCTGCCCCCCATGGCTGGAGACGACTCGCTCAGGCCGCTGTAGATGCCATTGGAGTGACTGAGCTCCGACATGGGTGGCTCGTCTGGAACAAAAGGGAGGACACTTGGTCAGGGTGTGGCATTATAGAAGCCTTATGGAATATAGTGCTGATATTATTAGTTTGATTCTGGTCATTCATATAAAATTTGATTTATAAGATTTTCCCTCGTTGGAATTATTTGGGTTTCATTCACATTTGAGTGGGTATAAACCAAAATGTGTGGTTTACAAATGTGCTATGTCCATTTCCACTATGCACTTCACGGGCTAATAAATCATATAAAAAGAGTTGGTATTATAATTGTGATAACAACTCATTTTTTATCATCTCTCATAATTCCTCAAACAGGAACTTAAAGGCGCCCTCTGTATCCCATTCCCTTTAATTTGGTTATTGTGAATACATCATCTCAGATATGTCTGTTTGTTTTCTCATCCTACCTGTAAAGGAGACCTCAGCGTCGCTGTCCATGCCCTCCTCCTGGATGCTGTCCTTGTCTGATTTGGAACTACCTCGCGACCTCTTCATGTTGCGGAAGTACTGTCCCCACCTCTGTCTGCCTGCATCCTTCTTCAGCCTCTTCTCTTTTGCTCGCCTGTTCTGAAACCAGACCTGGAGGACAGAGGTGTTGTATGGTTCGTTACATATGTTTTGTTCTATTTATTTTAGGTATACAATTGGAGAGTTGGGAATTTCCTGTTGAAGGCAGCTCCTCCAATAAATATCCTATTTTTCTAAGTTGAAGCCTTTTTCTACAATCAAATCAAATCAAATGTATTTAAATAGCCCTTCTTACATCAGCTGATATCTCAAAGTGCTGTACAGAAACCCAGCCTAAAACCCCAAACAGCAAGCAATGCAGGTGTAGAAGCACGGTGGAATTATGAGTAAAGTGAAACTGATTTCTTCAAATGAGAAATCTATAATGTACTGTTACATTTGCAGAGGACACAAGTCGTCTGTTTTATAACATTATCAAATGTTTTATCTTTTGAACTGAATGTTTCATTCATAACCTATTGTCGGACATGCAAAATGGCTTTCCTAACCACTCCAGACATCATTTTTCTCTACTCTTTCTTCAGTGCCCCTGCTATGCTTTTAAGTGGTCAGGTACATTAAAATGAAAACAAAATCATTTTCAAGGACTGTCTGGGGACTGGGCCATGTCTTCTTTAACGCAAGTGGGAGATTGAAACAGTGGGACAGAACACTAATCTCAGGACCACCATGGCCTGTACAAGATTTATCACGCGCTTAATTAACTTCATGACAGCTATAAGTTGTCCTTAACCCTGAGAGCAGACAAGTTACCATGCATGTTACCCTCTCACTGGGATTTAATACCTGGAGTTGATGTTAATTATTTAAATCTCACTTTGTCCACGTTCTAAATTGTAGCTGTAAATTTGGTGATTAAATTGGAAACATTTGTATTTTTTTTTTAAGAGACAGTTATGATTGACATACCATTCACTTTGTTTAAATCTACATCATGCAAAGCATACTTGAATTAAAACAGGTAAAAATGTTCTCCTTTCTAACCCATATTTAGGAAAGGTCTACATTCATTAATGATATGGAGCCAAAGTGAACCCTCTTCACCCCCATTTCCCCTTCAGTGAATAGTGAATAATGAAGGATAGTGGCTTCCTGCCTACTTTAAGTGTCCTTGCAAATAAAACGATATATACAGAATGACTAATTGACCATATTCATCCACAGTAGGGCTCTTTCACAGACAATATGCGAGGCTCTCAGCGTTGTTAACGAGCTCTCTCTTACCATTCTGACTTTCAAGTGTGTAGACTTTTAAAAATTTTTTTTACTCCATTTCACTGTAAATTCTAACCATCAAACCCCAACTCTTCTGTACCTGGGAAGCCATTTCAAGCACTATTTCAAAAGGAAACCCATGCATGACCTTAGATAATAATACAATAAGGACGCTAATGAAATGGTATATAATGGAGGGGAATGGATAGTTACCTGAACAACCCGCATATCTAGGCCAGTTTCTGACGATAGCTGTTCTCGTACGTGTCGGGCCGGTTTGGGAGAGTTGTTGTAAGCGTTTTTCAGGGTCTCGAGCTGTTTCGCTGTGATGGTCGTTCGTGGCCTTTTCGCTGTTGAGTCAGCTTCTAAAAAGAAAATACAAGACACACAATGTAAGCCATAACGTAAACAAAAATTTACCCCAATACTTTATGATCATAGGCCTAATATTCGATTCAAAGTTGTATCCAAATATTGATAGATATTCAGTTAGATCCACCGAAAAATTGTAAGCCTGTTAAAAAATAGCTTTTGGCGTGCCCAAAAAATGTATCTATAAAGAAATATATATCTGGAAATATAATTTACAGTGCAATGCTTATTAAACAAATTATTGAATTATATTAATTTGATTATTCAGCATCCTTTGCGAGTTAGAGGTTGTAATTAAACTATTAATGAGTCGGATTACTCGTACATTTGATGATTTGTTATTATGTGCGTAATTGATCCCAAATATATGCTAACTCATAAGCAAATAAATAGTATACAGACAAAATAAAATGCGAGACCATTCTCCAATGCCCAAGTAATGGCGCCCATTCATTAACCAATAACGTGTGTTTGTCTATGAAAACTCACGTTAACTCAATATGTAAATCAGCAGTAGATACAGGCAGTAAATTCCGACAAACAGATGGGGCAGATAACACTTGAGTAATGTATTAACTATTCACAAAGAAAATACCCTGCGTGAATATCGTTTTGTTTATACAGAGCTTCTGTGAGAGGTCAGTTGTAATTCATTTTTCATGCAATAAATATGCATTTACATGAAATAAGTTATTTTAATCCGAGGCTTTAGGGTAGCCTATGAGTTACTTTAGCATAACATGGTAACCAGCGCTTTTAACACCCTTGAAACAAAACTAATATGTTGTGCAGATGAGGCTGAATTGAATCTTCTTAGTCACTGTCGGTCTGCTAATAAAATAAAACAAAATTAACTACGTTTTCTCTCTTCAATGCAATTGGACAGGCTTTCGGCCTATCTATACATAGGCTATTGCTATCTATTGGGACGCGGACTACGACGCAACTAGCGCAGATGGGGCAAGTGTTTATGGGTGACCTCAGTCTTGGAGATCAAGTTCACAGCTCCAAACAATACATAACGTATTGGGCGATGCGGTGATTGATAACATATTATAGGCATGCTCCTTTTTTTACGTTGTAGTTTAGCAGACAGAATGGAATGAAGATGTGGGCCTTGTAGGATTTCCACATTATTGGATATCGCTGAAATATCAACGACTGTGGAGGCATGCGCAATTAGGCGTTAGAATCTAGGAACTCTGATCTTGGGGACCCTAAATCGGTGTGATAAGGTATTTTTTAATGTTTTACTTAACCTTGATTTAACTAGTCAAGTCAGTTAAGAACAAATTATTATTAACAATGACGGCCTGCCCCGGACAAACCTGGACGACGCTGGGCCAATTGTACGCCACCCTATGGGACTCCCAATCACGGCCGGATGTGATACAGTCTGAATTCGAACCAGGGACTGTAGTGACGCCTCTTGCATTGAGATGCAGTGCCTTAGATCACTGCGCCATACAGTGATCTCTCACCTCGCTGTTTGGCGGTCTCGTAGTCAGCCTTGCACACGAGCCTGCTGTCCTCCATCAGGTAGTACTCGTCACCTGTCGCGAGCTGCCTCTTGCACACGATGCACGCGAAGCAGTGCAGGTGGTATACGAAATCCTGTGCCCTTCTCACCACCTGCGTTGGAGGAATACCTTGCTGACACGCGGCGCATTTGGTCCCAAATCTCCTTTTTGGAAATAAGAAGGTTATCATCAATAAATTGACAAGAGTTTAATCACGTTCACAACCTGTGATTCTATAAAAGATTTTCAATAATTCGTCGTTCATGAAAGAATAAGTATTTCATGAGACGGCCTATTTCTTGCACTCACTTAAAAAAGTCTTCTTTGCAGTAAACGCTATCTCCCCGGCTGAAGCACTTGTCTGCTAGTTGGGATTGGCAGTCGCTGCATTTCAGGCACTTGCTGTGCCAATGGCGGTCCAGCACTTTGAGGATGAAGCGGTCCACGATGTGTTGATTACAGCCAGCGCATACAGGAATTTCTGTAGAAGACAGGATAACCATGAAGCCATCGTGAATTGAAACACTGCTTAAGAAATGACGTTGCACCGAGACAAATTATACTGTGATCAAATTGTTTTACGACACAAAATAGCAATTCATACAATTGCAAAATGTAGACATTTGTTAATGCATTTGATTTAGAATAGGCTTATTTGGGATAATATCTAAATAAGGACACTAATTCGATACACATTATCAAAAAAATTGTGATAAATCATACTTCATATTCTGCATATTATAAATATGTATATTATATATACCTTAATCACATATTTATGCCATTTGTTTTTCAATTGATACTACTAAAACCTCAGATATATAAATTCGCATCGAAAGTGATGAGTAAATAGAAATGAATGGAAAATCCCCAAGGCAGTCTATTTCAGGGCAAATATGAGACAATTTTGTCACTGAGTTAGTATCTAGAATATTGTATTTTTTTTTTTCTTCGATGTATATTGATTGCCATGTAATTGAGAATTGCTATAATTCAATTAAAATGTTGTAGGCCTAATGAACAAATCTGGTTGAATGAAAAGTATAGTTGAAACTATCCCCAAAAGTCAGATTTCGAGGAGTGCATTTTGCATGGGCTGTATTTCTGTATTTGTAAAGTTATATACCTTGAAAACTTGATTTCTGACAAGTAAAACATTTTGGGACTATCAACAATGAGCGAATGAAACAAATAACAAAATACAGTTTTGTGTGGAATTTTCCATTAAGTTGACTAAGGTGTTGTGGACTCTTATCAATAAATGTAGGGGCATAATTATTTCAATAGTCTCAGATGTAAATACACTGCTGCCTGTAAATTACAGCCATTCATTCGTTTGTCAGCACCATCATCATCATCATTGTCGTCGTCATCATCACCATCGTCATTTTTTTCACAACCCATAAATTCGAGTAAAGGCCTGTTTTTTGTGTGATTATCGAAACCTGGCAACATCCGTTAACATTTTCCAAGTGTGGGTGCCAGATGCAATACAAAAGAACACAGCGAAAATCCAACTAATAGCATCAAATATTACAAAGACCACAGCCAACACATATTGACTGTTGGCTGATTGAGTTATCATGCTGGAACCATGACGTTTGATCTGCGGAATGAATGAAGAAGACATAGGCCTATAAAAAAAAAAAAAAAAACCTTCTACTATCACTCCTCGAAAAAGCGCATGCCATTAATTAAAACACTTACTTTGCATGGTAACCAAGTGATCCAAGTCCCCCAGACCATCTATAAACGTCAGTGGGTACCGAAAAACTCTCTCTCTAAGCCTTTCCCTCTCTATCTCTCCCCGTTTCCCTTACTGATTCAACATATACAGTATGTATGTATCTCTTCTCTCGTTCCTGCGACCATGCATTGGCTATCCTATCCTCATGTTTGAGGTTACCCACTGGGCACACACTGGTTGCATCAACGTTGTTTCCACCATATTTCAATAAAATGTACGTTGCACTAAAGTGGAATAGACGTTGAATTTACGTCTGTGCCCAGTGGGTACAACAGGCTCATGGGTCCCTCTCTCTTTAAGACACTGGTCCATTGTTTCCCATTTAATAATCACTAGTGATAATAAAAAGGGAAGAAAAAACAAGCCTTCTGTATCGACACAGCCAATCCCCATGTCCAAGCTCAGACGCAGTTTGAGGTTTTACTTTGCATCTGGTTTCCAAATCATGCAGAAGCAGACCCGCTTCGGAGTGTGGGCAAGGAGGGTTTCGTTCATGTAAACGAGACCACAGCAACATTTGATCGAAGGTTCGGACATTGAATGTGCTGCCAATGTTCCTGCAGTCAAATGGTCAAAACACCATCCAAGCCTTTCCCACTATAACGCATGAAATTACGCTAAAAAGTGCACACTAGAGTGCATGAGGTGAAATGTGTTTCGATGTCATCAAATGTAGCTTCAGTCACATAACTAATTGTTACACGTTGTGTGTTAACATGAGTTTATTGACAATTTAGATATGCTGATGATACCGTGCACATTAGGCTACTAGAAATTGTTTTGGTGTTGGGATGATGAACCCGACCGCCCATATGGCCAAATTTGCATAATTGTATCTTGACTAATTTACACGTGACATTTGACAATATCCCTCTGATACCCAATCGTTCCGACGTAGTTTACAGATAATAGTAAGCCAATGTCTTCATCAAGTTCAGGATTTGCTATAATTCATATAATTAACTGAACATCAATAGACATAATGTCACAATTTGCAGGCCATTGAACTTTTAGGAATAATCCACTCAAACATACCCGCATGGCCAATTTTTAAGCATGCCTTCATCAAGACAAGACAATACACGAAAACAAAATGGCCATCTTTCAGCAAACAAATAACTTTTCATTGCAAGTTATTATTAAACTATCAACAAACCCGTATCGAGTGAGCTGCATCACTGGCAACTTAAATGAGGCTTGAAATGTTAGCACTTTTACTTATTCAAGTCGAACCACGTTTCATTCGTCGAAGGAATCGCATTCCTATTGTTAATTTGTGGCAATTTATGAAAAATGTATGGAACATTGTTTTCTGGGACCAAGAGCAAGCAACGCACAACAGCGAGGGAGCCACGTCACCAACAGGTGCATCAAACTCATTATTAATTCAATAGGTTCAGTAAAAGTAGAATACAACGGTCTAGTCTCACGTCACAATCCAGCGATTTGATCACCTTATAAAAATATTACCAGTATAGATATACGCCCGTGAAAGCCAAATCAATCCCTAGAAATTGCAGTAATGTTGATAGAAACCTCGTTAAAACAAATACTTTTGTCCCATTTAGGGCAGGTTGTTACATAGTTGTTACAATCCACACCATCCTAAATAAAGAATTCACACTTATCTTATCACACTTAAGACAATAACGTCTACTGAATCCTTAACCCTCGAATGCAACGAATGGAAAAATTGCGACAAGATTAAAACTGCATAAAAGTGTAAAAAATTGCTTTGGAGCAAACAGATAAGACATATGTTATTTCGTAGATTCGCCGTCTTTAGCCTTAATCCTTCGCCATACAGATTTAGCCATAAGCCATTGTAATACAAGGGACAGGAGTGAAAAGTGGAAAAAACTGATAAGGTTAGTGTCCACTGTTTCGGCTAACCACTGACTAGTCTAAAACTGATGGTGTATGAGCGAATTATGCATGCAAGAATAGCGTTCATTTGTAACATATCCATGTAGGAAATATAAGCATTTCATTGCATTATAAAAATGTTCAGAAATACAAAAGATTATTATTCTATTCGAATAAAGTTATATGGTGTTCTTCATACAGCATGAGATACATGAAGGTGTTGGAATGAAATAAATCACTTATTCTGACAAGTATAAACAGCGACAACAAAGTACTGATTAAATATCTGACCATTGTAATGTGCGTAACCAATATCAAATTAGATTAAAACACAAATTGAATCATGCGTTGCGCTGTTGTATACCTTTACGTAATTCCTCGCTCTGGGCCAGCAAGGCAAACAGCATCTCCGTGTTATTCGGTGCTCCATTTGGAGAGTTCTGTTCATTATGTCCATCCATTGCTCATGTTTTCCTCACACGATAACGAAAAACGACTGTATTTCTGTGTTCTAGCTGCGCACCTATCACTCACAACGCCATATTATGCAGTATATCAAGGGAAGAATACCACAATTCCACGCACGGTGTGACTGCATACGCTTGAGTTTGCTGTGTCCCAGTGTGATGTGCACTGCGCAGGATTACAACGCGTGGTTACCCTAGCGACTGGCCTGTTAAAGCAGGGAGATAGATTATCATCAACGATCAGAAACTTGGAAACGGTGCGGGTACCAAGTGCTCTTCGGAGGGAGGAAAAATGGAACAAGATAACATTTGACTATGGTTTCGGCCATGTGTGTTTAGTTGATGCATAGGCTATGCTATTAAATGTAATTTTATTGCAAGAAGCTCCTATTTGACCTTTAGCTGGTTTATTTACACTAACATATTTTGCATGATGTTATGAAAATATATTTTCACAGCACGAAAAGTCGCCTAAGTTGTTTTAAATGGAACTTTGCATGCACGTTTCTCTAAAACAGTGTGTAGGCCTATTTCAAATCGAATCACGACCATAATATAGCCGAAGCTACACAAATAATCAAACGCAAACGAAAATGGAACCTGGCACATATTTTCTTAAATGAAGTGCTGAAACGGTCGAGTTCGAAAATTCAGTAAGTGAAATAAGTTCAAGTTAAGTTAAATAAAGTGACATTCCAAATATTTGCCGGTAATGGACAGTTTATGTTATGGATACGCAACACATGGCCTGATATCGAAGATTCAAATAGGCCTGTACATAATTTTATTTAGGTAGCTATTGTACAATTTATTCTGGCCTTGATTGTTGTATTTCTGTGGTTGATGTGCAGTTTACAAGGCAGAATGCAACTCTAATATTTGTAAAACATTCCACCATAACATAGGCCTAGGTACTTATTACAGTATAGTATAGTTTTAAATATGTTTAATTCGTTTTTTACCTTTTCGAAAATGCACAATAACAGAACGACGTGAGGTGACCCCTATTTACAAAAATATATATATATCGAATACTAGGAGGCATATGTCACAAGAACCATTAGCCTACATAGGATCATAATAGGATCCCCATTTAATAATAAATAGCTTGATGAAATTAACACATTTCTTTTGAAACATCTGGATCAGATGACAAATATTCCTTTACAAACGTTACTGTTATATTTGACAGGTATGATTTAATTACATGCACTATTCTATATTGGATATTTTGAATGTTTCACATATTATATCAGCCATAGTACTCATGGTATCTTATTAACTCAAAAGCTAAAGAGAACATCTCCTTAACTTGACGTTGTAACTTAACTTGTCGCTGTGTTCTTCTACCGGGTCACGGTAGATAACACTACATTCGTAATAAACCAAATCTACAATTTCCATCACGTAACGAGAACATATAAACCTGGCGTGCGATTGACGCACACGCGCACACGCACACGCACACGCACACACACACACACACACACACACACACACACACACACCATATTGTAGAACTATAGCCTATGCTGACTTCACAAAGACAACTGTTTACTTAGGGGAGAGATTGGCCGTTCAATAACATGTTGATCGAAGCAACACCACGATGAATTTTATCGACACTGATCTCAGGCGCAAAAGGGCGCCTTGGGAAATCACGAGTAGTGCCATGGCTGCGTGGACCCCTGATGAATCTAAAATCAATGCCCCATTTGCCAGTATTTTCTGAGTATATGAAATACATTTTGGTGAAAGGTGTGGGATGCTTCAGTGCTCCCTTTTACATTTCAGCTATATTTTTATGTCCTATTGATCGCTCCCTTTTGAGGGGCGAGGAGACAGTAATGGGGTAAGATGAGAAATGCTCTATGATCAACAAAACAGAAAAGTGATCCGTGAGAAAGAGGCGGACATGGGCTAGTGGTTTAGTAAAGAGATCGTTATTGCTTTTATTTCTAAAACCATTGCTAATCTATTGGTTTTTGATTTGGCCATGGAATAGCTTACAAGCCTTATTCATTTCCCCGATATGTAAGGCAACACAATATATTCTGTGTCATGGATATACTTTATTACATTCATAATTTAGAAAAATGAAGTAAGACTACTATTGCTACAAACATGCTGCACATTTTCGAACAATAATGTGTGCCTGGGATGAGAAGGCTATATTAATAACTCCTCACATAATGAATAGCCTATAGGCCTAGATGTAATGGAATAATTCACAAACCACATGCCTACTGGTCTACATGGTTTACAGTGTGTTCAAATAAGCAAAGTTATGCCAGGCCTTTTCAAACAGACATTTTCTGTTTGCAAACTTTTTACGCATAGGCCTATCATTTCAAGCGTTTTTGTGTGTAACAGACCTCAGGTGCCGCACCTGTCGAAGAGAACCTGACACTTGTTAAGCATTTTAGCACAGGCTGTTGACTAGAGAGGGCGGGGAGCGGCCTGTGTGCAGCCGAGCTGTTGCCTTGTTTCGTACACAAGTGGTTGGTGCAAAAGCGCTCTGGTGGTCTCGTGACTCGCGTGACAGCCAAGAGAGATTGCGTGAAATAACAGCACACGCATAACATCTGTTCATATAATTTCCAACAATGCAGCTCATTACGTATTCATAACGTCTCCCGCACGCAGGGAAACATAAATTCAAGCTTTAATGTCCCACCTCGAAACAGTATGAATACCCTGTTAAATTGTGTTAAACTGGACACACATTTAAGTGCTATTCGCCAATATCATGAAATCCATTCCATTCGATGTGTAGCCTATCAATGTTTCTCTTTTCACAACTTCTCCCGTCTTGAAAGGGAAAGCACAACTCACTGTAACTTCTTTCAGCTTATAATGGTGATATGTCAAACTCATATTTCAGAAGTCTAACTGATGATGATAGGGTGTGCTGTGAGATACAATGGGCTATTTCATGCATGTTGGATCCTGTCGGTAAAACTTTGAGCTGCAGGCGGAGCCCCCGCTGTGCTGATTTGCTCTATAGCTAGATATTTCATAGCTAATTATGAGCCATTAACAGATTACAGGGGACTAAACGGCGTCAAATAGACTCGATGGTAGGCTGGCTACATTTCCATATAAAGTTAATTTAAAATCTCGATTAGAAGTGCAAATGACTCCAAACAAACAAGAAAGCCGGCTTCTTACCTTGACCTGCACTGTATCGGGAGAAATTCACGGGATTTTGACAACTTGATCCAGGATGTTCAAGCAACATTCTGAGCAGTGATGCTTTTCAGCTCAGAAGAACATACAATCAATCGGAGGTTGAGATAGGCCTGCCTATACAGAGGAAATGAAAGCAAGATGCGCGCCTACTGAGCTTAGGCTAATGATAAGTGATTATTAGGAAAAAATAAAAACGCATGATCCTATTTCTTTATCCTTTGAGAGTCACAAAAACAACGTGTTTGTAAGAGGCTAAAGTACGCCTGTCGACCTGGTCTCTGCGTCGGTCACCCTGCAAGGAAACTTTGAGAATGCAGCGACTTGCTGTTTGAGTCCGTGTGTTGGTCCAGAGGAGGTAGAGAGGGGGGGGGGGGGGGATAATGCCTGACCATTACCAGCGTCAGCTGACCTCAGGATGGGAAGGGTGTTCGTTTTTAACGTAACAAAAGTAACAGCTGAAGTCGAGATGCCGGGTGTGGCGCGTGGAGGACTATGCCCTGTCCACCGTGCTGAAAAGGGGAGTTTCTGTATGTGCGCGAGGCCGGAGGCGTGTGTTGCGTGTAAACCCCCCCCCCCCCCCCCCCCCCCACCTCCACTCCACTGTCTTCAAACCTCCTCTCCTCCTCCCTTCCCTCCACTGTCTTCAACCCTCCCCTCCTCCTCCCTTTCCTCCTTATCCATTTAGAGGTACACGTGTCCATCTTTCATCGTACACAATAGGGTAATGGGCGATTCGTCCGGACATTGTTGTCATGCGTTTTTATTCTCGTGTCTGTCTTTTGTTCGGCCAAGAATAGACCAACAAAGACAAGTGGATGGAGCGTCATTGTTTGTCCCCCACGATGAAAACGGGAGGGGACTGTGGAACTGTCTCCTTCCGTTTGTTTGTACGTTAGTCACACGCGATATCTCAGTCTCAGACAGCACTGTGCCGATTTTAACGGAACTTGGGTGAATGACACGTCTTGCCAAAGAGATCCGGCATGTACAAAATTTAAGGCGGGAGCTATAGTAATTAACTGAAACGTGGTAAAGCTTCAGCCAGCATGCATCATTCGTGGGGGAGGACATGTTTACGGTTGGCTAGTTCCATTTTGCCGTTGTGTTTTTATTCAGACTGTCCATGCTATCTGTGGCGAGCTACCAGCATATATTCTCCTTATTATGCCCCGAAGAGGACGCCAATGGTATTCCAACACTAGTTAGCAAATTCTGACATTTCCATACAGATTTTTGACAAGGGCGTTTCGTTTGAATTTGATTGTAATAGCGTACAGGCCTACATACATTTTTTAGGAGTTCCACAGCATTGTTGAAAATTGCATTTTAATTCTAGCCTAATAGGAAATGTTTTATTCAAGCCTAATAGAATAGCAATTGTAACTCATTTCAATAATGACAAAAGCTTTGTTACAGGGAAACTTTTTTTTACAATCACTAAAACTTGTGTGATGACAGTTTCAGAATTTAAAAACATGTTTTACAAATGTGTAATAATTTGGAGATTCTTTGTCTTTCTTTCTTTCTTTCTTTCTTTCTTTCTTTCTTTCTTTCTTTCTTTCTTTCTTTCTTTCTTTCTTTCTTTCTTTCTCTCTGAAACTCGCTGCAATAGTTTAGTCTGACATAGTGGTGACGTTGTCCCACAGCTTTGATTTCAGCCGTGCAGCATGCTTACTCACCAGTGGGTCTAAGCCAATTACTTAATTACTTAATTCATTAGGCTATTCCTTACAGGGCAATTATAAACTTCAAAAAACATCACATAATATCATAAGCCTCCCCATTCATCCAAGGTCATTATCGATCTATCATCTCATCTCCTCGCCCATGAACTATCCACCCTCTAAGTCTGGCTGTAAATATAGCTTTTCTTACTGTATATACTTTTTCTATAGGATAAACGCGCTTGTTTTCATCGCTCCAGACGAGTTTTTGTGTTCCGCAGTATTCCCCAGTCAACAAGTCAGTCTAATGTCTTTATGGCGATTAAGAAGAAACGCCAGTAAATCTGGAAGGAGCCATATACTGTAACTAGGATCCGAATGCAATTACTGCCTCAAAGGAGCTCATAGGAAAACAACATAACAACAGAGAAGAACATTCATGCATTACTGTTTATCTTCTCTTTTTCTCTGCCTGACTTTTAGATAGCTGAATGTGTTTTTTGTTTTTATTCAATGATTTTTACAATAGGCCTGCTATGGAGTCACACTTCAAGTTAGATTGAAGCACTAGTCACCTGTCGGATAAAACCATGCCCTATGCCTGACACTGCTCATCAGAGGGCCATATCCGGACCAAGGTCTCGGTCTGCAATTCCTCTCTGTTAGACGAAAAATAAGCAGAAAACAGGACTACTGTGTAGCCTGCTGAATTATGCAGCGGATGATGATTGCAACAATGTAATAACAAAAATATCTATGATAGCAACAACAACTATAATAAGAATAATGAAGGTTTTAGTTTTCATAATAATCCTGAAATGATCTTTTTAATAGGGATGTTTTGTCTTTGTGCAGTGTGTACAGTATAGCTGTTATCTACTCTATCTCTGTAGGATCACATATACTGGAATGTTGGACCACTCTATACTTTTCTGTTGTAAAAGTAGAAAAACAGTGCCAGCGGCTTCCTTGGTCTTGGTCTTAGCCCCCACATAAGGCCCCAGACATGATTTCATTAAAGGGGCCACCTTAAAAGGATGATGCTCTTATTCCACCACTCTGTGCACTGGGGAGTATCATTACAGGAGATTGGTAAAGTGTTAATGCACCTGGGACCCACTTGAGAGAGCGCCCGCAATCAGGTTTTAATGGCCCTCCACCAAAGGCTCCAGCGTTTACACCCCTACATACACCTGCCCTCAAAGTCTAGAGGTCTGGCCTGGCTGACTGTCGGGGGATACATGGGAGATATGGAGACATGACACATGCCCGTCTTCTGAAAGCATGAGAGTCTCTCAAAGACTCTCTCATCTTCCATCTCAGTGTTTGGTATGTGATGTTTCCCAAACAGATCAGTCCTCTGTATCACCCTCAAGTACTGTTGAGCCAATTGGGTTTGGAGAGTTGGTTTTGGATGTACTTGGATTGAAGCATCCCCAAAAGCCAGAGTGTATTTGGATGAGTTTGTCTTATTATAAGAACACAGTGTCCCATTAAAACAACGCCCCTAGGGCCAATTGTAACATGTGGGTTCCTATTGTATCAGCAATGTGAATGGATTGATATTTGGAGTTAAAACAGATAGTAACATGCCTTTTGGATCTGTAACTCTCTAGTAGAGCAACCCACTTGTCATGAGAAATGTCAGTATGTCTTACAAGTCTGTCTCAGAATTTACAGTAAGAATTGTTCATGATGGCATATGTTTTCATGGAGGCAAATTCATTCCAAAACAAATACAAATAAAACAATTCTATAAATCAAGCATATGTGCGCACCCCCCCCCCCCCCCCCCCACACAAAAAATAAGAACGAAATTAAATACAGGTAGTACGTTTGGTTTATTCACATTTTGAATACCAATCTTCAAACTGCACCATTGTGAAGGTTTATTTTACCTCTAGGCCTGTCAGGATGGAATACGATGTAAAAATATAACAGCTCAAGCATGGCGCACTCACCACAAATCAGTTTAACAATCTGTAACGATGACTTGCAAGTATTGAAAGGTAAATATGAAATATGATGATTTCTCATTTCTTCTTGCACTAATGTATGTGTGTTGCTAAATATTGCTTGCATGATTAATTTGAGCGGGGAGAAAAGTTTTATACATTCCGTAAATCTTCCTCTCTCCCCCTGTCAATACCAAGCAGTGAACTTCTTTGCATATGCAACCGGCTTATTACGCCATGGTAATATTGATTGCGGAGTTATTCTGAATTTATGGCTCACTCAAACTTGATATATAAAGCAATACATAATAACAAAGTGTAAGTGGCGGGGAAAATGTCACATTCAGCCAACTGCACTTGGGAAGGCACAAACACAAAAATTGAAACACAAATGCTTTGTTTGTAAATTATGTCTGAGTGTTGGAGTGTGTCCCTGGCTATCTGCAAATAAAAAAAAAAAGCTTAATATAAGGAATTTGAAACGATGTACACTTGTACTTTTGATATTTAAGTATATTTAAAACCAAATACTTTTAGACTTTTACTCAAGTAGTATTTTACTGGGTGAATTTCACTTTTACTTGAGTCATTTTCTATTAAGGAATTTTTACTTTTACTCAAGTATGACAATTGGGTAGTATTTCCACCACTGCTAACCCTCGCCACATGACTCGGTGCTCCTATGCCACCCCTCTGACACCAGGTCTCGATTGTGTGCCTGTCATGATCAATCATGTCCTCCAATGACTGGCCTTGTGCGGGAGGGTGGGCACCAATCACACGCCTCATTACCCTGGCTGGTTACCCTGAGCCCTAGTGGTCACTCTAGTGGTCCTGGGACACTCAGCCTGTTGAGCCTGTTGCTGTCTGAGGCGTTTGGCCTTCACGGAGAGAGAATTTGTTTCATTAATTCATTGTTGATATAGACCCACAATTTGATTGCTGACATGCAAAACATTTAGGGCCTATATCAACAATGGACCATTGAAACAAATACCAAAAGATAGCTTTTGGGTGGAGGTTTCCTTTAACATAAGACCACATTTCTGTTCTTGACTTTGCAATGATTACTATTACCACAAGAGCTCCTAAGGTCAAGGTTATAGAAGCAGCCCGAGAGAAGAAATAAACTTGCTTCTATCAGCAGAAACAGCCCAAGTTTAGCTCTAAATGGGAGCAAAAACATTTTCAGATGCAGCAACTGTATTTTGTGGAGTCAGCTTAACTGGGCTATATTGGCAGCCGGGTCCACACACACACGGTGCCACTAAATGCCTGAAGTCAGACTATTGAGGGGTAGAGTGAATCATCTGTGGAAAAACTAGTCCATTTCACAGCTGCAACACTCTCTAGGGAAACACTGTAATGTAAAGAAAGCCATGTATCCTGCTTCCCCCATGGAAGAATATTGGCTTCTCTCCATGTTGCCAGGTTGGCACTTTTTAGCCAAGAAATTGTGTTTAATAATGTCACAGTATCACTTACCTACAGAGGCAGAACTTCTGAGGAGAAATGTGCCTGTCAGGAAGTCACATAAAACTCTGTAGAAATGTCAAGTCAGTGCAACTAAATTGGAAGGAAGGATGTTGTGCTTGTGTGTGTCAGTTTGTGTATTTGTAGGCCAGTGAGTGTTTGAGTATGGAATGTGGAAGAATTTTTGTCTTTGCATTTGCAAGCTTATGTGTTCTCTGCCCATGTGTGTGTCCATCCACACATGCTGTATTTACAAGTGTGTCCTCTCAAACATATTAGTGTATTTGAATATGTGTGCACACACAGGGTTTTCATACATATAACTGCTGAGTTTGGGGGAGCTCACCCCCAGTGGTGTAAAGTATTTAAGTAAAAATACTTAAAGTGCTACTTAAGTTGTTTTTTGGGGTCTCTGTACTTTAATTTCCTATTAATATTTTATTTGTACTTTAATTTCCCTACATTCCTTAAGAAAATTATGTATTTTTTACTCCATACATTTTCCCGGACACCCAAAAGTACTCGTTATATTTTTTAATACTTAGCATGACAGGAAAATGGTCCAATTCACGCACTAATCAAAAGAATATCCTTCGTAATCCCTACTGCCTCTGATCTGGAGGACTCACAAAACACAAATGCTTTGTTTGTAAATTATGTCTGAGTGTTGTAGTGTGTCCCTGGCTATCTGTACATTAAAAATATTTGCTTAATATAAGGAATTTGAAACAGTTTATACTTGTACTTTTGATACTTAAGTATATTTTAGCAATTACATTAGACTTTTGATACTTAAGTATATTTAAAATCAAATACTTTTAGACTTTTACTCAAGTAGTATTTTACTGGGCGATTTCACATTTACTTGAGTCATTTTCTATTAAGGGATTTTTACTTTTACTCAAGAATGACAATTGGGTAGTATTTCCACCACTGCTAACCCCGCCACATGACTCGGTGAGCCTATGCCACCCCTCTGACACCAGGTCTCGATTGTGTGCCTGTCATGATCAATCATGTCCTCCAATGACTGGCCTTGTGCGGGAGGGAGGGCACCAATCACACGCCTCGTTACCCTGGCTTGGTTACCCCGAGCCCTAGTGGTCACTCTAGTGGTCCCGAGACACTCAACCTGTTGAGCATGTTGCTGTCTGAGGCGTTTGGCCTTCACGGAGAGAGAAAGGCTAGAAAGATGACTGGGGCTCATAGCTGTATGTTGTGCTTTGGTCACATAGACACTGCTGAAAGGAGGAAGGAGAAACAACACTTGCATGTAATATATGATGGGCTCTAGTTTTTTTTGCAGCATTGGAGTGAATATATCAAAGAGTTGTTGGTGTGACATGGGGAGGATCACAAACAGCATTCAGACATTGACTTGTCTGAAACAGCTGCTGTTGTTTGTTAAGAGAGGTGACCTAGGGTAAGGGTGGGAAGTTTTTTTAAACTTAGGCTGGGAGGTGGTTAATTTAGGACAGAGGATCTTAGGCTTAAGGACACACTACCGTCCTAAGTAGCTGGACTTGCTAAACGAGTGTACAGCCAAAAACTATCACTGCTCAAATCTTAATGGTCTAGCAGTCAGTACGTACTGTATAACTAGCCAGATAATGATCATAACATATTCTATCACCATCTACTGTAAGTTAGCATAGTAGCATACATGTGCCAGAAACTCCTAGCTTTAACCAAAGCGAACATCTCTCATTGTTTTGAAGTGCCTCCATCTGGCAGGTTTCACTGGCCGGCAACAAGGCAAGGCTCCCCCAGCAGCTGGCGAAACTGCCCAACCGCTTTTCGGCTTGGCCTCAGTGTAACCGCCTTGCTCCCTCCGATCGGCCCACACCGCTACACTAACTGCCCCCAAGCCCAAGCACTTGGCTTGTCAGTCAGGGGGTCAGCCAGCCAGCCAGAGAAGGGGGAGGTGGATGGGAGAGGGATTGGAGGGGACGGGTGATACCATTGAGCCCTTTGTTACTCATCCCTGGGCAGGGAGTGGGTGAGGGCAGAGTGGGGGAGTGGAGGGACTAACTCCCTGGTTAATATTTTAGACTGAAGAAAGTTTTTTTCAACAATTTAATGACATGATGAGCAGAGATAGTAAAATATTTTCAATGTTGTTGAAGAGGTAGTTGGCATTGTAGAGATACAATAATATTGAACGTTCTATTGTAGCTAACTAAAACTTTTCACTCATATGACGATATACTGTGAATTCGGAAAGTATTCAGACCCCTTGAATTTTTCCACATTTTGTTATGTTACAGCCTTATTCTAAAATTAATTCAATTGTTTTTTCCACCTCATCAATCTACACACAATACCACATAATGACAAAGCAAGAACAGGTTTTTAGAAATGTTTGCAAAAGTATTTAAAGTAAAAAACCTAAATATCACATTTACATATAAATATTCAGAACCTTTACTCAGTACTTTGTTGAAGCACCTTTGGCAGCGATTACAGCCTCAAGTCATCTTGGGTATGACGCTACAAGCTTGGCACACCTGTATTTGGGAAGTTTCTCCCATTCTTCTCTTGAGATCCTCTCAATCTCTGTCAGGTTGGATCGGGTGCGTCACTGTACATCTATTTTCAGGTCTCTCCAGAGATGTTCGATCGGGTTCAACTCCGGGCTCTGGCTGCACCACTCAAGGATATTCAGAGACTTGTCACGAAGCCACTCCTGCGTTGTCTTGGCTGTGTGCTTAGGGTCGTTGTCCTGTTGGAAGGTGAACCTACGCCCCAGTCTGAGGTCCTGAGCGCTTTGGGGCAGCTTTTCATCAATGATCTCTCTGTACTTTGCTCTGTTCATCTTTCCCTCAGTATTGACTTGTCTCCCAGTCCCTGCCTCTGAAAAACATCACCACAGCATGATGCTGCCACTGTAAAGATGGTGCCAGGTTTCCTCCAGGCGTGACATTTGGCATTCAGGCCAAAGATTTCAATCTTGGTTTCATCAGACCAGAGAATCTTGTTTCTAATGGACTGAGAGTCCTTTAGGTGATTTTTGGCAAACTCCAAGTGGGCTGTCATGTGCCTTTTACAGAGGAGTGGCTTCTGTCTGGCCACTCTACCATAAAGGCCTGATTGGTGGAGTGCTGCAGAGATGGTTGGCCTTCTGGAAGATTCTCCCATCTTCACAGAGGAATTCTGGAGCTCTGTCAGTCACCATTGGGTTCTTGGTCACCTCCCTGACCAAGGCCTTCTCCCCCGATTGCTTAGTTTGGCTGGGCGGCCAGCTCTAGGAAGAGTCTTGGTGGTTCCAAACTTCTTCAATTTAAGAATGATGGAGGCCACTGTGTTCTTGGGGACCTTAAATGCTGCAGAAATGTTTTGGAAGCCTTCCCCATATTTGTGCCTCGACACAATCCTGTCTTGGAGTACTACGGACAATTCCTTCAACCTCTGCTGTGACATGCACTGTCAACTGTGGGACCTTATATAGACAGGTGTTGCCTTTCAAAATTGAATTTACCATAGGTGGACTCCAATCAACTTGTAGAAACATCTCAAGGATGATCAACGGAATAGGATGTACCTGAGCTCAATTTCGAATCTCAAAGCAAAGGGTCTGAATACTTATGTAAATAAGGTATTTGAAGCGGCGCTCCTAGTGGCCGGGCTATAATGCACGCAAACTTAAATCCATTTGACCTAATTTCTACCAGCATGAGGAACCAGAGAAAATAAAACCCTAGACCACCTTTACTCCACGCACAGAGGCGCATACAAAGCTCTCGTATCCCCCACAGTGACTGTGCATACATATCCAAACCAGAAGCCATGAATTACAGGCAACATCCGCAACGAGCTAAAGGCTAGAGCTGCCACTTTCAAAGAGTGGGACACTAATCCGGATGCATATAAGAAATCCCACTATGCCCTCAGATGAACCATCAAACTGGCAAAGCGTAAATACAGGACTAAGATTCAACCCGACTACATCTATCTATCTATCTATCTATCTATCTATCTATCTATCTATCTATCTATATATATATATATATATATATATATATATATATATATATATATATATGTAACATCCTGTCTTTATGAGTCCGCCATGGCCTCTTCCACAGTTGTGTCTTATCAATGATCTCCACAAGTGTTTAACTCAATAGCAGTTCCTCAGTGTCTGTGTGAGAGAGTGTGCTCAGCTCGGTCTAAAGAGGCTGCCACCTCTACCCGACATCAACCTCAAATGAATATTGAGATGCTAATGACGTACAACAGTGGACAAAGGCCCAACGCTACAGGGGACGAAGGCCCAATGCTACCACTGGACACCAATACAATGGTCCTTAACTCAGGCCCTGACACCTTTACAACCCAACATGTGTCACTTGTTTCAGGCTCAGACAATGAAGGGACCAACAACGGTTCATCCTTTGCAGAATCTTGCATGCTCACTTTTCCTTTTTTTGTCTCATTTATGTCGGCTCTCCATGGCTGGACGAGGCTAATTTAACCTTCTGTGGACTCTTGGGTTTTGTTGTGTTTTGCGTGGCTTTGTCTCGTGTGGAGTATCTGTCTCTTTAGTGCAACGTCAACCTACCCCAGGGCAGACATAATGCTGTGAGGTCAGGGTTCAAAACTCTTAGGCAGAGTTAAGGCTCTTCGCAGCTTTGGATTGGGGATGCTGACCGGTTGAGGATATGTCTGTCTGGTTTGTAGGTGGTTGTTGTGGGGTCTTCTGAGGGGCAACTAGGGACACAGGCAGACATACATACAGATGAACGGATGGACAGACAGCTAGACAGATGGACAAACAGACTGACAGACAGAAATAGGGTTTGTTTAGCTTTAAGTCAATTTAACAATTTAATGTGTTTAGATCAATTCATAATGGACATGGATCAGATTGTGAAAAACATGTCCCATAACCCCCATATTTCTGTGGCTAACTTAAATAGACCTAGAATTGCTAACCTTCATCCTAACCTGGGCAAAGATATTTGCAGATCAGGGTAGCCCATAATCTTTGGCCAATTATATTCCACGTTGTCCTACAAGAGCTTTGAGATTCTTTCTGTAATGAAAAGCACTATAGAAGTTGAATAACTTATTATTATTAATATTATATTACTCATGTATTACTCAATGATGACAGACTAAAATAATAAGAAAGGCCGATAGGAGACAGGGATGTTGGTCCTTGGTACCAAAAATATTTCAAAACACTCCAACCTCAACTATTGTACACAAAATAACAAACAACCCTTTATCATTCCATACAACAAGAGTTGAAAATACAGTGCATTCGGAAAGTATTCATACCCCTTCCCCTTTTCCACATTTTGTTACGTTACAGCCTTATTCTTAATGTATTAAATGTTTTTTTTCTCATCAGTCTACACACAATACCCCATAATGACAAAGCGGATATAGGTTTTTAGATATTTTAGAAAATTTATAAAAAAACAAAAACAGAAATACCTTATTTACATAAGAATTCAGGCCCTTTGCTATTAGACTCGAAATTGAGTTCAGGTGCATCCTGTTTCCATTGATCATCCTTGAGATGTTTCTAAAACTTCATTGGAGTCCACCTGTGGTAAATTAAATTGATTTGACATGATTTGGAACGGCACACACCTGGGACTGGGAGACTAGTCAGGATTGAGGAAAAGATAAGCGGAGCAAAGTACAAAGAGATCCTTGATGAAAACCTGCTTCGGAGTGCTCAGGACCTCACATTTAGGACAACAACCCTAAGCACACAGCCAAAACAACGCAGGAGTGGCTTCGAGGACAAGTCTCTGAATGTCCTTGAGTGGCTCAGCCAGAGCCCGGACTTGAACCCGATCGAACATCTCTGTAGAGACCTAAAAATAGCTGCGCAGCGACGCTCCCCATCCAACCTGACAGAGCATGAGAGGATCTGCAGAGAAGACTGGGAGAATCTCCCTAAATACAGGTGTGCCAAGCTTGTAGAGTCATACCCAAGAAGAATCGAGGCTGTAATCACTGCCCAAGGTGCTTCAACAAAGTTTTGAGTAAAGGCTGAATACTTATGTAAATATCATATTTCAGATTAAAAAAAATAAAAAAAAATGCAATAATTTCTAAAAACCTGTTTTTGCTTTGTCATTATGGGGTGGATTGACAAGGACGAAAAATATCAGTTGAATCAGCTTTAGAATAAGGATGTAATGTAACACAATGTGGAAAAAAATCAAGGAATCTGAATACACAATTTAACAGACACTTTTATCCAAAGCAACTTACAGTAATGCGTGTGTATATACATTTAACGAACAGTTGGTCCCCAGGAATCAAACCCACAACCCTGGCGCTGCAAGTGCCATGTTCTACCAACTGAGTTACAGAGGAACACATTTGTCCTTGACATTCTCGACCTAACCTGTTTTATGTTCCATTCTGAACATTCTGGTACCCTACATGTTCTAGGTTCCTATCTGGAAACACTGGAATTATACATGTTCTAGGTTCTGTACTGAACATTCTCAAACCGTACCGGTTCTAGGTTCATATTCCTGGACATTCTGGAGTTACACATGTTCTAGGTTCCTAACTGGACATTCCGGAACCAACCCTGTTCTAGGTTCTGTATTGAACATTCTGTTACTTGAACAATGAGTGTTCAAGATTTAACTTTTGTATAAACAATTATTGATCAAAGTCATCATTTGTCTTTTACAGGTGTTTATCACCCACCCATAACTCCTAAACAAACACCTGGATAACAGAGTTATAATGACTTTCCATTGTAATTGAGGAGAGACAGGAGAGGAGAGACACTCAAGGTTGTGAATCTGCTCAGGGACACTTCAGCAGCTCATCTGTGCCACTGGTGGCTCTTAATTGGATTCTAATTGAAATCTCTGTCCTGCCCCTCCCCCCCAGACTCCACACTCCCTTCTGCACACCCAAAGATGAGATGAGGGCAATGAGTTATAGCTCTCTGTCTACAGAATTACAGGGCTCCCATCCCCAAACACAAAGCCGCTCCATGTCCTCACACCTCTAGCCTTGCTCGTTTTCACCTTTCTCTCTCGCTCTCCGTCTGTTCTCTCTCTCTCCTTCCTGTTTTTAGAACCACTCTTTCTCCTTATTTTTTTCCTGTCTTTTTCCCAATCTGCTTGAATAGTCACTTTTATATTGTCTTCTTCACCTTCTTTTTTCCTTCTGTCACTTCCTCTCTCTTTCCATCTCTCCATCTCTCACCCTCTCCCTCTGACCATCAGCAGCGACATCGCTGCGCGGACACTCCTCTCCCCTTATGATGGATGTAATCATTCCGCTCCAAAATGAATGTATTTATTATTAGTAATTTATTTGCTGATTAATCATACTCAGTGTCAGAGCATGCTGGAAAAACGGCCTGCCGCAAGGATCAGAGGGGTCAGGTGTTTAAAAGCTCGAATTTATCATGGTGTCACTATTAGATGTCATTATTGCTGAGCTGTTCTTGATTCAGTAAATTAGAAACCGATTTATCGGAACACTGCAAATCACACACATCAGACCCTGGGCTTAAAAAGCAAGTTGCTTGTCTTAGTGTGGTTGACATTTATATTTGTTCCTCTTTCCTTGAACCTCCTCTAAATGGTTTCTTGTTGTTAATTGGGCTATGTTTATCCATTTTCCCTGCCATGACAGGCTAACCCAAACAGGGGGAAGTTAAGGTTGTGGAGGGAGGAGAGCGGGAAGGGGGCAGTTGTGGCAGTCTGGGGCATGCAATAGTGTGTGTTTGACTATGGGGGAGGCATGTTGTTTTTTCTTTCTTTTTCCTACGGCAGGGGATTTAAAAATCACGGATAAGAGACACCCGACGAACAACACACAACAGTAATCCCATAGTCTTAGACTCGTGACCCACTTTCTTGGAGGAGCGGGACGAAGCAGGCCCTTGCCCAGCCCAGGAGCCTCCAGAAGGCAGGGTGGAGGGGTTGGAGTAGTGGAGGGACCCCCAGACAAAGGGATGAACAGACTCCTGGTCCTTGGGGGCCTCTTGCGGCCACAGCCCTGTCCTAGTTCTTTTCCTAATCTCAAAGTTTGATATACGTACTATATGCTAGTTTTACGATAATTTTCAACATCCATCCATAAATGGACTTTTAGGAAGTTGTCCTTCCCTACAGGGACTTTTATCAAGGTGCTGAACAAGGAAGGCTACTGATGCTGCTTCTAGTTCACCACTAATTACTCCTTACATAGCTTTTGTCAGCTCTTACCCATCAAGGAAACAGATATTTGCAGGTGCTTCAGATTTTGTGATGCATAATGGACAAAGTATAGTGTTTAATCATTTGTAAAGCAGACTGACCGTGCTAGCTAGTCAAGAACAACCCTTAGAGGCTTGTGGCATCTGGTATTACCGTTACCATCTTACCAGACAGCTCAAGATGCATGTTTGGAAATGGCTGTTTTCACATTTTGAGCTTAAATATTTGAACATGTTTTCCATTTAGAATTCACATGTTAACACCACCCTTTCATGTGATTAGAATAACATGTTCACCTTACATGTGAATTACAGTTTCAGATGACAAAAAATGTCACGGGAAAATTGAAAATACAGTTTCACGTGAAAAATGTATGCGAAAAAGCCATGTGGAACTTCACGTGTCTGACTCAAACAAATTGAAAAAGTCACATTCGATTTCTTCGTACATGATTTTTTCACAAATTTGCATTCACACGTGTCCGAAAACCATTTTTTTTCACAGGATTTCTTTTTTATTGGAGAATGCCATATAGGAGAAACTCCCAGATCATGGGGAAAAGAAAATGGCGGCCAAATAGAAATCCAAGCCATTTCCTAATTAAACCAGTGAATTTATCACAGATCATCCACTCATACAAGACTAAAGAAAAGAACAGCTTTTCCTTTATTTTATCTTACCCATTGTTAACATAATGATTTAAGACATGACGCGTGCCTGATGTAAAACGGGTCAACAAAGCAGAGTCTAAGCATTAGATGTTACTCGCTGTATCTTGTTTTTTTGTTTTCCTTTTTCCCACTCCCCTGTCCATTTCTTTCAGAAAACATCTCCCTACGTGCAACACAACCCACACCGGTCTTATGTCTCTCTTTATCTTAATCTCTGGCAGACTTTAAGTGTTTGGCATCGGGGCAAAATCCCAAACTGGAGAGGAGCGCGTTTGGACTTAATCCCCTTACCCCTAGACTTGAGCTGCCCTCAATTCACCTCTCCCAAAGTAGGCCAAGAACCAGGATCCTCCACAGGGGAGGCAAGCAGCTTCACCACCACCAAGTTCTTAGGCTCAGCGTCAACATGATGCCAGCATGGACTCACGCATTCACACTCACGTACAAGCAGCTGAAACACACACACACACGCACACACACACACAGGGCTTGGCAAGCCTAGGCCCACATGGCTGCAAGTCGCTGGGCTGACTGACTGGCCCAGTAGGAGGCAAAGCTCTGCTCTGGCGCCTTTTCCAGGCTCAAGGCCTGCTCCCCCAGATTAGACAGGGCACTTTCTTTGAGTGCAGCGGGGCCTTAAAAAAGGGATAAGACCTACGGAGGTGTTGGTGAAGGAGTGAGAGGGAGTTATCTTAAAAATCAATCAATAATATCAGATTTAGGACCATTTGTTCATACTTTTATTTGGCAATTTCATTTGTGCTGATATTGTGAGGTAAGATTCTTTCATTTTCAATTGTGTGTGAATTATGTGCAGCACCCATTCCCTACTGGTTTTAATGAGAATGATTGTAAAAAGAGTATCCAAGAACCCATACTAGTACTAGCTTAATTTTACAGCGCAAACCAGTGCAAACAGTGCAAACTCATGAATAAATTCATTGATTATTTATTGTCATGAGGTGCCAACTTCACAGAGCTGTGAGCGGGCTACTATGGGCTTGTCACCAGGGAAACCAGTGTTTGTGATTGGCTGCCTTGACGACAGGTAACTAAAACCACGACAGGCCTGTGACAGTGTTCCCTCAGCATCTGGTCAGTGGTCAGGTCTCCCCTCTAAAAGGTAATGTAATACAAACTCTGGGGCTTGCATGATGCACTCAGGACACACACGCACGCACACACTCACGCACTCCCATATGCACACAAACACAAACACACTTCCTGATATATCCTCAATCAATTGGCAGCATGACAATGAAGGACAATGTGCACACACATGATCATTATGCTTACTCAGCTATAAATAGTCTCACGATAATGACATCAAAACTACAAAGACATCACTGCTACACAAATATCTATGAAAATATCAATAAACTCTTGAGTGAATTATCTAGAGTCTGTAACCTACCTGTAATCCTTAAAAAAACATTTGTGTAATTCAATTCAAGCATCCAATGACTTTAGTTGTAACGATCAGTATTTGGGTGGCAGGTAGCCTAGTGGTTGAGAGAGTTGGGCCAGTAACAGAACGGTCACTAGTTCGAATCCCCAAGCCAACTAGGGGAAAAAGCTGTCAATATGCCCTTGAGCAAGGTACTTAACCCAACTTGCTCCTGTAAGTCACTCTGGATAAGAGTTTCTGCTTAATGACTAAAATGTATTTGTGGGGTTCTGTGGCAGAAAAGGATGACTGAACAATACTGCCACACACTGGCAGCCAGGCCAAACTACATGAATGTTCTGAAAACATGATGAAATACATACCACAAAAATGGATCCCATTATATGTGCATTTGGAAAGTATTCAGACCCCTTCGTCCACATTTTGTTACATTACAGCCTTATTCTAAAATGGATTATTTATTTTTCTCATCAATCTACACACAATAGCCCATAATGACAAAGTGAAAACAGATTTTTAGAAATCTTTGTAAATGTATAAACAAATCTAAAACAGAAATACCTTATTTACATAACTATTCAGACTCTTGAGCTCAGGGGCATCCTGTTTCCATTGATTGCTGGCTTGCTTCTGAAGCTAAGCAGGGTTGGACCCAAGATGGGAGACCAGATGCTGCTGGAAGTGGTGTTGGAGGGCCAGTTGGAGGCACCCTTTCCTCTGGTCTAATAAAATATATATCCCAATGTCCCAGGGCAGTGATTGGGGACATTTTGCTATGTAGGGTGCTGTCTTTTGGATGGGATGTTAAACGGGTGTCCTCTGTGGTCACTAAAGATCACATGGCACTCATTGTAAGAGTAGGGGTGTTCAACCAGGACACTGGGGTTAATTCCCAATTTGGCCTTCATACCATCATGGCAACCTAATCATTCCCAGCTTACAATTGGCTCATTCATCCCACCTCTTCTCCCCTGTAACTATTTCCCAGGTCATTGCTGAAAATGAGAATGTGTTCTCAGTCAACTTACTGGTAAAAAAAATAAAAAATAAAATAATGTTTCTACAACTTGATTGTGGTCCACCTGTGGTGAAATCAATTTATTGGACATGAATTGGAAAAGCACACACCTGTCTTTTCAAGGTCCCCCCAGTTGACCAAGCTATGAGGTCAAAGGAATTGTCCGTAGTGCTCAGAGACAGGATTGTGTCGAGGAACAGATCTGGGGAAGGGTACCAAAAAATATCTGCAGCATTGACGGTCCCCAAGAACAGAGTGGCCTCTATCATTTTTAAATGGAAGAAGTTTGGAACCACCAAGTCTCTTCCTAGAGCTGTCTGCCCGGCCAAACTGAGCAATCAGGAGAGAAGGACCTTGGTCAGGGAGGTGACCAAGAACCTGATGGTTACTCTGACAGAGCTCCAGAGTTCCTCTGTGGAGATGGTTATCCTTCTAGAAGGTTGTCCCATCTCTGCAGCACTCCTCCAATCAGGCCTTTATGGTAGAGCGGACAGAGGGAAGCCACTCCTCAGTAAAAGGCACATGACAGCCCGCTTGGAGTTTGCCAAAGGGCACCTAAAGGACTCTCAGACCATGAGAAACAAGATTCTCTGGTCTGATTAAACCAATATTGAACTCTTTGGCCTGAATGCCAAGCGCCACATCTGGAGGAACCTGGCACCGTCATATGGTTATGCATTATGTTGTGGTGATGTTTATCAGCGGCAGGGACTTGGAGAATAGTCAGGATTGAGGGAAAGATGAACGGAGCAAAGTACAGAGAGATCATTGATGAAAACCTGCTCCAGTGCACTCAGGACCTCAGACTGGGGCGAAGGTTCACCTTCCAATAGGAGAACAACCCTAAGCATACAGCCAAGACAACGCAGGAGTGGGACAAGTCTCTGAATGTCCTTGACTGGCTTAGCCAAAGCCCAGAGTTGAACACGATCGAACATCTCTGGAGAGAGCTGAAAATAGCTGTGCAGCGACACTCCCGATCCAACCTGACGGAGCTTGAGAGGATCTGCAGAAAAGAATGGGAGACACTCCCCAAATACAGGTGTGCCAAGCTTGTAGCGTCATACCCAAGAAGACTTGAGGCTGTAATCGATGTCAAAGGTGCTTCAACAAAGTACTGAGTAAAGGGTCATAATACTTATGTAAATGTGATATCAGTTCTTTTTATTATTATTTTTAAATAAATTGACATTATGGGGTATTGTGTGTAGATTGAGGAGGGAAAACAACAGTTGAATCCATTTTAGAATAAGGCTGTAACGTAACAAAATGTGGAAAACGTCGAAGGGTCTGTATACTTTCCGAATGCACTGTACTGTAGATGACTAGAAGAATATGAATGGGGTCAACGAATAGTAGAAATACATTCTCAACACAAGAACTTTAACTGTTGTGCCTTAATACCTCAAATAGCAGCCATTTTAATTGCAACATTCTAAAAGTCTAATAACTACATTTCATTTATGTTACCAAAAATATCATTATTTGGTTGTGTTTATCAAGGTCTTTGGTAATATTAGAAAAAATACATATCAAAGATTAATGGCATTTTCATGTGTTTATTACAGTAGGCTAACTAAACCCCTTCACCCATTTTGAGGATACCACAGTGCCACAGACACGACCCGCTCCCAAGGACTGTGGGCTCTCGTTCTCTGTGGCCGACGTTAGTAAGACATTTAAGCGTGTTAACCCTTGCAAGGCTGCCATTCTTCTGTTCCCTACATGCTTCAAGATGTCCACCGTTGTTCTTGTACCCAAGACAGCAAAGGTAACTGAACTAAATGACTATCGCCCTGTAGCACTCACCTCTGTCATCATGAAGTGCTTTGAGAGGCTGGTTAAGGATCATATCACCTCCACCTTACCTGACACCCTAGACCCACTTCAATTTGCTTACCACCCCAATAGATCCACAGACGATGCAATCGCCATCGCATTGCACACTGCCCTATCCCATCTGGACAAGAGGAATAGCTATGTAAGAATGCTGTTCATTGACTACAGCTCAGCCTTCAACACCATAGTACCCTCCAAGCTCATAATTAACCTTGGGGCCCTGGGTCTGAACCCCGCCCTGTGCAACTGGGTCCTGGACTTCCTGACGGACACAACACATCAACTACGCTGATCCTCAAGGGTGCGTGTTCAGCCCCCTCCTGTACTCCCTGTTCACCCATTACTGCGTGGCCACGCACGTCTCCAACTCAATCAAGTTTGCAGACGACACAACAGTGGGCCTGATGACCAACAATGATGAGACAGCCTGCAGGGAGGAGGTGATGGCCCTGGCGTAGTGGTGCCAGGAAAATAACCTCTCCCTCAACGTCAAAAGAAACAAAGCATGGACTTCAGGAGACAGCAGAGGGAGCACTCCCCTATCCACATCGATGGGACAGCAGTGGAGAAGGTGAAAAGTTAAGTTCCTCTGCGTACACATCACTGATAATCTGAAATGGTCCACCCACACAGGCAGTGTGGTGAAGAAGGCGCAACAGTGGCTCTACAACCTCAGGAGGCTGAAGAAATTCAGCTTGGCCCTTAAGACCCTCGCAAACTTTTACAGATGCACCATCGAGAGCATCCTATCGGGCTGTATTCTACTGTATTTTAGTCAATGCCACTCTGACATTGCTCATCCTAATATTTATATGTTTCTTAATTCCATTATTTTACTTTTAGATTTGTGTGTATTGTTGTGAATTGTTAAATACTACTGCACTGTTGGAGCTAGGAACACACAGCATTTCGTCACACCCGCAATAACATCTGCTAAATATGTGTATGTGACCAATATACTGTATACATGATCAGTGCCTTAGACCGTCTTGCCACTCGGGAGGCCCGATCAAATCAAATTTGATTAGATTTTTGATGAGACAGGTGGAGCTCAAGGAACAGAGATTATTCTTGGATTTTTGTTATTAGCCTAGGTAAGTGCTTTGGAAACCTCGAAATCTGCTCGATCTGATACTATATAGAATATATGCCTGCATGTGACTCTGTAGGAGGATTTGAAGAAAAACACACTTTTTGGCACTCCCCCAAAAATCTTGTCCTCTTAAAACTGCTTATAACACTCATTATGTTCTTGATATAGAAAATATAACATACATGTGTTAAATTGACTTATTTAGGTAAATTCAAGGATGGAGTGCGACATTACTTAAAAATTGGCAGAGATATTTACATTCGAAATAAGTATGTTGTTTAAATGACTGCCTCTGTCAAGTTCGTCGTAATGATGAGACCAAGGCGCAGCGTGAACCGAAACGCACTGAACAAAAACAAACAACCAAACAAAATGTGAAGCTACTGTTGTGCACTCAGGCAACTAAATGTAGACAAGATCCCACACCAGAAGGTGGGAAAAAGGGCTGCCTAAATATGATCCCCAATCAGAGACAACAATAAACAGCTGTCTCTGATTGGGAACCATATCAGGCCAACATAGAAATACACAACATAGAATGCCCACCCCAAATCACACCCTGACCTAACCAAATAGAGAAATGACCCCTTCGCTTCAGTGGAACCGGACCGTGGATCGTCGCCAGAGGCTCCGGACCGTGGACCGTCGCCGGAGGCTCCGGACTGATGACACACCTCAGGGCGAGTGCGGAGAGGAGGCACAGGATGTACTGGACTGTGGAGGCACACTGGAGACCTGATGCGTGGGACCGGTACAGGTGGTACCGGGCTGATGACGCGCACCTCAGGGCGAGTGCGGAGAGAAGGCACAGGACGTACTGGACTGTGGAGGTGCACTGGAGGTCTAGAGCGTAGAGCTGGCACAAACCTTCCTGACTGGATGCTCACTCCAGCCCGGCAGGTGCGGGAAGCTAGCACAGGACGCACTGGGCTGTGAAGGCGCACGGAAGACCTGATGTGTGAGACCGGTACAGGTGGCACCGGGCTAATGACACGCACCTCAGCACGCCCGCTCTGCAGCGCTCTCAACGCCGGCACCTCTCTCCGGAATGTTGTGTCGAGCTCCTCACTCAACTCCCTGACTGGCTCTGGTTCACTCCTCGACTCTGCCGACTGCTCCATGTGCCCCCCCCAAAATTCTCTTGGGGTTTCTGTGGCCTTCCCCCCCGACATTGTTGCTGTCCTCTCATGCTCCTAGGCGACTCCCGCCAAGGAAGGCGATCCTGTCCTGCCAGGATTTCCTCCCAAGTCCAGGATCCCTTCCCATCCAGGATCTCTTCCCAAGTCCAGGATACTTCCTCCTACTGGGCACGCTGCTTGGTCCTTTGTTGGTGGGATCTTCTGCCACGTCCGTCATTAGAATGAGGCCAAGGCGTGGCGTGGTATGCATACATTCTCCTTTAATGAATGAACACCGAACAAACCAACAAAATGAACAAACGAACCGTGACACTATACAAAATAGAGCTGACAGGCAACTACACATAGTCAAGATCCTACAAACACAAATGAGGAAATGGCTACCTAAATATGATCCCCAATAAGAGACAACAATAAACAGCTGCCTCTGACATAGAAATACAAAAACACCCGCCCAGGTCCCGATCACACCCCAACCAACACAGAGAAAAAACAGCTTACTATGGTCAGGGCGTGACAGCCGCGGTGCCATAATCACATGATTTTGATGATTGATTTCAAAACATAAAGTCTGTGGTCAATCAGGTAGCAATAATGAACACATTGAAAATGGACTTTGATACTCAGTTAATGCTATCGCCTATAATTAATTTACATCCCATAAGTAGTATTTACCTGTGGATACAAATCATTGTGTGTGTCTTACAGTGTACAGTTATTTGATAGAGCCAAACACATTCTACACACAGATACAGAAAATATACGCATGTTTTTCTAAATTTCAATCAAAACATGACATTTGCCCAAATACAAACTTAAAAATCAGCTTTTTAGTACACTTTTTTTCTGAGAACATCAATTAAATTAATTTGAAAGTGCCCGTCACTAGGACAAATGGATAATGCTCTTAAGACTGCACTTCTTCAGATACAGAAATCCTACATTAACACCATTACATGCCATTTGCAAGAAAAAAACAAGACAATAGCAAAAAAAAAAAAGAATAGAGAAACAAACAATGAACTAAAAACAATATGGATTTGAGGGGAATTATACTAAGAGAACATCAAGCCGAGCTATTTGAAATTCATCCCACTATGTTTGAGCTCCTATGCTGTACGTGCCCTCCCTGTCCCGGACATGAGAGGGCCGGCAGGCCATGTCTTCAAATCCAAATGCTAAGCTGCCAGCGCCCTGACCAGCTTACCGAAGTGGGCGAAAAAGGCATTATGGGAAAGCTGAAGCAGACACAAGTCAAGGCAAAATGGCCATTAGAGTAAGGAGATTGGCCTGGGCTGAGGCATTGTCTTGGGGATTACGTTGCAGAGCGGGAGTTTTAAGAGGTTTTACAGGAGGGCTCTGGTTGGATCCCTGAGATACATTGGAGAGCAATGACAACAATGCTGTGGATTTAAAGGGCTCATCCCACTCTCTCTTTCTTTTCCCCTCCCTCTTCCCCTTCCTCTTTTCCCAGCCTTGCTCCCAGAGCCAGGCTTTGGGAAGATTTGCTCATACTTTTTCATTATGCAAATTGGTTTTCCCTGTCATGGCACTGTTTAGGTTCGCCAAAGAGATCACTTTCCTGTTAGGGCAATGCAGCACGGAATACGTAGCCAGATACTGGTGCATTACACTCTCTCACCCACTGCCCTGCTTTCAGCTCCTATCCCTGAACTGAGCTGATGCAGAGGCCCAGTAGTAAGCTGTCCATCTGGGCTGATTATGGCAGGAACCTGTCAATTTTGTGAAGGTGATTGTGCATGTAATTGGACAATAATAATGACCACCAGGTATTGCAGGGGTTGTGTCTTTGTTAAACTTTGTAGAAACTAGACATCACTGGGCAGATATAATGAACAACTAATAATGATATAATTAACATATCATTCATTCTAATGATCCCAGATTTTTTAAAAGAGATTGTGGTACTTTTGGATACTTTTTAGACAGTAGTTCTGAAAGTAGAGATCACGAGCCTAAAGTTGTCACCGAAAATTGCACACTACGTCACATATGTGCAGATATGTGCACCACGTCGTTGCTCTCTCTCTCGCTCTGCTGTGTGTACACTTGCTAAATGTCACTCTAATGGCGAGGGGCTGAGTCTCATTGGCTGGTACTTGAATTGCTGCGAGGCTGGCCCACGTGGGGGAAAATGTAAGGAAAACAGGCGGTTTCAAACTAGGGATTTCATGGTTAATTCTGCTCATAGATTATTAATGTATGAACTAAAGATTGACACATCCAGCCCAAAGCGGGAGAATGAAAAAATACTTAGTAGTTACCAAAGATCCGGAGCATGTCTTTAATCCTGCACCTCACACCATCTATGTGAGGTTTTTTAAGGTGAAAACGTACTTGAAAAAAGTCATAGTACCTGCTAATGTACTCAGTAAAGATCATAGTACAATTCAAGAAAATCCTACTTCAATTCAAGAATAGCCTACTGATAGCTATTGGTGACCCTTAGAGGATGCACATGTCAAGGCTCAAGAGAAGACCCAGATGCAGACAGTTTCGAAGTAACACAATTTTATTACAAAAACAGGGGGGCAGGTAAATGACAGGTCACGGGCAGGCAGAGGTCAGTAGTCCAGAGCAGAGTCCGAAAGGTACAGAACGGCAGGCAGGCTCAGGGTCAGGGCAGGCAGAGGTCAGTAATCCAGGGTGGTATGGCAAGGTACAGAAGGACAGGCAGGCTTAGGGCAGGCAGAATGATCAAAAGCTAGAAAACAGGAACTAAAGACAGACAGGAGCACGGGAAAAAACGCTGATAGGCTTGACAAAACAAAACAAACTGGCAACAGACAAACAGAGAACACAGGTATAAGTACACTGGGGATAATGGGGAAGATGGGTGACACCTGGAGGAGGGTGGAGACAAGCACAAAGACAGGTGAAACAGATCAGGGTGTGACACCATACTCACCTATTCTCTGCTGTTAGGGTCAAGTGGGGTGAATTAATAGAATAGAACATCAAGTGACAAGAACAATAACAAGGTAATGGAGACAGATGGTTTTGTTTTTGTCAAATAGACAGTTACCAAAATAAAATAAAAAAACATTTGAGTTGCCCATTTTAAACCTAAAATCAGCTTATTCCCAATTTCATTTTGTCTTGTTTTCTTCTTGCAGCCCTGTAACCTTTAGGAGTGACGGAAGAAAAGCCTCTGGCGTACAGCTAAGGGATTAAAGTAGAAAACCAAAACGTCCAAGGGCCCTCCTGGGGAAAAACAGCTGGTTTTTGGTGCATCTGTCACGCCCTGGTCGAGGTATTTTGTGTTTATCTTCATTAATTTGGTCAGGCCAGGGTGTGGCATGGGCTTTTGTATGTGGTGTGTTTTGTCCTGGGGTTTTGTTAGGTATTGGGTTTGTGGTTTAGTGGGGTTCTCTAGCAAGGTCTATGGCTGTCTGAATTGGTTCTCAATCGGAGGCAGGTGATTATCGTTGTCTCTGATCGGGAGCCATATTTAGTCAGCCATATTCTTTGAGTGTTTCGTGGGTGATTGTTCCTGTCTCTGTGTTTGTTGTCACAAGAGAGGCTGTTTAGGTTTTCGTGTTACGTTTGTTTTGTATTTTGTTCATTTGTTCTTCTTCATTAAAGAACATGAGTAACCACCACGCTGCATTTTGGTCCGCTCCTCTTTCAACAGACGAACGCCGTTACAGCATCTGAGAACACATTCTAGGACTAATGAAATAGGTGTCTTGAGGAGCTTACTGTCCCCCCTATTTTTACTTGTTTTTTCTGTCAATATACTGCAAGAAGAAAAATATGATTCTTGGCAGACACGTAAAATGATCAAAAACAAATATGGTTACTGACAAATGATACAATATCTAGATTGCAATATAGTCCGGCACAAAGGACCACGTAAAAAATGCTATAGAATTTGTAATGACTGTTGGTTAATTGGGTATGCCTAGTTCTGATTTGAATAAATGTAATAATAATTCTCTCTAGCTTGCAAAATGTGGAAGCCAACATTCCAAATTGGAAATATTGAGGAAACAGTACATCAAAATATAGATAACTATTTGAATAGCAACATTTGCAATCTTGTATAAAATATAGGCCTATCATGGCAATCAAATGATTCCTTACACTATGACAAGGATGACCTCTATGATAGTTTTGACTAGAGCATGGGTCTTGTAACACCAGGATAGTGGGTTCGATTCCTGGGATCACCCATTTGTAAAAAAATATACATAGAAAATGTATGCACGCCTGACTGTAAGTCACTTCAGATAAAAACATCTGCTAAATGGCATATATTATTATTTAAGTCAAATGCTTATAGGGAAAATCCTAGAGCGATAACAATAACAGTATGCTTAGTATCATGCGTCCATATCGGATTCATTTTTCATACAGTATACTATCTTAAATCAAAGAGAGGTCATAGGACTACTTAATCCACCCCAAAACATACTGTTCCTCTTCTACATGCTCTTTATGAAATTACAGAATTGAAGGAAGACCTGCATTTGACAGGCTCAATAAGGGATGATCCTTAAGCCTATGCTCCAGACATATATTGTGTATTTGACCTGTTTATTTGGGGGGAGGGTAATTTTATTTAAATGGGGGGCATTATCAGAACAGGCCCCATTACTTTATTGCATTGATGGTATTCCTGAAGATTTGTGCCTCATTAAATAGAGTTGCTGAAGCCTACATCCTCATTGCCCACTTTGACAGATGGACTGCTGGGAAGGGGGGGGGGGGGATTATGATATATAACTCACTGTAAATAATTCCTTATATGATAAGAGCATGGGGGTGATAAAGAGGGAGGGAGGGGGAGGTTGGGGAGGACGAGTGAGGCGGGGTCTTAGTGTCAAGACCTGACGCTGCAACCAGAACAATAGGCAGCACGCACACAACATTTGAAGCCCAATTGTGGTGCATGTTGATTTCTCAAAGTGACATCAAATCCCTCTAAAAAAGGCCCTGACTTAAGAATGCATTAAAGAAAATATCAATTCAACCAGTATGTGTATTACAGTAAGTTTGTGATGTGCGAACTGGGATCATCAAGTTAAGATCATCTTCACAGGCATCACAATATTTGTGATTATAGAGAGATTCATTATTTCTGTGGCGTGTCGTGTGTTGTTGTGGTGGGTCGGATTGGGTGGGAGACACGCACTACACAACGCCTAACTCCTTACGCCCCTGTCTCACTGGGACCAGTAATGCAACAAGTGCACGTGTGTGTGTGTGTGTGTTGGCGGGGGGGGCACAATGGAGAGTTAGTAGAAGAATAGATGCGTTGTCTTGGAAGTGAACCTACTCTATGCAGCAAATGCATAACTGCATGAGATTTATAATTATTCTGCCCATGCAATCTAAGCTGTGTGATGGTTCGTATAGCAATTTCTAAGTGAAAAGCTGTGTTCCTGGAAAGTGGTAAGACAAAGTGAAGCTTATCGTGGCAGTAGAAGTAGATTAGGCAGAGAAGAACATATGACAGAGCTCTATTGATTCTAATTCTGTTTCTTTAATAATCAGAAACATGTAGGAGCTAGTCAGGAATAACTCAACAACATCAAATACACAGATTAAGTCACACTGAGCTTCATAGCGTTTGTGAGGATTTGACTCAGTTTTAAAGTTACGGCCTTGAACTGTGTGGAATGTGAGAACAGCAAAATACATTTCTAAACTTTTATCCTCATTCTACGATTGGTAAGACACTGCTCTCCAATGGCAAGTCAGAGTACTGCAGAAGCCCTGGGTCTTGTCCCTGGGTTTGATGCACTTGATTCTTGTTTACCGCTTCAAGACCCAGGGCTTGAAGCGGTAAACAAGAATCAAGTGCATCAAACTACCTGCGGTCAAGTATGAGGACGTTTTTTACATTAACTTAGAGAACATTCTGACTATACACACTACTGTAAATATCATTGTTGAATAGATGTGAATGAGTAGCGAAAACTTAATCATAGACTTCAAAATAACACTTGACTCTCCTCTTTGTTCCTGACAACCTGGTTCTACTAGTGCTGCTCTGCTATCAGGATATAGATCTTGGGCACCTCCCTGTGGTATTACATAGTAACACAGGTTTTATTAATCCAGAAAATGAATTGGAATAACATTTCTGCCTGTTCTGTTTGTGGGCAAGATTCTCAAGTATTTGTTCAGATTAGATTGTTTCAGCTCACCAAAATTACCAGTGGCCATACTAACTAAAAGAAAAATGTATAATGTATTACACCCTTTATTGCTTGATTGTTACACTGAATTATTCCATGTGTACATATTGTAGTGTAATGTCTGTTTTACAGTGGTGGACAAAGTACCCAATTGTCATACTTGAGTAAAGGTAAAGATACCTTAATAGAAAATGACTGAAGTTAAAGTGAAAGTCACCCAGTAAAATCCTGCTTGAGTAAAAGTCTACAAATATTTAGTTTAAAATATACTTCAGGATCAAAAGTAAAAGTACATTTACAAATCATTTCAAATGTATTGTATTAAGCAAACCAGACAGCATGATTTTCTTGTTTTCTAAAGTTACGAATAGCCAGGGACACACTCAAACATAATTTACAAACAAAGTATTTGTGTTTAGTGAGTCCACCAGATCAGATGCAGTAGGGATGACCAGAGATTTTCTCTTTCAGTGCATGAATTAGACAATTTTCCTGTCCTGCTAAGCATTCAAAATGTAATGAGTACTTTTGGGTGTCAGGAAAAATGTATGGAGTAGAAAGTACATTATTTTCTTTAGGAATGTAGTGGAGTAAAAGTAAAAGTTGCCAAAAAATATAAATAGTAAAGTAAAGTACAGATACCCCAACAAATGACTTAAGTAATACTTTAAAGTATTTTTACACCACTGCTGTTTTAGTACAACTGACTTTAGGCTTGTTTGAACACTGTATGCTGCTATCCCATGAACTGATCAGGACTCATGATGCCATGTCTTTGTAACTCCCCCATTGTAAACAGAGATCGATGGAAGTAACTGAATGAAAAGTATGAAAAGTAGGAACCGGAGAAGAAAAGGGGGGAAGGAATGGGGAGAGATGAAAACAGGGAGGATGTATCGACAATGAGATGGAACTCCTGGTTGAATGTTATGCAAGTCACTTAAATTCCTCTGCCCAACAACAGCTCAGACTGTAAGCATGAGTCACACTGTATATGCCACACAACATCTCATCAAGAAAACCGAAATCTCCTGACCTCTAATCCATCCTCTGTAACAGTGATCTATTGATACCTGAGCCCTGACCCTTGACCCTGCATGGTGGCAGTGAGTGATGATGCAAGCATCCACCTGAAGAGGTCAACATCACATGGGTCAATGGGGGGGGGGGGGGGCATGGGATCAGGGATATATCACACAGATTGATATTACCAGCCCCGTAATGCTTACCCCTAACTCCCATTCTGACACAAGGAAGAAGGGGTTATCTACCAATAAGATGCTCCCTTGCCCCCACCACCATTAAGACACACAGCCCGCCTCCCAAACCAACAATTGAGTGATGAGCGAAATGAGAGGAAAAGTGGCATTGAAGCTTTAGAAAGCGTTTGCTCCGTGGTGATATCATTTGATTAAATTAATTTGATTCAGCATTTGTTATATAACTTCCTAAAAAGAGGGCACCAGCTTTTCCTACCACACAGGCCTAAGTCAGCAAACCATAATGAATGTTATTATGCATACATGCACACAATTTCAGCCCACTAAGTCTCAAGGGCTTATTTTGTGCCACAGCAGCATTTCTGACAATGGCCTCTATATCCTTATCCCATCATTTCAAAGCACTGTCACTAAGTAACTCTCATAAACACAAGGAAGTAACAGCTAAATACCTGGAATGGAGCCTGTCACCAAATGTATGTATGTAACTGGTTTACTATGGACCGAATACCTGTTTCTCTGGGGAAGAAAAAATGAAGAGCACATACTACAGTATATCTCAGATCCGTCAACAAGACAACCGCAAGTATGAAAGAGCTAATCACAGACATTCACAGAGGATCCAATATCAGATGCTTTGTGCAGTGTAGCTGTTAGCTAGCCCATGAGTCCTCTAAAATACAACCCTCCTGAAGCCTCCTGCTCGAGGGTTTACATGTGTCATTCAGAATGGAAATGAGGCAGACTAGGCTCTATGTTGAATGAACCAGAGGATTTTAATGCTCACCTCATGTTACCTTTGCCTAGCAGGCCTGGAATGAGTTTTAGATTACTTAGCTCTTGAAATAAAACTCAAATTCGGACAGTTTAGGAGGTACCGGAAATGTGGTCATCATTTATGCTAAATGGGAAATCCTTCAGATTCCCATCTTTCAATGAGAAACTAGCTCCTTTTAATTACATCAGATAAGTGTGTTGTAACTGTTGACAAATAATGACATGCATTGCTAAGATTATGAGGGTATGGTGACTCCCCTAGTGGGTCTCAAACCCAGGCAACCTTCACCAATAACAAATGCCCTAACCACTGTCCCAATAAGGGATATCCCTGAAGGCATTTGCTTATTAGGTAGTTAGGCCCTGTCCAGAAGCAAACCCTAACCCCTTCTCCCTAGGCACTTGTGTAGATCTCAAACAACTATATATGGATAAGCATAGGGTGACTGCACTTTGAAGTAAATCTCTGCTCTGTTAAAAAGTACACTCAAGAAAAACTATTTCAGTTCCGCGGCCCTGTAAAAATCTAATTAGAATAAATAAAAAATCCTCATATAAATCTGCCAGTTTAAACTAGCAATATCCATTTTTTTGTTGCATTGGATGCGTCGCACTTCCGTATCTGCGGTGAAAGATCTAAAGAGGTGTTTTTCAGACCATGGGACATCCCGAAAACTGGTCTTCTCACAAATTCTTCTGTAGCATCCAAACTGTTTGACCTAAAAAAGTATTTTGTAGGACCTGCTAACCCCTCATCATTAGAAAATACAGGTATGTACTGTACAGTGTAAATATAGACTGAGTGTACACTCACTGTACAAAACTGAAGTATTTAAGGTATATAGTGTAAATGTAGGCAGGGATTAGTGTCACGACTCCTACCGAAGGTGGCTCCCATTCCTGTTCGGGTGGCGCTCGGCGCTCGTCGTCACCGGCCTACTAGCTGCCACTGATCCTTTTTCCCCTTTCTGTTTATTGGTTTCACCTGTTTGTGTTTTAGGCTGATTAGTCAGGCTTTATTTACCACTAGGCCCGCCTGCTCTTTGTGCGGGATTGTTTTGTGTAACTTGTGTGCAAGTCTGTGGGTTACGTGTTTCCCATTTCGTGGGTTTTGCTGGACAGTTTAAGTCCACGTGTTTGGGGCATTTGTTTTGTTTGTTGTTTCGTGGGGTTGGCTTATGTTCACCGTTTTGTGCATTACATATGCATACACCTGAACTCTCTGCTTCCTGCGCCTGACTTCTCACCCACTCCACCCAGTACGTTACAATAAACAGGATGGCAGCGGGCGTGGCCAATGGCACAGTTTTACAGGAAAAAGTTAAATCTGTTTGGAGAGAAAAATGTTGCTGATTTAAAGTGAAATTCTACACATTTTGTCATGGGGGAAATACATTTTTTTTTACAGTTTTAATGCTAGTTTCTGCAATTATACAGATTTTGTCATGGGACTATGAGAAAAACTGCAGTTTACAAAACAAATTTCAGGCAATTCCACACATTTTGCCATGGGACCAAGAGAAAATGGTCAGTTTTAAAGCAAATTTCCTTCTATTATAGACATTTTGCCATGGCTAATGCATTGTTCTTAAACGTGACTCAAACATGACTCAAACATTACAGCAAAATCAATAGGGGGCTCATGCCATGACATTTGGGGATTTTAGATCGTCCCTGACCGTCTAGTCTGTATTTGAGGGATTGTTTGTTCTCAAAGATGATCTTATTTAAAAATATGTTGCTCTATTATCTTTGTCATTTTAGTTTAAACTGAAATTGTTGTCTCGGCCCTATCGTAAAATGTGTAGGATTGCAGGAAACTAACCTTAAAATTTAACATTTTCTCTCCGCTGTTAAGAAGTGAAAAAATGTTTTGTCGCAAGGTGGTGGGCCCTCAACCAAATCTTGATTTTTTTGTGCAGTGGCAGTCAAGATTCGACCATGAAGGCCTGATTCACACAGTCTCCTCTGTAGTGCAGTTAATTGCCGATTTCTGAGGTTGGTAACTCTAATGAACTTATCCTCTGGGTCTTCCTTTCCTGTGGTGGTCCTCATGAGAGCCAGTTTCATCAGAGCGCTTGATGGTTTTTGCGACTGCACTTGAAGAAACATGCAATTTTCCCCATCTTGAAAATTTCCGCATTGACTGACCTTCATGTCTTAAAGTAATGGACTGTCGTTTCTCTTTGCTTATTTGAGCTGTTCTTGTCATAATATGGACTTGTTCTTTTACCAAATAGGGCTATCTTCTGTATACCCCCCCACCTTTTTACAACTAAATAAATTCCACAAATTAACTTTTAACAAGGCACACCTGTTAATTGAAGTGCATTCCAGGTGACTACCTCATGAAGCTCGTTGAGAGAATGCCAGGAGTGAGCAAAGCTGTCATCAAGGCAAAGGGTGGCTACTTTATAGAATCTCACATGAAATATATTTATTTTTAACACTTTTGGTTACTACATGATTTCATGTGTTATTTCATAGTTTTGATGTCTTCACTATTATTCTACAATGTAAAAAATAGTTAAAAAAACAACAACCCTGGAATGAGTAGGTGTGTCCAAACTTTTGACCTGTACTGTATAAAAGAGGGTTAACCATGTTAGGATATATTGATAGCTGAAGTTAGTATTTATTGGGCCATTGTGTAACGATTGATTTAAATACATTTCATGAACTAACAAGTTGTATGTTTTAATGGATGTAGTTGATTTTGTGTCATGTATTTAATGTTTTGAGTCTTAATGCATTTTGCAAATTAAATGTCTAATTTTGTCCAAAGTGTTTCAGTTTGGGGCTGTGTGTTAATTTTTTTGAAAAAGTTTAATCTGTTTGGACAAATGTGCTCGAGCAAACGAGGAAAAATTGTTGTCAAAAATCTCTCTCAACCATGAGGAAAAGATAAGAATATGACTAAATCAAATCAAACTTAATTTATCGTGCATTTCAAGTTGTATTTGATTTAGTCCTATTCTTTGGTTTAGTTGAAGATGTGAATCCAACATATTATTGACTTGAAGATTAAATTTGAATCAACCAAAGCTTGAAACCCTAGGCCTTATTGTATATTTTTTGTTTAACCCTAGGTTGAATTGAAACAATAGCTGTTGATGACTTTGCAAATGCTATATAGACCTAAATAGTATCATTGAGGATATTTGAGTGATAAAGTATGGTTACCTTTCATTTTCCCTGTTAAGAGGCTCCTAACTTGTTATCAGTATAAATGACACCTGTCCACAACCTCAAACAGTCACACTCCAAACTCCCCTATGTCCAAGACCAAAGAGCTGTCAAAGGACACCAGAAACAAAATTGTAGACCTGCACAGGCTGGGAAGACAATCTGCAATAGGTAAGCAGCTTGGTTTGAAGAAATCAACTGTGGGAGCAATTATTAGGAAATGGAAGACATACAAGACCACTGATAATCTCCCTCGATCTGGGGCTCCATGCAAGATCTCACCCGTGATCAAAATGATCACAAGAACGGTGAGCAAAATCCCAGAACCACACAGGGGGACCTAGTCCAGATCTCAACCCCATAGAAAATCTTTGGAGGGAGTTGAAAGTCCGTGTTGCCCAGCAACTGCCCCAAAACATCACTGCTCTAGAGGAGATCTGCATGGAGGAATGGGCCAAAATACCAGCAAGTGTGTGAAAACCTTGTGAAGACTTACAGAAAACGTTTGACCTCTATCATTGCCAGCAAAGGGTATATAACAAAGTATTGAGATAAACTTTTGTTATTGACCAAATACTTATTTTCCACCATAATTTGCAAATAAATTCATTAAAAATGCTTCTGTGATTTTCTGGATTTCTTTTCTCATTTTGTCTGTCATAGTTGAAGTGTACCTATGATGAAAATTGCAGGCCTCTCTCATATTTTTAAGTGGGAGAACTTGCACAATTGGTGGCTGACTAAATACTTTTTTGGCCCACTGTATGTTTGATGTGACATTGATAGTAAAATGTTCTGATTGTACACAGGAATATTCTTGCAACGTCCTATGAAACATCCATAATTCACCAATAAATTGGTCCACATGCAAAATGAAAGGCATGGAAACCGTAAATTACTTGGTAATAGGAAATACTATTTTCAAATACATGCAACTTAAAAGTTTAATATCACAAAATGTTGATTTGAAATCTTTTGGACATCAGAACAATCTTGAGGCAATCCTACTTAAGTCAGAAAAGGAGATTCATACGACAGGTAAGAGATAATGAAAACCTTGCAGAGAGCCGATCCAACTGACAATCTGTTAGAAAAAAATATAAACTTTTTGAACCAACACTTAAAAATAAACTGATATTGGCACAAGATGGAGGGAATGTTGGAACATAAGTAACACAATTTCAGTTAACGAAAATGTAGGCTTAATCAATGGAGAGAAACAAAATGGTGGAGTTTGAGGCCATGTGGCGGAGAGTGATGCGGGCACTGGAGATGGGGGTGTGAGCAGGTGGGTCTGGGTAGGTGTGATGTCGTTGATGTTTGTGTGCATTTGTATGTTGCCCTATGTGTGTGTGTGTGTGTTTTGTATTGTTAGATTTAAAAAAGAAAAAAAAACGTGTCTAGAACATTCATGTCTTATACTCTGAGAACATGGAAACCATGTTCTGTGTATGTTTGTTGTGGCGTTGATGGAATATTCTACTAACCCACAGAAATGGACACAGTAATGTTCTTGCAACGTCTCATAAAACTTGTCTAGAACATTAATATCTTATATTCTGAGAACATGGCAAACGTACGTTTTGGTGTGATATTGATTGAAATTCTCAGAGAAAAATACACAAATGTAAGTCTGTTCTCAAACACATGCAAACCTGCACATGCTCCTTAGTTAATCTGTTTTCAGTTTTCCACATGCAAAGTTCTGACATGTTTGATAGTGTTTACTCAGAGAGACCAGGTAGCAGTACAGTGTGGCAAGAGACAAGGCTGGGCAGGGGTTCTGTAGAGCAGTGGTTCCCAAACTTTTGAATAGTCCCATACCCCTTCAAATATTCAACTTCCAGCTGCATACCCCCTCTAGCACTAGAGTCAGCGCACTCTCAAATGTTGTTTTTTTGCCATCATTGTAAGCCTGCCACACACTATACGATACATTTCTTAAACATAAGAATGAGTGTGAGTTTGTCACAACCTGGCTCGGGGGAAGTGACAAAGAGCTCATATAGGACCAGGGCACAAATAGTAATATAATAATCAATAATTTTGCTCTTACATCTTACATATAAATAATTGTGAATAACTCACTACAGGTTAATTGTGCTTGAAAGGATGCACAGAACTCTGTAATGTTTGGTTGTACTGGCGAGAGTCTCAGTTTCAAATCATTTTCCACACACAGTCTGTGCCTGTATTTAGTTCATGCTAGTAAGGGCTGAGAATCCACTCTCACATAGGTACGTGGTTGCAAAGGGCATCAGTGTCTTAACAGCACGATTTGTCAAGGCAAAAATACTGTGAGCGCAGCCCTATCCAGAAATCTGGCAGTTGCTTCTGATCAAAACCTCTCTAGGGTATGTGTCCCACTTGGCCAACATCCAGTGAGATTGCAGAGCGCCAAATTCAAATACAGAAATACTAATTATAAAAATTCAGAAAATATACAACTATTTTACATAATCTTTAAACCTAACTTCTTGTGAATCCAACCACAGTGTCAGATTTCAAAAATGCTTTCCGGCAAAAGCATACCTTACAATTATTTGAGAACATAGCCCAGCAGACAAATCATTACAAACAGTAACCAGCCAAGTAGAAGAGTTACACAAGTCAGAAATAGAGATAAAATGAATCACTTACCTTTGATGATCTTCATATGTTTGCACTCAGAAGACATTCATTTATTCAATAAATGTTCCTTTTGTTTGATAAAGTCTCTCTTTATATCCAAAAACCTCAGTTTTGTTTACACGTTTTCTTCAGTAATCCACAGGCTCAAACGCAGTCACAACAGGCCGACAAAAAAATCCAAATTGTATCCGTAAAGTTCATAGAAACATGTCAAACAATGTTTATATTCAATCCTCAGGTTGTTTTTAGCCTAAATAATCGATAATATTTCAACCGGACAACAACGTCGTCAATATAAAAGCTAAACAAGAAAGGCACTCTCTCGGTCACGCGCATGAAAAAGCTTGGACACGGCAGTGTCCACTCATTCAGACTGCTCTTACTCCCTCATTTTTCAGAATACAAGCCTAAAACAATTTCTAAAGACTGCTGACATCTAGTGGAAGGCATAGGAACTGCAATTGGAGTCCTAAGTCAATGGATACTGTAATGGCATTGAATAGAAAACTACAACAAAAAAGGTCCTACTTCCTGAATCGAGTTCTCAAGTTTTCGCCTGCCAAATCAGTTCTGTTATACTCACAGACATTATTGAGTTAAAGTTTTGGAAACTTTAGAGTGTTTTCTATCCAATCTACAAATGATATGCATATCCTATCTTCTGGGCCTGAGTAGAAGGCAGTTTAATTTGGGCATGCTTTTCATCCAAAATTCCAAATGCTGCCCCCTACCCTCGAGAAGTTAAATTCAGTTTTCACAGAACCGCTTGTTGCAATTTTAATGAGGCTCTCTTGTTCAGATATTGATGAGTTGACTGGAGGCAGGGCATGAAAGGGTTAACGAATCCAGTTGTTTGTGTCGTCCGTTTCGGGGGAGTACCAATTTCAAGTAATTGCGCACCCAGCTCACTCAGGTTCTTTGCTATATCACATTTGACATTGTTCCGTAAGCTGGAGATCTTTTGGGGCGGCAGGTAGCCTAGTGGTTAGAGCGTTGGGCTGACAGGTTGCTGGATCGAATCCCCGAGCTGACAAGGTAAAAAGCTGTTGTTCTGCCACTGAACAACCCACTGTTCCCTGGTAGGCTGTCATTGTAAATAAGAATTTGTTCCTAACTGACTTGCCTAATTAAATAAAAAATTGCCCACAAAAAAATCATACAATGATGGAAAAAAGACCTGTGTGTTGTCCTTGTTAATGCAGACAGAGAAGAGCTCCAACTTCTTAATCATACCCTCAATTATGTCCCGCTCATTGAATACAGTTGCGGAGAATCCCAGTAATCGTAGATTCAGGCATGTGAGAAACTCGTAAATGCAGTACTAGCTGGTAAACGCAGTACTAGCAGTAGAGCTGGCATGTCTCTTTTAACCATTCATCAATTTTAGCGCAAACAGAATGAGCAGCAGCTACGTTTGGCTACACACGGACCGTTAGTGGCATTCCTGTGAGATAGTAATGGTTCATGTGATTGGATGTTAATTATTTGACTAGGCTACCTGTATTTGACATCGTGTTGTTATTTTCGCTGAACACTAGATGGTTTAATTACATTTTTGGCAGTGAAACGAGGCTACTCTGTAAATGTATAGCCTCGTTGGAAAATATAAATGGACTTTGAAAATGCTAATCACATTTTTATTTGGTGTACCCCCTGACGGCATTAAGCATACCTCAGTTTGGGAATAGCAGCTGTAGAGGATTGTCTCCTCAGGGAAGTAGCGGAGGTGTCACACATTGGAACCTAGACCTATAGCTTCATATACTAACTGTACAGCTGTTATGTTTGTAATTAGCATTCGCAATATCCAATATTGTAATCACTGCTTAAATTGCTAAAGATCTTCTTTAATCATTCTCTTAAATGATACATGCAATTAGGGGGCTGCCATAAAGCATACTTGTTATCACCCTGCCATAAACACAGACCGAGCCTAGCTTATCTATTGATACCATCACTGCCATGTTTCTCAAGAGTTAAACAAAAAATAACCTGGAATTATTTTATATGATCTGGGGAAACGGTTAAATGTAACATGTGAAAGATGGTGAGAAATGGAAGTTGGAGGAGCTTAGAGGTAAGTCAGTTGGGGAAAAGGACCCTGTGGGAAAAAAAAACAGGTCTAGCTATGTGCTTTGAAAAGAGACCAGAAAAATGTCAGAGCTCAGCATACAGTAAGACAGAAGAAAAGAACAAAGAGAAGTGTGAGAAAAAGAGCCTATCTGTGTGTGCGACATGTGTCCAATCAAATTTTATTGGTCACATACAGTACATATGGTTAGCAGATGTTGTTGCGAGTGTAACGAAATTCTTATGCTTCTAGACCCGACAGTGCAGCAGTATATAACAGGCAATATCTAACAATTCCACAACAAAACCTAATACACACAATCTAGTAAAGGAATAATAATATTTAAGTATAAAATATATGGATGAGCAGTGACAGATCGGCTAAGATGCAATAGATACATTATATACTGTACATATGAGATGAGTAATGCGAGATATGTAAACATTCTTAAAGTGGCATTATTAAAGTGACCAGTGTTCCATTTATTAAAGTGGCCAGTGATATAAAGTCTGTAGGTAGGAAGCCGCCTCTCTGTGCTAGTGGTGGCTGTTTAACAATCTGATGGCCTTGAGATGGCTGTTTTTCAGTCTCTCGGTTCCAGCTTTGATGCATCTGTACTGACCTCGCCTTCTGGATGGGAGCGGGGTGAACAAGCAGTGGCTTGGGTGGTTATTGTCCTTGATCTTTTTTGCCTTACTGTGACATCGGGTGTTGTAGGTGTCCTGGAGGGCAGGTAGTTTGCCACTGGTGATGCGTTGTGCAGACCCCACCACCCTCTGGAGAGCCTTGCGATTGTGTGTGGTGCAGTTGCCGTAACAGGCGGTGGTGATACAGCCCGGCAGGATGTTTTGTTTTGAACACTGCAAGAGACAGTTGTAATTTACCCTTTAGTCAGCAGCCCTGTTTGTACACACACACACACAAAACTCTGTGATATCAGCAGCGGGGGAGGGGCTTGCCTTATATGGCTTTATTTGCACAATGCCTAACTTCCTCAGCATCTGCCATTGCTGTGCTGAGAGCGAGTGAGGGAGGGAGAGAGGCAGAGAGAGCTGCTAGGAAAGAGGTAGTAGCAGCACAGTGAAAGAGGTCTTGAGCAGCTTGAATAAATATTTGTGAAGGGCTAGCTACTGGAGGACACTGCCCATGGCTCAGTCTGCTAACGGTGTGGACCAGGATCTGGCCAGCAAGAGGCTCCACACGAGGTAGGACCCGAGCTGTAGGGGGGGGGGGGGTAGTGTGGTGTGGGACGCCTGGACGGTTGACAGACCCTGTTAGTGGGGAGGAGGAGAGTGGAAAGACGGGGAGAGATGAGGGAGCAGCAGGGCTGAGAGACAAGGGCTGCCGGCTCTCTGCCTGGCTGCCTGAGGAGGGCAAGACAGGGGAGCTAGCCTAGCCACAGCTCCCTGGAAGTAGGCTCCAGCCAAAGCCTCATTCCTGGCCTTGGTCCTGGATAGCTTAGCCTTTCCTCTCCCAGACTTTGATCTTGATGCTGCTCTGTGGGATCTTAAGTGAATGAGCAGACTGGAAGGGGCCATGAAGAACGTGGGATTCTGAGTGGAGTGTCTCAGCTGAGATTGGGCTCAATATTTGACACACACACGAACAAGCAGAGCACACAGCTGCTCAGTTAAGTCAGTATCTGTGGTAGGTGGATTTGTATATGCAACAGTCTGTCTAGGGGTGTATGAATCTTCCTGTGTCTTTGCACAGCCATGCCTTTCTCTGTCTCCTCTGTCTGTTCCCTTCCTGTGCTCTACTACTGACTGCACTATATCAAATGGTTTCACACTGCTTTAAGGTTAAACATTATGGACAGTTTAATTATAGACTGTATAGAAAGTATGAAAATAATGGTGTGTCAGTTTTATTCTAGATTTGAATGTCCTAAACTAGTAAGGGATACACAAAGTGTGTGTGGATTGTCTGAATCAGCAGTAAGACCATGTTGGATTCATTAGCTTTAAAAAAAATAAAAAAATGTCTGCTGGCAATGTTAATGACTGTTGTGAATGAACATTCACAGGGCCTGCGAGGTCATCACGCTACCCTCTCTCTCAAACACACATACACAGGTTAACCCTGTGTTTTTCGGTCACTTTATTTATATATACTTTATTTTATCCGTGTTTTCCATCTGCAGATGGTCATGCAGTACTATCTGTTGATAAGCAACTGCTTACTAAGGTTAGGTTTGGAATAAGGGTTAGGGTTTAGATGAGGGTTAGGGCTAGTAGATAGTTTGTAGACCGTCTACAGATGGACTATCCAAATATGTTACACACACACCCTAACAGAAAAATGGGTATGTAAATATGCACAACATGTGTTTAGGTTTGTTCCATTTGAATTCAGTTTTTAACTGCAACTCTTTTTGATTTGAACAAAACCTTCTACATATTTGCCCAACCATTCAGGAGACGGAGGTGCTCAAAGTTCACCCATTTTGCATTCACCACCCTACCATGAGACATCGGTCTTCATCACTGGAGAAAATAAACCATTGTTTGATATAATCATTTAAAAGCCATTGTATAAATTCTTTAAAAAAAAAATTGGGTCATCATTTTACCTTTGCCGTAAATGATCTAAACACATGTAAACTCAGTTTTTTTTCATGTTTGCATATGTTGTGGTTCAGACCCTATTTTACATAATCTCAGCTCTTTGTGTTGTGCCCGTCTTTGGTTGAGACACAACATGCTCTTGAATACAGGGTGGGTGTCATGTTTTCGCTGATAAATATACTCAAATGGGAATAAAATCGACATTTCAACTTAAATGGTAGCACAAAGATGGTTGGAGGTCCACACATCAGATAATACTGACTTGAAATAGAATATCAGTTGTTTTAAATGATACTGTCAATCTTCCATATGACTCCTATTGAAATATAGATACATGGGAATGTCTATTCTAAGTTGACATTTGAGGACATTAAAAGGTCAAAAAATGACATTGGTATTTAACTTATTTTTCAAGGAAATATTAAATAATGCGACTATCCTGTTTATAAACTTTCAAATTATAAAACTCAACCGTTTATCTTTTCCAGTGATGAAGACATGGATGTCTCATGTTCGGGTGTGCGAAATAAGCATTGAGCACACCTACCGTATCTCCTAAACATTTTGGCATTCAGGTTCATAAAGTAACTTGCTGACCACTTCTTCAATGGGCTAATACAGTATGTTTGGAAAGTTTGGTTCAAATCAAAAGGGTTGTGGTCAAAAAATGATTGAAATGAAATGGAACAACCCTATATGGTACTCTGTGTGTGTGTGTGCGTCCACGTGTGTGTTTGTGTCGTGAGTAAAGGGGAAAAAAACACAGATTAGTCAACAGCAGGGCATTGTCTGGGGCAATTTTTTCATCACAAGCTAAATAAAGTCTCTTTCATCTGTCTGTGTTTGATACACAACAATCCATTCATGGCTTTGTGGGCAGTGCAGACAACAATGCTGGAGTATGGAGAGGTTCAGCTCTGAAGAGGTGCTTCAGACCCTCTCTGTTTCCTAACCCAGTAGATGACTATCCATTAGTCGCAGAGCTAATGTCGGTGTTCCTGTACAGAACTGAAAGTGTCTGGCACTCCATCTGTCCGTGACCAATAGGTTTTCCTCTGTCAAAATAGTCAATGACAAGTTATTCCATGATCTATTGCATTCAATTGATGTAGCTAGACTATAAGAGCAATAAAGAAAATGATTCAGGAAAACTCTATGACATTGTAATATGAAGGCCTCATCATGACCTGAAGTTGCACACCCTGTTTGTGGTTGTGTGTTCATGCTTCTTGGAGAGATGAACACAGCTACCTGTGTATCAGGAATAACCTGCTCACATGCATACTGAGATCATTTGAGGTCCTTAAAATGGCATAAACCAAACCTTTCTCCTCAAGCAAAGTGCGCCATCGCTGTTAAATCAGTCTATTTTAAAAGGCATTGAATGTGGTATTAATATACATTTTTTTGGTTACATTCCTTCAAACTTTCTCCCAATTCCACAGACAGTAAAATATGTTGACACCATCTATTATAGTGTGTGTCTAGGAGAAAGAGAAAGATAGAGAAGGAAAAACAGAGAGGAGAGAAGGAGGGGAAGACAGGGATCAGCCAAAACTGAAAGGGACACTTACTGAGGAGAAAAAACATTCCTGGAGAGTTTCTTTGGTTTCCCCTGACAACCAGCCTTGCCTCGCTGTAATTATGGTCGGATTAGTACTCTGAGCACAGCGCTCCTGAGCCAAACAAGGACGCAGCCAAGAGAACAGTATCATAGCACCCAGAATCATAGTACCCAGAATCATATACACATTCAGCCAAGCATCACGACACATACTTTGGCCTTGCCAAATGTAACAGGACAGATCTGAACTGTGTCACCTTGACACTCATGCCCACAATCGGATTTGATTAACGTGGGTGGTTATAGAGCTATTTCAACTGAAACTGAAGGCAAACAACTGTCTTCAGGTCTCAGACCGAGCCCCGATCAATATAGTAGTAACCTTTATCAGAACCAGAGGAAACTCACCATAGTCCAACAATTGCTGGGCTTGTCATTATGGTGGATGGGAGAAACTGGAGAATTGGAAAGCTTGGTCAGAAAGCCGCAAGTCTGTGGTACAGATCTATATGTTTATCGAATAAAACGAGAAGCATTACTATCACATTGACATTGATATCAGTTTGTGCCAAATATCAAGGCAGAGAATGTTAGTCTGATTTTATTAGTGGTGTATTTCCTGGTATAAATTACATATTAGCTTTGAAATCAGAGATCTTGGTGGATGGGCATTCCACCACAAGTCATCAAATGTTTTACCATTTGGGACTGATCTCTCACTTTTTCACCCTAAACTGAGTACAGACTCATTTGCAGAGTTGGGGAGTAACATATTACATAGTATATTGTAATCAGATTACAGATATTTTTGAAAAAGTAGATTATTATTTCTTGGATTACTTTTCAATTCAGAAAGGATGTTTCAAAAAAATATTTACAAATTGTTGTTCTCTCAATAACATTCAATTCAGCATTGAAGTTAAGTTTGTTCCACGTGAGCGAGTCTGATCACAAGTCAGAGACCACTGATGACACATTAAATACATTTGATGGATCACTTGTCTTCTAATGCCTCTAAGGGGAAAGTAATCAAAGTAACTGAAAGTAATCAGATTACTATAATGAATGTGTGTAATCCAAAAGTTATGTTACTGATTCAGGGCCGGCGTTATGGGCAGGTTTTAGGGGGCCTGGTCCACCCTACCATACCTCCTTGCCTGTCCAAATAAAATATTATTTAATTATTTGACCGAGATGGCTCCGTGACAAAGACGCATCAATCTCAGGTAAAGCTTCCGAGCGAGCAAAACAGCGCCCCTATGTCTCAGTATGTGTAACCAATGTACAGTATCTGATGCTGTCTGAACAAAAACAGTATGACATGTCATACTCTTTTTGGCCAGACGGCATAAGATATATGGGCTATATATAGTAAGACAGAGGGGTACTGTTTCGCTTGAGTATAATTTTAAAATTGTTGGGACAAAAAGAAGTGGAGGGGTGTGTTGTGAAGAAATAGACCATCGCTCACCAGAATGCATACGCTCAGCTCTCCTGTCTCTCGCCAGTTCTTGCGCATTCATCGTGTGAATTGTTTGCCCTTTAATTTTTTGTTTTGTTAATAAATTCCCCATTTCAAATGCAGACACGGCGCCAGGATTCTCTCTCTCCCGGGGCCAAGGGGGGTGGGGGGGGGGGGGGGGGGGGGGGGGGGGGGGGGGGGGGTGGGGGGGGGGGGCTTGACGAATACGTGGGGGTGCTAAGAAAATAGTCGATTTTCATGACTTCAGAGTTAAGGAAGTTGACACAGCACATTCAATATAAATGTAGTTTAATTGAATTTGGCCAAAGAATATTCAACAAAATAGCTATAAGCCTAACACAAGTGGCCACAAGGCAATGACAAAAAATGTCTTTCACGTGCAAAGGTCTTTCAGCAATAACTTTCTTACATTTTTTGAAGTTAATTTCACCTTTATTTAACCAGGTAGGCCAGTTGAGAACAACTTCTCATTTACAACTGCGACATGGCCAAGATAAAGCAAAGGGGCGGCAGGGTAGCCTAGTGGTTAGAGCGTTGGACTAGTAACCGGAAGGTTGCGAGTTCAAACCCCCGAGCTGACAAGGTACAAATCTGTCGTTCTGCCCCTGAACAGGCAGTTAACCCACTGTTCCCAGGCCGTCATTGAAAATAAGAATTTGTTCTTAACTGACTTGCCTGGTTAAATAAAGGTAAAATAAAATAAAAAATAAAAAGCAGTGCGACACAAACACAGTTACACATGGAATAACCAACCATAGAGTCAATATCACAATAGAAAAAGTCTTATATAATAAATAGGCCATAGTGGCAAAATAATTACAATTTAGCAATTAAAACACTGGAGTGATAGATGTGCAGAAAATTAATATGCAAGTAGAGATACTGGGGTGCAAAGTAGCAAAATAAATAAATAACAGTATGGAGATGAGGTAGTTGGATGGGCTATGTACAGGTGCAGTGGTCTGTGAGCTGCTCTGACAGCTGATGCTTAAAGTTAGTAAGGGAGATTTTAGTCTCCAGCTTCAGTGATTTTTGCAATTTGTTCCAGTCATTGGCAGCAGAGAACTGGAAGGAAAGGCGGCCAAAGGAGGAATTGGCTTTGTGGGTGACCAGTGAAATATACCTGCTGGAGCGCGTGCTACGGGTGGGTGCATCATGACTGGTTGTGTTCATGCCACATTAAAAGGTAATACATTTTTACAGTTAAATTACATGTCTTCAATATAAAACCCATTTAAAAAAATGTGTGCAGGTGCACATGGAAAAAAAAAAAACTTTAAAAAATCAAATGCCCTTCAATCTGATTTGTTCTGGTGCCGGCCCTCTATTGATTACAATTTGACAGGTAACTAGTAACTGTAATGGATTACATTTAGAAAGTAACCTACCCAACCATGCTAATGTCTTCACTCAGTCAAATTCAACCAAAACCTTTTCTTCTCTCAGACAGATACATTTAAGTTCACCCATTCGTCTGATAAGTGTGACCGACCAATGACACAGCCACCTCTGATGAACTCACAAAACTCACTTCCTGTAAACTGACCAACGATGACGTGTAACCCGGGGGCTGCCATGATGAGTGTTGAGCTAGCATGCCGTCTCCCTCAGACCACAGGTGGGTTATTATGGGATGCTGGTCTCCAAACAGACCAAGTTGAACAGTAATCAGAGGAGAGCATGGCAGACTTTACCACACAGACACATTCTTAGAACAGCCACAGGGAAAATACAGTAATACAGTAGAGCCAGGTCTAAAAACCCTCCAATACATGACAATAATGTAAGATTTATGTCAGTGCATTTCTCTTGTTTTTTTTTACTACCTTCTTCTGTCTGCCGGGTCAATGTTACTCACACAGCTTCAGTTAGGACTTTGTCTGTCACTTGTTCAACTCAACTGTCCCCAATGACCCTCTTGCCTCCTTTCCAAGGGAAAGGTCATGTAAAAAATAACCCTTATTACGCAATCAGAACAACGACATCTTCCATTTTGTATTGGCACTATAATGCTTGACTACTGCTGGGGTCTTGAGTTCAGGCCACACAGATGAAGCTTGTGCCCATTTTTAATTGGAAATATATACTTTCCCAATATAACTTCCCTTCAGAGAAGAGAAAGCACACTCTACATATGTCTTTAAAAGTTCACAGCCAACATCTGGGAGCTTTATGCAAGAAACGTGATCCAAGTATCCATATCGTTTCTGGGAAAGAGGAAATCGTTTGACCTCGTTTGAATTTATAACTGTACTTTTAAGACTAAACAAAGTCTCTGTGGTCACACACACCACATTTTTATGCGACTACTTTGTGGCTCAGCGGCATGAGGGTGTTTTATGACATGCTGTGTAATTATTGTTTGTCTAGAAGGATTCCACATTCAGTGGTGTAAGCTTATTAAAGACCTCGCACTCTCGCTCATTGTAATTTCCTCATTGTCCTCAACTATAAAGTAATTAATGAAAACATCCAAGGTAAAAAGAAAACATCAAGAAGCATGCTACAATAACAAATATCCCTTTTCCAGACTAAACCATAATTCCACTCCACATTTTTGCTCACAGATTCCCAAATCTTCAATAAAACCACCACAGCCTTTTCTACTGGGATATTATGGAGACTTAGTGTTACTATGCAAAGACCAACTGTCACGGAAGGAAAATGTATTATTCCTTTTAGAGTACTACCCATCTTTGGCCCAGAGTAACCATGGCTCCCTTTTTGATTCCACTCTTTAGAGGTTTATCCTGGCTTCAAATCGGGCCGCGTCCTGTAGCCAAACTTTGTGGAACGTTGCAGATAGAAATGCATGAATAGAGCCGACGGGATTCCTTATTCTACATGTCAGAGAGGCATATTTGTGATACATAGCATATTTCTCTGAATTTAACAAAACGTTACGTCCTGCTGAATGTGCCCCTGGCTCCTTCAGTAACCTCACAGTCTGAATGAGAATTCGGATATCATATGCTTGGGTAAATATTCAAATAAACATTGCCTGTGTTAAATTAGCATATTTGTATTAGCTCCCGCTGAACACTCCTAACTCACTGATGATTTCTTTTCCCCCCTCAATGAATAAGTACAGGCCACACAGCAAAGCGCAAACAACGATAAAACTACCAATTTAGGGTTTAAGGTCGATGTCCGCGCCCCTGTGGAAATTTTATTAGCATAATATAAATAAAATCCCTATAAAAATATGTCCGTTTAAGCTACAGGTATACAGTTTATTTTGCATTGGTTGTGTCTCAATCCACCGCATCCGCCTATGTCGCACTTCCACATCTGCGGTGAAATGTGACAGAGCTAGACCAGTGTTCGTCTGACAATGAGACGTCCTGAAAAATAAATAAATAAATAAAATAAATAAATTCGCTCCTCACGAAATCATCTGTAGTGTCCGGAGGGTTTGGCCTACAAACTATTATGACCTTTCGATTGAAAGATGAGACCAGTGGTGGGAAAGTACAGAATTGTCATACTTTAGTAAAAGTAAAGATCCGTTAATAGAAAATTACTCAAGTAAAAAAGTTACTCACCCAGTAAAATACTACTTGAGTAAAAGTCTAAAAGTATTTGGCTTTAAATATACTTATGTATCAAAGTAAAAATAATTGTATGTTCCTTATATTAAGGAAACTAGACAGCACAATTTTATTTTATTTATTTACGGATAGCCAGGGGCACACACCAACACTCAGACATAATTTACAAACAAGGCATGTCTTTAGTGAGTCTGCCAGATCAAAGTCAGTAGGGATGACCAGGGATGTTCTTTTGATAAGTGTGTGAATTGGATCGTTTTCCTGTCCTGCTAAGCATTCGAAATTTAACGAATACTTTTGGGTGTCAGAGGAAATGTATGGAGTAAAAAGTACAGTAATGTAGGGGAGTAAAAGTAAAAGTTCTCAAATATAAATAGTAAAGAACAGATAACCCCAAAAAACTACTTAAGTAGTACTAGAAAGTATTTTTACTTAAGTACTTTATGCCACTGGATGGGACTCTCACGATGATGTTCTCCGTTTTGCTCTATAACCCATACAAGCATCTTGGGACTCGTCTGAAGTCGGTACAGCCGATCTGCCAACTTCTGTCTGTAGCATTCGAACAGTTTGGGATACACAATAATATGGGCTACACACCCCTCTGTGCAAAGGTGAGACTCACGAGCACGTACACGTCGATTGTTTTGCTCTAGGATGCCCACAGGCCTCACACAATATCTGAAGGTCGCATGGTACCAGTTCAAAAAGGAATGGAAGTACTGTATGGGGAAAGTATTCAGATGCCTTGACCTTTCCCACATTTTGTTGTGTTACAGCCTTATTCTAAAATGTATTAAATCTTTATTTCCCCCTCATCAATTTACACACAATAGCCAATAATGACAGAGCAAAAACTGTTTTTTTTAGAAATTTCTGCGCTCTGACGGAGCTCTAGAGTTCCTCTGTGGAGATGGGAGAACCTTCCATAAGGGCAACCATCTCTGCAGCACTCCACCAATCAGGAGTGCTGCAGAATGACAATGGTAGAGTGACAATGCAGGAGTGGCTTCAGGACAAGTCTCTGAATGTCCTTGAGTGGCCCAGCCAGAGCCCGGTCTTGAACCCAATAGAACATCTCGAGAGACCTGAAAATAGCTGTGAAGCAACGCTCCCCATCCAACCGGACAGAGCATGAGATCATCTGCAGAGAAGAATGTGACTAACTCCCCAATACAGGTGTGCCAAACTTGTAGCGTCATACCAAAGAAAACTTGAGGCTGTAATCACTGCCAAAAGGTGCAACAACAAAGTACTGAGTAAAGGGTCTGAATACTTATGTAAAATGTGATTTCAATGAATAAATTAGCTAAAACGTTTTTTTTTTTCTATGTCATTATGGTTTGTGTGTATAGACTGAGGGGGGAAAAACAATTTAATCAATTTTAGAAAAAGGCTGTAACGTAAAAAAAAAATTGAAAAAGTTGAGGGGTCTGAATACTTTCCGAAGGCAGATGAAGTCAGAAGTTTACATACTTAGGTTGGAGTCATTAAAAAAAAACTCATTTTCAACCACTCCACAAACTTTTCTTAACAAACTATAGTTTTGGCAAGTCGGTTAGGACATGTCAAGCTGTAGAACCTTCTGATAGGCCAATTGACATAATTTGAGTCAATTGGAGGTGTACCTGTGGATGTATTTCAAGGCCTACCTTCAAACTCAGTGCCTCTTTGCTTGACATCATGGGGAAATCAAAAGAAATCAGCCAAATTATAGAACTCCACAAGTCTGGTTCATCCTTGGGAGCAATTTTCAAAGGCCTGAAGGAACCACGTTCATCTGTACAAACAATAATATGCAAGTATAAACACCATGGGAACACGCAGCCGTCATACCGCTCAGGAAGGAGAGGCATTCTCTCTCCTAGAAATGAAAGTACTTTGATGCGAAAAGTGCAAATCAATCCCAGAACAACAGCAAAGGACCTTGTGAAGATGCTGGAGGAAACAGGTACAAATGTATCTATATCCACAGTAAAACGAGTCCTATAATCTACATAACCTGAAAGGCCACTCAGCAAGGAAGAAGCCACTGCTCCAAAACCGCCATAAAAAAGCCAGACTACGGTTTGCGCTGCACATGGGGACAAAGATTGTATTTTTTGGAGAAATGTCCTCTGGTCTGATGAAACACATATAGAACTGTTTGGCTATAATGACCATTGTTATGTTTGGAGGAAAAGAAGGGATGCTTGCAAGCTGAAGAACACCATCCCAACCGTGAAGCATGGGGGTGGCAGCATCATGTTGTGGGGGTGCTTTGCTGCAGGAGGGACTGGTGCACTTCACAAGATAGATGGCATCATGAGGGAGGAAAATTATGTGGATATATTGAAGCAACATCTCAAGACATCAGTCAGGAAGTTAAAGCATCATGTTGTGGGGGTGCTTTGCTGCAGGAGGGACTGGTGCATTTCACAAGATAGATGGCATCATGAGGAAGGAAAATTATGTGGATATATTGAAGCAACATCTCAAGACATCAGTCAGGAAGTTAAAGCTTGGTCACAAATGGGTTATCCAAATGGACAATGACCCCAAGCATACTTCCAAAGTTGTGGCAAAATGTCTTAAGGACAACAAAGTCACGGTATTGGAGTGGCCATTACAAAGCCTTGACCTCAATCCTATAGAAAATTTGTGGGCAGAACTGAAAAAGCATGTGCGAGCAAGGAGACCTGACTCTGTTACATCACCTCTGTCAGGAGGAATGGGCCACAATTTACCCAACTTATTGTAGGAAGCTTGTGGAAGGCTACCCAAAACATTTGAACCCAAGTTAAACAATTTCAAGGCAATGCTACCAAATACTAATTGAATGTATGCGTGTAAACTTCTGACCCACTGGGAATGAGATGAAAGAAATAAAAGCTGAAATAAATCATTCTCTACTATTATTCAGACATTTCACATTACTAAAATAAAGTGGTGACCTAAGACAGGGAATTTTTACTAGTCAGGATTTGTGAAAAACTGAGTTTAAATGTATTTGGCTAAGGTGTATGTAAAATTCCGACTTCAACTGTACATACGAAATATCACGTCACACATTTACATATATATGTACATTAACACCTCCCCCCTAGATATTCCTGTATTTTCTATAGATGTTATATCCGTGTATTCCTACTGCTGTATCATCAAATGTACTGTATAAGTGAGTATCAGAAATGGCTAATCTATTCATTTGATCTAAGATTAGCAAATTACTCATCTCATCAATTTTGTTTCTGAGGCTACATATAATTTATATGAGCTAACTTCAACTCTTTCCTGGGTAGCTTATTGAAAACTTAATTCATAATGTTAGTTTGTTTCTCAACAGTAATATTTATATTTCTGATAATAACAATGAGCAGATTATGTTCAGCAGTTGCCTTATCTGGTTTGGCCCGGCTGCAGCAGGCACTGCAGATATCAATCTAATGCAAAGGTTTAGTAAATCTGTCCCTCCGGGGGCTAAAGGATCCATCTAAGCCAAAAACCTCTTAGCCTTCTTACCCTACACTAGTCCAACCCAGTAACCATGGGAAACTGTCTCCAAGACCAACAGCCAATGTGTCCTATTTTCCCTTCCTGAGGCCTGTGCTTCACTCAAATGAGAACTGATGATATAAAACTCAGGCTCTTTAATCTATACATCAAAAGCACCCTGATTCAAGAAATAGACCAGCCAAAAATATAATGCCAAATATTCCATATTTAATGGAATCAAAATCAATTGTGTACTCACTGCAATTTGTCTTCGATTTGTAAACCTGCGTATTTGTATCGCTCACTCGTTTAATTTCTCTCTTCCTTCCTTTCTCTCTATTTTCGCTCTCGCTCTCTCTCACACCGGGGCACCGGTCCTGCTGAGAGACGCTTGTGTCACACTGTCGTCACCAGCAGTCACCCAGGACCTCGCTCCAAGATACTTCCCCTTCTCTCAGCTTGGCTCAGCGGGATCGACTACAGTACTCAGTGCTGGTTGAGAGAAGGACCACGCAATACTACTTAGGGAGGACAACACTATACAGTCATTTACCGACTCACCTGTTAACCTGCCTCATAGTGCTTCTGTGGAATTGGGGAGTTTTACATTTGTGGATATCCATTGAAGACATCTGCAGTGTTGGAAGGACTAACTTTGTTGATTTGTTAGAAGTTTGTGTTCTAATCTCAAGGGGTTTTGGGGATTCTTATCATTGTCCCGAATAGCTTCAGACATTCATCGTTGGTACTTTGGGCAGCATTTGAGGACACCTGAGGAACAGGGCTTTAAAGCGTGCATAGATGCTCCAATGGGATTCTGTCCAAATGGTTTGGATGCACTGTTGCCAACGTTGGCGTATTCAACTATGGAGTAATTAATCAAATCGGACATCTGCTTTCACATAGACTTATCAGGGTAATACAAAGCCCCAAATCCAAACCCGGCTGTGTGTATGTGTATCCTGGTGGCAGCATAGTATTGCTATGTTTTTCTCCTGGATTCTCTAGCAGAACACTTGAGTGTATTACATTAGCATACATTACATTTTGCATTCAAGTTCACCTCCACCCTAAAGTTCCACCTCATGCCACACATCCCTGCAGCTGAGGACTGCCTTTAGCTGACCTGGTATCCCAGGTCATCTAACTCTTGCCATCTCACTGGGGCACAGAGTGCGGTGTGCAGGCTGGTCCACCGGGGCTTCAGGCCCCTGGCCCTGCTGAGGCCCATAAGGCTGGAGCTGGGGGTGTACGTCGAGAAGATCCGCACCAAGCAGAAACACAGGTACTGGTTGAAGTTCTGCCAACAGCAGGCTCAGATGTAGCGCTTTATTTTACTGTACTATTAAGACATTTGCTCAACATATAGCCTAGATGCTGACTGCAAGGGTATTGGTTGGCTGCATATTTCAAGTAATTCCATTTCCAACCTATTTGGGACAAAATAGTGTCAGGTGCTGCATGAGTCATAAGTCTTACTGTATTTAAGATTTTTTGTTGTTGTTGTCAACCCCTTGGAAATTGGCATAAAGGAGTAATTGTTGTGTAATATTAAGTAATTTCTAAGTAAATACCAGTGTACCGTAAAATAATGTGCTACTAATCATATATATACATATGGATTACACTGTGGGGCTAATCTACACTGAACTCTACACTGAGCTTGCTGAAGAACAAGTGGCATTATCTTTTGCTCTTCAAACGATAACATAACCAAATCCACGTTGGCTGGTTACTTTCATCGCATCAATGGTTCTCAGATGACTGTGGGGAAGGTCTTAGAATGGTCTCAAGAATGAGGCTAGCTGATATTACAAATATTTTGGACAGTTTTGAGTGACAGAAACTGTTGTGAAGTCCAGAAAGAGGTTAGGCATGCATGGTATTATGTAACCATGGTAACTGAGGCATTCTGGAGGGCGAGAGGGACCTGGCTCTACAGCAGTTATTTCTGGCATATGAGCCCTATATTCTCTTCAGATTTATAATGAACAGTTATTTTATTGACTAAACCCAGAGACTTGATAATTGTACTCTTGGGCTATACGTTGGAGGCCCTACAGTATACTGAAAAATATTTAGCTTGGACAACACTGACAAAAATACAGTGCTTGAGGGGGCAAGGAGATGCTCCACAGAGCATGTTCATTGGGCTTGAGGATTTGTGTGTAGTCATATGAATTCTTTCTCCTTCCTTATTGTCAGTGTGGAGATGTGTTTTCCCATTTTTTCCACTGTCTCCAAATGCAGCATTTAAGACCTGCAGCGCATCAACACCAGCCTGGTTAAACCAGACTGAACTAGAGTGTGTGGGCTGGACAGCTCTGGGAGGATGATACACTGATTCTCAATGCAGGGAAGAAAATAAGTCTCAGTTATCTTCACTATATAAACTGGACTTTTAAACAGTAGTGTTATGGAGAGATAGAGATTAGATCAAGGAGCTGAAAAGACTACATCTCCAAGGTACTTATGTCAAGGCAAGTGTTTCTTCTGACACTGTTGCTGTGGTAACCACACAGTGATATTGATTCAGACACTGTTGCCATGGAGACATTTAGGAATAAACTTTTCATTGTTAATGACAGTTTTCGGACACCATTGCCATGGTACCTTCATAGACGCACTGTTTCGCACCCTGATGCTGTAATACTGACATTCTCTTTTTCTCTGTCCCTGTGTGTGTGTCCGTGTGTGTGTGTCCGTCCGTGTGTGTTCAGGATGGAGGCCTCATGTCTGGAGTTGGCCCTGGAGGGAGAGAGGCTGTGTAAGGCAGGGGACTTTAAAGGGGGGACAGCGTTTTTCGAGGCAGCTGTGCAGGTGGGAACAGAAGACCTGAAGACCCTCAGTGCCATCTACAGCCAACTGGGCAACGCCTACTTTTACCTGAAGGAATACGGCAAGGCCCTGGAGTACCACAGACATGACCTCACTCTGGCCAGGTGAGGCCATGGAATACCAGACCACATCATGTCTGATTATGGATTCAAATTGTAGTTAAAGTATTTCAACCTATGGTATGAATATGTTTTATACAGTGCAATGGATGTATATGTCATTTAGACTAAAGTCATTCATAAAGCACAAGAGAGTATGTAAACAGTTATCCTTAGCTATGGGTTGCATACTATACAGAGTAGGGTTGGGAATTTCCAGGGACCTCACAACATATCACGATACTTTGGTGCTGATATGTATTCCGATTCTCACAATTCTATATGCATTGTGATTCGATAATTAGATTTAATTGCAATTCAACGTTTCAAACATATTGCTTAGCATATGTCTGCTGCAGAGGGACAAGAGAGAGGCACGAGAAAATAGGTTTTGATCCGTCACAGAAATAAAAAAAGTGCTGAAAACAAATTGGCTCCCTACTTAAAAAGAGAACAAAACAACATAATGTCACAAATAATATTCCGATAATGAACTGTATCGACCCCCCCATTACTTGTATGCCTGATGCCCTCCTAGAAGAAAGATGCAGGTTTTGATAGTGTTCATTTTGATGAGACCCCCTTGGTATTTAGCTCTGATGACTAAGTCAGTCTCCTGTGGAGAGTTGTGCAGTTGGTAGCCTGGTGACTACAAACCCAGAGGGCTGGTACTGAGTTTTGGTACCTTACAATAACAGCACGACAACTGGAACCCTGTCCTAAGAAGGTAGGGACCACTTAAACAGTTGGATTTGATGACCTAAGCGCTAAGTCTAAGCAGTAGCATGTGTGTTATTGTATTGACAATGAGCAATGGATTTGGCAAGCCATCACAAACAGATCTGGGACTCAGGCTATGTACGCAGTGATTATTACTTCAAAACCATGACTGATAATGAGATACGGTCTCTATTTACAGGACAATAGGGGACAGGATAGGGGAGGGAAAAGCCAGCGGTAACCTTGGAAACACACTGAAGGTTTTGGGGCGCTTCGACGAGGCAACGGTGTGCTGTCAGAGACACCTGGACATCTCTCAAGAGCAGGGGGACAAGGTAGCACACACAAACACACACCACCACATTGGATTGGAGGATTGCAACTGTTAAGTACCATTTATCAGATTTTGGGGAACGGGGCATTGTATTGAAAATACATTTCAGTGTGGTCCGTGCTATTTCAGTTGAAAAATACCCTAATACCCTCTTCCAATGTCGCTATTTGCCTTCTTTTTCCCTTTGCGTCTGACTAGGTGGGAGAGGCCAGGGCTCTGTATAATATAGGGAATGTGTTCCATGCCAAAGGAAAGCAACAGCTATGGGGCTGTACCCAGGACCCTGGGGACCTCCCACCAGTCGTCAGAGATACACTGCAAAGGGCTACTAGCTTCTATGAGTGAGTGTTAAGCTGTATACACATGCTTGTACATGTGCACATGAACACCTACGTAGTCTACATGCAAGAACACAAGCAGGCACGCACCCATGCATGCACACAGCACAGACACCATGCATATGATTGAAATATCCCACTGGGCTATTAGCTCCTTCAAAATCTCTGCAGGCAATGAACACTACCTGAATCAGTCTGTGGAGGAGTGGGATAAAAGTGAATTGCCTTTACAGTTAAGTCAAAACTGTAGTACACACTGAGAGGCTTGCTCAGGCCTTCGGTTTTGTATGACAACACACTGACAAGCCAGTTTCCTACATCAAAGCTTTCATAACTACTGAAGTACTGTACTGTTTACTTAAAAAATAAAAAATAAAAATATATTATTTTTAGTTCAAGACAACAAAAATTAGACTTTTGTATAATTTGTGTAAAACACAATTGGTACACAATACTTTAACTCAAGTCCTCCTCTCTCCTACAGGATGAATCTGTGTCTGGTCAAAGAGCTGGGCGACCGAGCTGCTCAGGGCAGGGCCTTTGGTAACCTAGGCAACACCCACTACTTGCTGGGAAATTTTGTGGAGGCCATCAAATTCCACAGACAGGTGATATACATATTTCTGGGACAGTAGTCAACACCATCATGTGTACAAGTAAAGAGACACACTATTGTGTGTGTGACATACTGTAACATAATTAATGGTAAGAAAAGGTCTTCTCACGCTCGACCATTTTGCACCTGGATGAAAACACATCAACTTGCCTGTTTGAATGAGCTCAATGCAAAGTGTATGACGTACTTACAAGACGTAAAAGTATCCGTTTTGCAACGCTATTGTTCCATCAATGGGGTAAAGACTGGTCAAAGTGAGCAATACACACATACATTCAAGAAAATGTATCAACTTTCTTTTGTTCAGAGGCTGTCCATCGCCAAGGAGTTTGGTGACAAAGCAGCTGAACGTAGAGCCTATAGTAACCTAGGCAACGCTCTGATTTTCCTGGGACAGTTCAACACTGCCACCGAGTACTACAGGTAAAACAAAGACTACACGCTGACACCTAGTGGACTTGATGTGTATCAACCAATGGATCTCAGAGCGCTACGCCATGTTATGTACTTGATTACCTGCATGTATTCAAGTCTATTAATGTTTTAAGATCAATATAATGTATGAGATTAATTTATAATAAGAATGTTTCATTTTAAATAAATACTTTGAATTTTGTGTGTAACAAACAAATGTTTTCCTTTAAATACCTCTTTATCCATTCACCACCCTCTTACTACACCTATGTAGAAATCTCATTCCTTCTTCCTCTCTCCCTCTCAATTACCCTGTCTTCCTGTTCCATCTAGAAAAACTCTGCAACTGTCTCGTCAGTTGAAGGACAAGGTGATGGAGGCACAGGCATGTTACAGCCTGGGGAACACCTACACTTTGATGCAACAGTACGAGAGAGCCATAGACTACCACCTCAAACACCTCCTCATAGCCCAGGAGCTCACGGACAGGTATGCACACTCACACACTCACTTAATAGTCACACACCGAGAAATCTGACTGCCGATAGTTAGCACAGAAGAAGGCCGTTCCTTCTCTTGCTAAAACAATGACAAACCACTGTGTATCGACCCGGTACCAGCAAACTACTAGTAGAATCACACTTCATCAATGGACAACATCTTGACTTTGATCCAATCAGAGTGCACAAACCTCCACATGGGGGAGCCGACAGGAATGACAAGGTCATTTAAAAAAAATAGGGACATTTCACCGTGTAATTAGAATTGTGACCAAAAACAAAAGCTGCATAACACTTTTTTTTTCTCGAGCAACTCTTTACGTCTTTAAAACTTCTTCAGGATTGGTGAGATAACGTAGGCTAATGTGATTAGCATGAGGTTGTAAGTAACAAGAAGATTTCCCAGGACATAGACATATCTGATATTGGCAGAAAGATTAACAATAATTTAAGCTAACTGCACTGTCCAATTTACCGTAGCTATTACAGTGAAATAATACCATGCTATTGTTTGAGGAGAGTGCACAGTTTTGAACATGAAAAGTTATTAATGAACAAATTAGGCACATTTGGGAAGTCTTGATTCAACATTTTGAACAGAAATACAATGGTTCATTGGATCAGTCTAAAGCTTTTCACATATACTGCTTTCATCTAGTGGCCAAAGTCTAAAAGGCACCTGGTCTGGAATAATACAATATGGCCTTTCTCTTGCATTTCAAATGTGGTACAAGAAAAATATAAAAATACGGTTGTTTTTTTCTTTGTATTATCTTTTACCAGATCTAATGTGTTATAATCGCCTACATTCCTTTCACATTTCAAAAAACATAAGAGTGTTTCCGTTCAAATGGTACCAAGAATATGCATATCCTTGCTTCAGGGCCTGAGCTACAGGCAATTAGATATGGCCATGTCATTTTAGGCAAAAATTTAATAAAAAAAAGGGTCCGTTCCTTAATTAAGAGTTTCTAGATAAGGAGTTTTGTGCTTGGGGATTTTTGTCAGGAATGATAATGTGCATTTGCTCGTTAGTTAGCTAGATAGCTAACATTAGCTTGCCAGGCAGTTACACATGAAATTAATGGGGTGGCAATTTTATTTTATTTATTTTTGTATTTCTAATTTTATTTGTCACATGCTTCGTAGACAACAGACTTATACTAGCAGTGAAATGATTACTTACTGGTATTTTTCCAACAATGCAGAGTTAAAGATAAATATAAATAGTGACACAAGAACAAATACAGTGAATAACGAGTAAAAATAACATGGCTATATATATATATATATATATATATATATATATATATATATGGAGTAGAAAAGGTGTACGAGGTAATTGAGGTAGCTATGTACTGTACTTATATAGTGCCTTCAGAAAGTATTCATATTAATATTCTACATTGTTTTATTACAGCCTGTATTCAAAATGGATTAAGTAGACTTGCCTCACCCATCTACAAAAAAGACCAATGACCCATTTTTTGAAAATGTGTTAGAAAAGAAACACAGACAACTCTCATTTACATAAGTATTCACACCCCTGAGTGAATACTTTGTAGAGAAGCACCTTTGGTGGCGATAACAGCTTTGAGTCATATTGGGTATGTCTGCATTTGTTTTGCACATCTGGATTTCTGCCACATTTTTTGGAGGGCAATCTTCCAGTCTTTCCACAGATTTTCAATGCGATTCAAGTCCGGGCTTTGGCTGGACCACTCAAGAGGCTCTATTTTTGGCTGGAGTTAAGGCCGTCCTAGTTTCAAAATGCACAGTTAGTTTGCAATTTCGTAATAAAATAAAACTGGTTAACTGTCATTTTCCAGCCCTAACGCCCGGTTCGGAAATGTATCTGTTTTATATCAGCTCCTTGCGCTCAGATGGGCGGGGTGGAAAAATTGGAGGTGTGTCCTTGTCATGATCCAAAGTGCTAATTTCAGGCAGTGCTGATAGAGCCATTTAAGACCAATCAAAAGCTGGTTTTAGCAGTTGGTTATGGCTTGAATTTTGACAGCAGAAATGCAGCCTGTCCAGCTGTGACACACACTGCCCATAGAACAAGAGTAGCCTAATATGCTTTTGGTGCCTGTATACTTCGTATTTAGAAACAAACTAAATGTCTCTTCACCCCCCCCCCCCCCCCCCCCCGCAATTTAGTTTTATTTGATTAAAAACAAGCATAGCCTCCCCTCTAAATGAATTATTTTTTTGTCTGTCCAATGCAATCACGAAGTAGGCAAGAAGACTGTCGATAAAGGGTTAGGCTCTAGAGACCGCTTGGAAATACATCTTAAAATCACCAAAGCTTTACTAAAGTATCAAGTTTGAGAGGAGTAAAACAGTGAGCTGACACTCACCTTTATCAATGCATTGTAGGCAGGCCCGCATTATTTTAGCCATGCATGTTCCGTTTTTGGATTTGCGTAAAACCCTCTCTAGTCTGCGTTGTTTAATATGCCCACTGGGAGAAATGTTGGTGCCTGTAAGTGCGAAATAGGCTATTTAAAACAGGTTGTTGCTTAGTTTTGTTTAGAATTATTCATTATCTTTTTAGGCCTTATCAATAATGAATTTAATCTTCCTTATTGCTTGGCATGTCCATGCTCAGTCATAATGCAATTTACAGTAGGCCTAGCCCCCATATCAGTGTGAACGCTATTGAAGTCATTCAATTACTTAGAACAATGTGGACTGCAATTTGGTTTAAGTTAACCGATTTAGCAAAGATGAGATAGGTCTACAATTTGTTATTTCATTTCTGTAAGCTATTTAACTATAAAAACAGTCTAACATTGGAATTGGAGTTGATTCCAAGGCAATACATAGGACCGTAAAAACAACTTGAAGCAACCACATATTTCTCCATGGAGCAGGTTCTGATTGGCCAGTAAGGGGCGAAGCCTCGACATACCCACAACTTGTTTATTCATCACAACCCAGCACTATCGCACTCACACCAGCAAGTGCGCCGATTATTGTGATAGTGAAAATTGCAAAAATATTTGCCACACCCCGGAACCTATAGTGTTACCGCCTGCGCTTAGATTTACCAATGCGTTAGGTTTGTTAAAAATAGAGCACAAGGACTTTCACATTCTTGTTCTGAAGCCATTCCAGTGTTGCTTTGGCTGCATGCTTGAGGTCATTGTCCTGTTGGGATGCAAATCGTCACCCCACCGTCTAAGACTGTTTGCACTCTGAAGCAAGTTCAAGGATTTTCCTGTATTTAGCTACATTCATGTTCCCTCTATCCTTACCAGTGTCCTAGGCCCTGCCGCTGAAAAGCCCCTCTATACAGTGCCTTGCGAAAGTATTCGGCCCCCTTGAACTTTGCGACCTTTTGCCACATTTCAGGCTTCAAACATAAAGATATAAAACTGTATTTTTTTGTGAAGAATCAACAACAAGTGGGACACAATCATGAAGTGGAACGACATTTATTGGATATTTCAAACTTTTTTAACAAATCAAAAACTGAAAAATTGGGCGTGCAAAATTATTCAGCCCCCTTAAGTTAATACTTTGTAGCCACCTTTTGCTGCGATTACAGCTGTAAGTCGCTTGGGGTATGTCTCTATCAGTTTTGCACATTGAGAGACTGAAATTTTTTCCCATTCCTCCTTGCAAAACAGCTCGAGCTCAGTGAGGTTGGATGGAGAGCATTAGTGAACAGCAGTTTTCAGTTCTTTCCACAGATTCTCGATTGGATTCAGGTCTGGACTTTGACTTGGCCATTCTAACACCTGGATATGTTTATTTTTGAACCATTCCATTGTAGATTTTGCTTTATGTTTTGGATCATTGTCTTGTTGGAAGACAAATCTCCGTCCCAGTCTCAGGTCTTTTGCAGACTCCATCAGGTTTTCTTCCAGAATGGTCCTGTATTTGGCTCCATCCATCTTCCCATCAATTTTAACCATCTTCCCTGTCCCTGCTGAAGAAAAGCAGGACCAAACCATGATGCTGCCACCACCATGTTTGACAGTGGGGATGGTGTGTTGCTTTTACACCAAACATAACATCTTGCATTGTTGTCAAAAAGTTCAATTTTGGTTTCATCTGACCAGAGCACTTTCTTCCACATGTTTGGTGTGTCTCCCAGGTGGCTTGTGGCAAACTTTAAACAACACTTTTTATGGATATCTTTAAGAAATGGCTTTCTTCTTGCCACTCTTCCATAAAGGCCAGATTTTTGCAATATACGACTGATTGTTGTCCTATGGACAGAGTCTCCCACCTCAGCTGTAGATCTTTGCAGTTCATCCAGAGTGATCATGGGCCTCTTGGCTGCATCTCTGATTAGTCTTCTCCTTGTATGAGCTGAAAGTTTAGAGGGACGGCCAGGTCTTGGTAGATTTGCAGTGGTCTGATACTCCTTCCATTTCAATATTATCGCTTGCACAGTGCTCCTTGGGATGTTTAAAGCTTGGGAAATATTTTTGTATCCAAATCCGGCTTTAAACTTCTTCACAACAGTATATCGGACCTGCCTGGTGTGTTCCTTGTTCTTCATGATGCTCTCTGCGCTTTTAACGGACCTCTGAGACTATCATAGTGCAGGTGCATTTATACGGAGACTTGATTACACACAGGTGGATTGTATTTATCATCATTAGTCATTTAGGTCAACATTGGATCATTCAGAGATCCTCACTGAACTTCTGGAGAGAGTTTGCTGCACTGAAAGTAAAGGGGCTGAATAATTTTGCACGCCCAATTTTTCAGTTTTTGATTTGTTAAAAAAGTTTGAAATATCCAATAAATGTCGTTCCACTTCATGATTGTGTCCCACTTGTTGTTGATTCTTCACAAAAAAATACAGTTTTATATCTTTATGTTTGAAGCCTGAAATGTGGCAAAAGGTCGCAAAGTTCAAGGGGGCCGAATACTTTCGCAAGGCACTGTATGCCTCATCATAGTCATATCTCGGCGATCTAAGGACAGTTGACTTCATGGTATAGTTTCTGCTCTAACATGCACTGTTAACTGTGGGATCTTATATAGACAGGTGTGTTTCTTTCTAAATAATGTCCGAATTGGACATATATCTAATAAATATTGAATTTAAGCTGTGACACACCAACATATGGAATGAGTCAAGTGGTATGAATACTTTCTGAAGGCACTGTAGGTGGGGGTAAAGTGACTAGGCAACAGGATAGATAATAGACAGTGCCAGCATCATATGTGGTGAGTGTGAACGTGTGTGTATGTGTGTGTCTGTTGGGGAGTCAGTGTAAGTATGTGAGTGTGTGGGTAGAGTCCAGTGTGTGTGCAAGAGAGTTAGTGCAGCACAATGCACACAAAACTAAATGCTTTATCAAGCTAGCTATCTAGCAAGATGATGAAGAAAAAAATTCACTCTCCACTCTCCACTATCCCATACTGCCAGTAACAGCTCGCTTGCTAGCTAACGTAAGCTGAACAGTTAGGACAACATAGCTAGCTAGCTACTACACTGACTCTCGGCAGCTAATAGGCAGCTGCTTCATTCAGAAACAAGTCCTTTGTAGCTCAGTTTGTAGAGCGTGGCACTTCTAATGCCAGGGTAGTGGGTTTGATTCCTGGGACTACATAAAATATATGAATAAGTCACTTTAGAAAAAATAATCTGCTAAATGGCATGTGTTATTATATTAAATGCATTCTGATGTAATTATAATGTTGGTAGGTACGCTAGTTTTCCAGTTGTAGGCATCTGGCTAGTATTGACAAGGGCTTACTACAAATTCTGGCTACAACATTAGCGCAGCTTGCTAGTTCTGATCTACAGCAGGCACAAGCCAAACATACCTGTAGCTTAATTAAGCTATTGCCACTGGAGTCTGGAGTATTTTAACTAGGCTGATCGGTTGGGAATCTGTGCTATGTGAACATAAAAAAGTTCTGCCGGGCAGATGTGTACCTCTCAGTAGTCTGTATCCTTGGAGTGTCTGAGCCTTTACATGCATACACACTTTAAAACCTTTACTTAAAATGCTTATCATTATGGTGTTTGATTTGTTCCTTCTCTAACTGTGCTTTTGTTGATAGGGTTGGTGAGGGCCGTGCCTGCTGGAGTCTGGGAAATGCCTATGTGTCTTTACAGAACCATCGCCAGGCCCTGCACTACGCCCGCAAATACCTAGACATTTCCAGAGAGGTAACTAGTGACCACTGCATCTACACAATTTTTATGAGGAGGTATATTACTGTGAAGACAGTTTATTTTCAACACCAATATATTTGCAGTCGCTTTTTGAAAACTGAAATCCCATACACCTTTAGTCAATACGATGTCTCTCTCTCTCTTTCTCTCTCTCTCTCTCTGTGTCTATCTCTCTCTCTCTCTCTCTCTCTCTCGGTGTCTCTCTTTCACTCTCTCTCTGTGTCTCTCTTTCTCTCTGTGTCTCTCTCTCACTCTCTCTCTCTCTGTCTCTCTCTCGCTTAACCTACTCTAAGATTGGGGACAGGAATGGCGAGTTGACTGCCAGGATGAATGTGGAGCAGATGATGGAGGCTCTGGGGGTCAACGAGAGTGACCTTTCATCATGTGGGTCAGAGTTCGAGGTGCAAGGTAACAGAGAGATTTCTTTCTATGGTTCTTCCTTGAACTTGTATTTTCAGTGTGAGAGGAAATTATGACCATGTGCCAGAGTCTGGTGTAACAGTCAAAGCACCCAACTCCGGACCACACAAGGCCCCTCGCGACCATGCTGTTTGTGCCCCTCTCTGCCACAGGGTTCTGCTTAAATACATCCATTATGACCACTGGAGTTGTTGAAAGGGATGAAGTTTCCCATGTAGACACTGGTTTGAGTCTAGATGTGTTTGTCCTCTTGGTGGTTCAGTGTGGGATTTGAGGAGTGTAAAGATGATTCTATAATTCTAGATAATTCTACCTGGAGCGCCAAAATCATAACATGCTGAACTAACAGTCCAAATTATTTAATCTACTTTTGTTGTTTATAAAGAGTAGATTTTCAATTTGACCCATGTCTGCACTTTTTGTTCTGAGTAATGACAGTATTAATACATATGGAAAGTCCTGTACAGTAAGTTTTGTCTCTGACCAGCCTTAGTCCACGTGCACTGCCCATCTCTCTCTCTCTCTCTCTCTCTCTCTCTCTCTCTTTCTCCTTACCACACCCCACGCACAACCCTGAGCACAGACTCGCTCTCACACTCGCTCAGAAGGAGAACATTTCACTTCTCCATCAAACTTTGAGTTGAGAGAGGCGTCCGTCCTGTGATTAGTTCCTCCAGGATACTTACTGGACACCGCAAATGGAATACAACTATAGACTAATAACAATTATAGCAACATTTGACTTAAATTTAATGGGATTGACAACAATAACTGTACCATAGCTCTCTGAGTCCGGAGTATGAGGTAAGCAAGGTCGAGGCTTAATTATAGCCTTTTAATTCTTTCAAAATACTGTACATGGAATTGGAAGCTTTACTTTCTAGTTGCCATGAATCTGTAAAGAATACTTGAGAGGTTTGGATGCACACTTTAAAAGGCTTTTGTAAAATGCTATAGCCCATTTTCCATTCAATCGGTTGAGGGAGATGTATGTACAGTATATGTCAGAGGTGGAGTGATGTTAGCAAAGCTCAGAATAAGCTCTAGAGAATACATACATTTGTCCTTGTGCAAATATCTCAAAGCCCCAGGCTTAGATAGATGATGTGTCACTGTGCTTCTGTCAACAGAATCTTCCTCTGCTGATCATTCATCTCTAGGGCCATAGTCTTAGTGAATACATTATGTATGACCCTCTAAAAGGATTTCTGTACAAGTAAAAAGTATTCTATAGAGTCATCATTTCAGCTCTATTGTTCTGAGGTTGGATTCAATCAATCATGGATCAGACGATGGATATGTGTACTTTGTAAAGGAAAATGTATTCTGCCAAACAGACATGCACTTCATCTGTCAATTGTGTGTTAATTATTCATGTACAGTTGTACAAATTATGTACAGTTGTACATTCTCTACAATTCTACATGCACAGTGCTGAGAGTTAAGAGGAATTCAATGTATTGTTCTTATCTTAATAACCCTTTAAGTCATTGTGACAGCTTGTAAACCAATATCCAGGCAATATACTCTGTCTTCCTACAACAATGTTCTAAGGCTATGACAGGAGAAAGATAAAGGGGCCATGTGAGACATTGTCTGATGAAGATAGACTGATCAACAGGTCAATGTTTGACAGTTCAATGTTTGAGGTCACTTGAGGTCATTCTGGGCCATTGCATCTTCCATTGCGTCCGGGTCTAGGAGGAAAGGATGAGTCAGGTGGACACAGCCCTTTTCTGTGTACGGAGAGGACGTGCTGGATGTTTATTTAAAACAGGGAGCGTCTGTTTGGAGCAGCAGGCCCACACTGTATAGACTGTGGTTAGGTGGGACCTGAGGTCAGGCCGCCCTGGCACTGCCACCTCACAGAATAGAAATACAACAAGTAGAACAGACACTCCGACTGGTGATGGTGATTAAGATTGTGTTGGTGATTTATTGGTGTTTTCTTTTCTCTATGCAGGAATAAGGCGTTCTGCCTTATTGGTTAGGTGATGTATGATAAAATTTGTCCTGTCCATACATTTTATGTCTGTCTGTGACAGCTCTTCAGTGTGTCAGTACACTGGAACACGTGCGAGCCAAAGGGAAAGAGTGTAGATAGATTTGGGGTGGCCAAATCCAGCGTGAAACCCACATACCTTTGTAGATACCTAAAAACATTTTTTCCCTCTAAATAAATAGACAGGTGGGTTCTCTGACGCACATAACATAAACACACTGTAAATAAAGAGACATTTGCGTCCCATTTTGAATAAATAGGTCCCAGATACAGTGGGGCAAAAAAGTATTTAGTCAGCCACCAATTGTGCAAGTTCTCCCACTTAAAAAAATGAGAGAGACCTGTAATCTTCATCATAGGTAAACTTCAACCATGACAGACAAACTGAGAAAAAAAATCCTGAAAATCACATTGTATGATTTTTAATGAATTTATTTGCAAATTATGGTGGAAAATTAGTATTTGGTCACCTACAAACAAGCAAGATTTCTGGCTCTCACAGACCTGTAACTTCTTCTTTAAGAGGCTCCTCTGTCCTCCACTCGTTACCTGTATTAATTAATTTGAACTTGTTATCAGTATAAAAGACACCTGTCCACAACCTCAAACAGTCACACTCCAAACTCCACTATGGCCAAGACCAAAGAGCTGTCAAAGGACACCAGAAACAAAATTGTAGACCTGCACCAGGCTGGGAAGACTGAATCTGCAATAGGTAAGCAGCGTGGTTTGAAGAAATCAACTGTGGGAGCAATTATTAGGAAATGGAAGACATACAAGACCACTGATAGTCTCCCTCGATCTGGGGCTCCACGCAAGATCTCACCCCGTGGGGTCAAAATGATCACAAGAACGGTGAGCAAAAATCCCAGAACCACACGGGGGGACCTAGTGAATGACCTGCAGAGAGCTGGGACCAAAGTAACAAAGCCTACCATCAGTAACACACTACACTGCCAGGGACTCAAATCCTGCAGTGCCAGACGTGTCCCCCTGCTTAAGCCAGTACATGTCCAGGCCCGTCTGAAGTTTGCTAGAGAGCATTTGGATGATCCAGAAGAAGATTGGGAGAATGTCATATTGTCAGATGAAACCAAAATATAACTTTTTGGTAAAAACTCAACTCGTCGTGTTTGGAGGACAAAGAATGCTGAGTTGCATCCAAAGAACACCATACCTACTGTGAAGCAAAGGGACCATGACGACTGATCCTTGTAAAGGAAAGAATGAATGGGGCCATGTATCGTGAGATTTTGAGTGAAAATCTCCTTCCATCAGCAAGGGCATTGAAGATGAAACGTGGCTGGGTCTTTCAGCATGACAATGATCCCAAACACACCGCCCGGGCAACGAAGGAGTGGCTTCGTATGAAGCACTTCAAGGTCCTGGAGTGGCCTAGCCAGTCTCCAGATCTCAACCCCATAGAACATCTTTGGAGGGAGTTGAAAGTCCGCGTTGCCCAGCAACAGCCCCAAAACATCACTGCTCTAGAGGAGATCTGCATGGAGGAATGGGCCAAAATACCAGCAACAGTGTGTGAAAACCTTGTGAAGACTTACAGAAAACGTTTGACCTCTGTCATTGCCAACAAAGGGTATATAACAAAGTATTGAGAAACTTTTGTTAGTTGAACGTTTAGTCCATAACGTTGCTTGACCGTTGGTTAGGCTATTAGCTGAAACAAAAGTAGGCTGCATGAAAAGTCCAATACTGTTAATATAACCGTGTGTTACTGCAGGTTATCAGTGAATTTATGTAAATTATTAAGCATACCTGCATTTCCTGCAGTGTAGGAAAATTCTCTGCAACAAGAGTGATCACATTAAGGTCCTACATCTGTAGATCTACACAGATAGTAGAAGTGTGAGAAGTGGACTGCAGAAATGGACATGCAGTCCCGTCCCTCACAGAGCTGTTCTGGGTCTCTGTGAAGGTCCTCCAGGTCACACACTGGCCCAACATTTGCTATGGGCGCATAACTCGTAAAGGGCCCCTTATTCATAGTTTGTTTGCCTGGCTGTCTGACTGAACCTCGTCCTCACTGCACATCATAAGACCACAGCACACACATGGGAAACCATGCACGCCGCGTTGAGCTCCCATAGAGTTCATGGGAATCAACTGTTCGCTCTGTATGTGTGAAAAACTGTTGATTTTCTGTTTACAAGATTTATCTCACGGTTGCGCACTGTAGTTTTGAATGGTCAACATACAGAACTTTCTGTAATACATCAATGTTAGTGTCATTAGTAAAACAGAACGTCAACTCTCTACAAGGGGTTTGTAAACTGTTGATACACTGAACAAAAATATAAACGCAACATGCAACAATTTCAACGATTTTACTGAGTTACAGTTCATATAAGGAAGTAAGTTAATATAAATAAATTCTTTAGGCCCTAATCTATGGATTTTACATGACTGGGCAGGGGCGCAGCCATGGATGGGCCTGGGAGGGCATAGGCCCACCTACTGGGGAGCCAGGGCCCAGCCAATCAGAATGTGTTTTTCCCCACAAAAGGGCTTTATTACAGACAGTAATAGTCCTCAGCAGCCCCCTTGGGAGGTCCTGGTTTGGCGTGGTTACACGTGGTCTGCTTTTATAAGGCCGGTTGGACGTACTGCCAAATTCAAAACGACGTTGGAGGCGACTTGTGGTAGAGAAATTAACATTAAATTATCTGGCAACAGCTTTGATGGACATTCTGCAGTCAGCATGCCAATTGCACACTCCATCAAAACTTCTGGGGCATTGTGTTGTGTGACAAAACTGCACATTTTACAATCACATTTTAGAATTGTCCACAGGACAATAAAAGGCCATTGATCAGGCTGTTCAATCAGCTTTTTGATATGCCACACCTGTCAGGTGGATCGATTATCATGGCAAAGGAGAAATACTCACTAACCGGGATGTAAACAAATTTGTGCACAAAATTTGAGAGAAATAAACTTTTTGTGTGCATGGAAAATTTCTGGGATCATGTATTTCAGCTTTTTTTATAGTTTATGATGATCGCACAGATTCAATCATGAACTGATAATTATTGATCAAATATTTGTATTCACTGTAACAATCCTAGCCTTGATGAGTTACTGTGTCTCTGACGTGGGATTGTGGATAGGATGTTTGTCTTTAAAGCCCCACTCAGGGCAATAATGGCCCTCCATTCATTACATTACTAAAGGGCACACTTAATCTTCCATTGACAACTTTACAAAGGGTATCTGCTTTAATGTCCTCTTTTGCGCTCTTCTCTGTTCTAGGAGCCAGACCAAAACACACCAAGAGAAACAGCATGGACAGTGTCGAACTGTGGAAGTACTCGTCAGATAAGGTAAAACAAAGTCATTTTGTTTACTCCATTTTCGTTTTCTCACACCATTTCTCTGACAGTTTTCTGTAACACAACTTACATGCTACATTTCACATTTCTATAAAATGACAGCACACAAATGTAAAATAAATGAGAATCCATTGGTATACGTTACTTTCCCTGCAGATTGGAGACAGCCAGGATGTGGACAGTATATCCCGGAGAACCAAGAGTCAGCAGTCTCAGCCAGGCAGAGGGAAGGGCTACCCCGACAGCCTGTCCTCAGATGACAGGCAGTGGTTGGAATCCCCTGTGGACACCGATGACATAACTGTCCAAGTCCCGCCTCCAGTGAGTCTTAATTTTCAATTTCAACTAATGCTCTGAAAAGCTCAGTTAACCATGAAAGATGATTTTCCATCCACTCAACTGATTTTAATCTGAGTAGATTTATTTTTTTAAACTTTCTTTTTAAATTGCCTACCAGCCCTCTCGATGGCATATAACTTCACTTTCTGAGTATCTCTCTGCTTAACAATAACATGCACCTGGTTTTTACTAGTCGAGTTGATTTAGATTAGTCAAATTCATCCCTGTCTCATCAGCTCCCCTAAAAGGCATCAATTACAAAGACTATTGTTTTCAATGTGTAGTGTAGCACTATAATGGACTCAGACACAATGACTTTGAACTGTGTTAGTTTTAGCTAACAGTAGCGATTGCTCCTCTGAGTATCTTGTTTCTCCTTAAAGCCCTAATTAAATCTCACACTTTCCACCTAGTATGAAAGTGTTCTACTGAAAGGCATTATCTACTGACTCCAGGTTCAGTTTCCCCTCTGCATTTAAGGATCGTCAGCCTTTTAAACAATCAATGAAAGCTAACCTGACAGCTAAAGCGGCATAAATGTGGTTAGCGAGCCAATGCTGTTGGTCAGGAAGAGGCTTCTGAAGTCTGTAGGGTCCTTGCATCCAGATTTACGTCATATGATGATAGTGGCAAGGGAAAGTGCTGTAGGTGAAACATGATGTGATTTAATGAGGGTTAATGGCCATACTAGGTCTCTAGGTTACTTCCTGGTAGAGAGGAGTGCTATGTCTGATGGCGCTTCCAGGAATAACACTAAGTAAACTTGCTGGCCTTTCTGACTGCTCTAGATTGTTCATAACAATACACCTTTGTGCTGTCCTTATCCCTAGAACATCATCGGCCAGCTTCAGCCAATGGGGTTGTGTAATTCAGCGCCTGACTCAACCAACCATGCATCTCGGTTCTGTGATGCTGTTGATTGTTGTAATCAGTGGACTGCTGTTGAAAAGAGTGAGGAAGCCATTGTGTGAAGGATGCCTGTTATTTATTGGCTGACTAAAATAGCTGTTGTACCATTGTGGGGTGGTATGGAGACAAGGTGCACTTCCTCTGTTGCTCATCTCTCTCTTTATTCCAGAACTAGACTCAATAATATATTGAACTGACAATAAAAAGGGTACTTGGTCCAAAAAAATTCACACTAGGTCATAAGTCACTCTGATCACAAAATGCGAGGGGAAGGGGTCGGCCATTGGGAAGTGGTGAAATGTCAATGGTTACCATTGTGTGCCTCTCTGTGTGTCTATTAAGGATAGCGGCGCAACTTTGAGTTCTGGTTTCCTTAGCAACACTGATTTAATTTAGGGAGAGTCCTTTCCCCTCTCACTTCCACCTTTCTCTCTCTCCCAACTCACACACTCTCTCCTTCCACCTCCCTCTCTCGCTCCCCTTCACCATAATTGAGTAATTGAACAATACATAGGCAGAGGAAAGATCCAGACAGAGAGGCAAGGGGAGAACAGACAGAATCCAGGAAGTCACAGCTCATTATGCTCGGAGGGGGAGAAAATTACAATCACGCGGAGATCAGCTGAGGCACAGGAAGACGCACAGAATGTTTCTTCTTTTGCTGGTCAATTTGGGAATTGATCACAGAATAGCATTTTAATGAACTTATAGTATTCACGGATACTTATAGTATCCATATTAATTTATTCCTGCTATAGATACAATTATTAAATAGATGGCTTGATTGAACCCAATGAGATGTTCCATTGTGCTTGCCGGAACTGTCTCTTGGCAGTGCTCAGAGTTTGTTTTTCCCGTGATTTGTTAGTGGGCACTCTCTGCCCATCCCCCTGCCTCGGCTGACAATGTGACCTTCATCAGAGGACCCCCCTCTCCTCATAATGAGTTATTTTCCCACAGTGGGAGAGAGAGCTGCAGCTAGGACAAAGATGTCCTGCAGAAGAGAGAGAGGGAGGGGGAAGATGGATTTATAATTATATGAATGAATGAAGGAATGAATGAGTGGTAGAGAGAGAAAGAGAGAGGAGGAGATGGGAGAGAGGGGAAGGATGAGAGAGGGAGATATAGGAGAGAGGGGGAGCGATGAGAGAGGGGGGAGAGGAGAGAGGGGGAGCGATGAGAGATGAGGGAGCGATGACAGAGGGGGAGAGATGAGAGGGGGATATAGGAGAGGGGGGAGCGATGAGAGAATGGGGGGATATAGGAGAGGGGGGAGCGATGAAAGATGGGGGATATAGGAGAGAGGGGGAGCAATGAGAGAGGGGGACATAGGAGAGAGGGGGATATAGGAAAGAGGGGGAGCGATGAGAGAGGGTGAGAGATGAGAGAGGGGGATATAGGAGAGAGGAGGATATAGGAAAGAGAGGGGGAGCGATGAGAGGGGGATATAGGAAAGAGGGGGGAGCAATGAGAGAGGGGGGACTGATGAGAGAGGGGATATAGGACAGAGGGGGATATAGGAAAAAGGGGGAGCGATGAGAGAGGGAGAGAAGGGGGAGCGATGAGAGAGGGGGACATAGAAGTGATTGGGAGCAATGAGAGAGGTGGATTTAGGAGAGAGGGGGATTTAGGAGAGAGGGAGAGATGAGGGGGGGTGATGAGAGAGGGGAACGATGAGAGAGGGGGGAGCAATGAGAGAGGGGGGAGCGATGAGAGATGGGAGAAGGGGAAGAGGGGAGGGTGTAATGAGGAGGACAGGCGTCAGTGGGGACGGATGGGGGAAAGAGAGCACCGAGAGGGAAGGGTGGAAAGGAGGAGAGTGGTGAGGGAAGGGGGGAAGGCAGGGGAGTGTGAGTCCGGCGTGTGGAGAGTGAGGGAAAGAGGAGAGCGCTCGGAGAGAGAGAAAGAGTGAAGAAAGGGAAAGAGAGGTGCTTGTGTGGTAAGACACTTCACTGTACTCTTTATCTGTATGATAATTTGATGGATGATGGTGTTGCTTGAACTAGTCTCTCTAATTTCTTTACTTTGTTAGCCTAAATGTCTGTTTCTTGCTCTGCCAGAGAGGCAGGCACATTTTGTGGCAATTAATTATTTTACGATGCCCAGTAAAGCAAACGTTTGAAGTGTAGCCTAATTTTGGTCCAAAGTTTTCACACGAAAAGTCTCTGCTGAAAATGTGACCGCCTACAGCAACAGCACTGTTGTATCGTACTACTGAACATTGTAGCCTCTGACCAGATTCTGGTGAGCTTATTCACTGATAGTTGCCTTTGTACAAATCACACTGCACCGAGTTGAGACTTAAAGGTTCTTAATTATCAACGTAAATTAAAAAATATCTAAAATTTGCTTCCAGACAAAATTGCCTTGTACAGTACGTGTATCCAGTCCTATTTTTGTGGAGATAATGTTTGGTGTTGATTGGGACATTATGGTGTGTGTGCCTGCGAGGCGTGGTGGGGAAAGGGTGAGGAGGATAAGGACACCATCCGCCATTATTGATCCATGATGTGTCCTGTGGCTCACTGCCTTTAATGCCTGCCATTAACCTGCCCAGGGTTTTATCATCAACATGGAGGCAGGATCACACACTGACCAATACAGAGAATCATGTTGATATTGTAGATGGCCACAGTACTGGATGTTGATACTCAGAGGAGGCTTTATATGTGTACTATATTTTATACCTTTATTTAACTTGGCAAGTCAGTTAAGAACAAATTCTTATTTTAAATGACAGCCTAGAAACAGTGGGCCTTGTTCAGGGGCAGGACAGCAGATTTTTACCTTGTCAGCTCAGGGATTTGATCTTGTAACAAGTCCAATGCTCTAACACTAGGCTGGCTACCCGTTGCCCCAAACTCAATACTATATTGAGAGGTTGTGCTATGTTTGATGACCAAACAGCAATTTATGAAGGCATCCTAGTTGGCCAGATAGTGAGAACACTCTTATGTGCTATTCCAGTTAGTATCGAAGCCATTTTTTGTCCAAAGTGCTATGAAAAGGTTGAGAACAACTCAAACAACAGCAACTCAATATATAATGGTACAGGTCACCATAATGGCAGAGAGCCAATAATTGTACTGCCACTGATTGCATTGGTCAACAATTGGACAATCTAATAGCCAATAGTCAATGGAGACAAACAGACAGACTGTGTATCTATTTGGCCATGTGACTCATTAGACACTCTAATACCAGGACATACTGCATGGTCATTTCGCAGCAGTTCAATAGTACTTGATATGCGAAGCAAATGTTCTCCTCTATCTGGAACACCAACTGCCCCAAACCAGGGATCCTGTTAAACAAGCCAAACAGAAACCACATAAACAGGATACAAGAGACAAGTGGGTCAGTGTATGTGGAAATACAGTGCATTCAGAAAGTATTCAGACCCCTTCCCGTTTTCCACATTTTGTTACGTTACAGCCTAATTCTAAAATCGATTACATTTATTTTTGTCCTTATCAATTTGCACACAATACCCCATAATGACAAAGCAAAAACAGGTTTTCTGAAATTTTTGCAAATGTATATACAGTACCAGTCAAAAGTTTGGACACACCTATTCTTTCAATGGTTTTTATTTATTTTTACTATTTCCTACATTGTAGAATAATAGTGAAGACATCAGAACTATGAAATAACACATATGGAATCATGTAGAAACCAATAAAGTGTTAAACAAATCGAAATATATTTTATATTTGAGATTCTTCAAAGTAGCCACCCTTGGCCTTGATGACAGCTTTGCACACTCTTGGCATCCATCTAACGTAACGAAATGGGGAAAACGCCAAGGGCTCTGAATACTTTCCCAATGCACTTTGTGCGCCTGTTACATCACTTAACAACAATGTCCCTCTGTTTCAGAAGCTAGGTCGTGACCCCTCCGATGAGGACTGCTTCTTCGACCTTCTCAGCAAGTTCCAGAGCAGCCGCATGGACGACCAGCGCTGCCACCTAGACGACCTGAACGAAGAGAATGGAGAAAATGGCGAGAACGGAGGGGCCGTCTCTCTCAATGAAATGCTAGGTAGGTTAATGACTGTGACGGCGGTCTAAAGCTAGAGCATCACTAATACTACTATGGACCGTCATTACTTCCAGCGACTTGATTTGACGTCAATGCATGATTCACTCAAAGCAATGGTCTCTAGTCAGGTATGTGTGGCTTGGAATATCTTCTGTCAATGACAGTACAATATAGTTCTCCTCCTCTTGTGCTTCTCAGACCCTACACTCATCACGTCACCCCAGACAGAGGAGCTATTTGACCTGATCGTCAGTTCCCAGAGCCGTCGCCTGGACGACCAGCGGGTCAGCATCAGCAACTTACCCGGCCTCAGGATCACCCATAACAACCTGGGCCACCTGTGTGTCGATGCAGACCCCCAGGAGCCAAGCGATGACTTCTTCAACATGCTCATGAAGTGCCAGGTAGGGCCATGTCTCACTGCTTCAGCATCTCTATGGGTTGAATCTTAACCTAAGATCTGCGCAAATAACTAAAATGTTTGTGTTGAGTCTCTGGTACCATCAATCAATGCATGATTTAGGTAAAATACTCAAATGTTTGTGCATACTGTATCTCAGGCTATGCAGGATTCATAACTGCAGGACTTGCTATTTTAGATGTCTGTCTCTCCCTCTCTCTCACTCTCTGTGTCTGCTTCCAGTCCTCCAGGATCGATGACCAACGGTGTTCCCCACCAGAAGGGGGGCCCCGGGCCCCCACGGTGCCTGACGAGGACTTCTTTAGTCTGATCCAGAGGGTACAGGCCAAGCGCATGGACGAGCAGCGGGTCCACCTCCCATCAGATGAACAGGATGGGCCCGACTCCGACCCAGAACCACCCTCCGGAGACTCCAGCTAGGGACCCAAGCACACATCCCTCGGGGAGTCTGCCTCATAGAAGGTGGAGAGAAAGAGGAGAAATGGGCCACCACCTGAGGAGATCTGTGAAGGGGTGAAAGTAAATTAGGTTGATGTGTGATGCAAGATCTGAACCCTATGTGCAATATGTGGCCCCCTTTCAGCTGTTGTGAATCTGTTTAGGTTTGAAATGTGTGTAAATCCGATAATGATGAAATGGAATGTATATGATACATTTATGTGAATTATGGTTTGGGGTGTTTCGCTAGGGATTGAGACGCCAACAAGAAATAACAGATATTCATATTTACCCCATTTACTGCCTTAATCAGTTTTTCTCTGACTCAGATTGTATTCCCAAGTGTCAGGGGTCTGTGGGTTCAAAGTGCATGATAGAATAGTATTATTGCTGCTGGTATTATTGGTGTAGCAAACAGTATTGGCTACAGTTTTCGGTGGCAACAACATGGTTAGTTAAGGTCTCTTCATCATTGAGTTAATGTCCTCTGGAGCACAACCAAACAGGTTTTCAAACAATATATCAATTTATCAAAATAGTAAAAGATACAGTGAAAATACATTTTATGGATAATAGTATACAAAATCAAGAAAAGCACATTTTAGGGAGAAATTCAAGGGAGAAATTGAGTAGATGGATCAGGGGACTTTTTAGGACAGGAAGGGAGTAGATGCACAGCCTATGCACACAGAATCCTGTTTTGCAGGGAACTCCTGCTAAAATGCCACAGCTGTTGGTCTTCAATTTCCAATCATCTTCAACAGATGTCTCATATTCTGCTGGTTTACTGCCCCATTGTGGTGAAACTTGTATACTACAACTGTCCTGTGTACCCCATTGGAAATTATTTGTAATTCCTGCGGAAGATTGAGGATGTAATCTTCTGCGCAAGTATATTGATTTTAAGCACTTTTTATTATTTTAGTGACAAGCTATACTTAAACTGTACAGTATGTACATTGCATATTTTTTGCTGATCATTTTTTAAAGGTTAGTGTATTTGCAACAAAAATGTCCTGTGTGTATTTTATTCAGTTGTGGATATCAGAGTTATTCTGTTACAGACCCAGCAGACCAAAGACGGGTGCAAACTGAGGAAAGTAAACAAAAACGGCTTATAGTAAGATCTAACGTACTGTACATATATGTTGCCTAACTGATGTTCCACAATGGACATTTTAGTTGCTCTTCTTCTTAGGGACTCCATTTGTAAACATATTAATATTAGCGTGTAGCTCTTCTTTGTACCTCAAGGGGTTGTGAACCTAACCCAGGATGGGTCGTGGTCCAAATGATTCATCTCCATCTCTGTAGTAAGAGGGTAACAAGGTCCCCACTGTTCTCCAAAAATAGTTGATTTCCTCTATTTTCTCATACCTTATGAGGATAAACTTGGTCCAGACCTATCCGCTATGCTTCTATTTGTCTCTGCCATATGTACATATTTTTTGTATTTATGTTCCATTTGAGGACATGAAGATGTCCCCTCTGCTTTTAATAAAATGTTGATTCAAATGTTTCATGTGCCTCTGTAGTCATCAACAGTGTTGTTTTAAAGATTACCATAAGAATGTCTGCTTTCAAATTAGGGGCTATGCTTAAACTTAAACACATTGTACGTAGGTGGTGTTGAGACTGCCTTTTTTTAATTACACCCCATTCTACAGTATTCTACAGTATTTTGCTAAACTATTCTTATGGCTTATGGCTTATGATTCAATTTCCCCCCAGTCCAAAGACATGGACATTCTTTAGATATCAGATGTGGAACATTTTACAATATATTCACAGTCTCCTCGCCCTGATAAGAATGACTCCTTATAACAGCAACTGAAAACACGGCCATAAAAAAAGATGGAGAGTGTCGTTGACTTGCCCTTGGTTGGGCAAGGCACAGTGGGCTGACCAAACATGTTGGTTTGCTTTTCTCTGTTTTCTAGAGGAGATTATCCCAGAAACCCTAGACCTACTCCAATTTGCATACCACCCAAACAGATCCATAGACGACGCAATCTCAATTGCACTCCATGCTGCCCTGACCTACCTAGATAAGAGGAATACTTCCGGCGCCGACAGAGATGGCCGCCTCGCTTCTCGTTCCTATTTTTCATGTGTTATTTATTTGTTACCCCAGGAAATCGTCGGATTTATTACATACAGTCGGGAGGAACTATTGGATAAAAGAGCAACGTCAACTCACCAACATTACGACCAGGAATACGACTTTCCCGAAGCGGATTCTCTGTTTGGCCCACCACCCAAGGACAATGGATCGGATCCCAGCCGGCGACCCAAAACAACGGCGCCGCAGAAGGGTCAGACAGAGCGGTCTTCTGGTCAGGCTCCGTAGACGGGCACATCGGGCACCGCTCCCGAGTATACTACTCGCCAATGTCCAGTCTCTTGACAACAAGGTAGACGAAATCCGAGCAAGGGTTGCCTTCCAGAGAGACATCAGAGACTAGCGTTCTTTGTTTCACGGAAACATGGCTCACTCGAGACACGCTATCGGAGTCGATACAGCCACCAGGCTTCTTCACGCAGAAACAAGCATCTCTCTGGTAAGAAGAAGGGCGGGGGTGTATGCCTTATGATTAACGAGACGTGATGTGATCATAACAACATACAGGAACTCAAGTTCTTTTGTTCACCTGACTTAGAATTCCTCACAATCAAATGCCGACCGCATTATCTACCAAGAGGATTCTCTTCGATCATAATCACAGTCGTGTATATTCCCCCCAAGCAGACACATCGACGGCCCAGAAAGAACTTCATTCGACTCTATGTAAACTGGAAACCACATATCCCGAGGCTGCATTTATTGAAGCTGGGGATTGTAACAAGGCTAATCTAAAAACAAGGCTCCCTAAATTCTATCAGCATATCGATTGCGCGACCCGGACTGGCAAAACCCTGGATCGTTGTTATTCTAACTTCCGCAAGGTGTATTAGGCCCTCCCCCGCCCTCCTTTCAGAAAAGCTGACCACGACTCCATTTTGTTGCTCCCAGCCTATAGACAGAAACTAAAACAGGAAGCACCCACGCTCAGGTCTGTTCAACGCTGGTCGACCAATCGGATTCCATGTATCAAGATTGCTTTGATCATGTGGACTGGGATATGTTCCGCATAGCGTCGAACAACAAAATTGATGAATACGCTGATTCGGTGAGCGAGTTTATTAGCAAGTGCATTGGCAAGTGATGTTGTACCCACAGTGTCTATTAAAACATTCCCCAACCAGAAACCGTGGATTGATGGCAGCATTCGTACAAAACTGAAAGTGCGAACCACAGCTTTTAATCAGGGCAAGGTAACTGGAAACATGACCGAATACAAACAGTGTAGTTATTCCCGCCGTAAGGCAATCAAACAAGCTAAGCGTAAGTATAGAGACAAAGTAGAGTCGCAATTCAACGGCTCAGACACGAGAGGCATGTGGCAGGGTCTACAGTCAATCACGGACTACAAAAGGATCACGGACTCCCAGACAGATTAAACAACTACTTTGCTCGCTTTGAGGACAATATAGTGCCACTGACATGGCCCACTACCAAAACCTGCGGGCTCAGCCAACGTGAGTAAAACATTTAAATGTGTTAATCCTCGCAAGGCTGCAGGCCCAGACGGCATCCCCAGCTACGTCCTCAGAGCATGCGCAGACCAGCTGGCTGGTGTGTTTACGGACATATTCAATCAATCCTTATCCCAGTCTGCTGTTCCCACATGCTTCAAGAGGGCCACCATTGTTCCTGTTCCCAAGAAAGCTAAGGTAACTGAGCTAAATGACTATCACTCCGTAGCACTCACTTCCGTCATCATGAAGTGCTTTGAGAGACTATCACCTCCACCCTACCTGACACCCTAGACCCACTCCAATATGCTTACCGCCCCAATAGGTCCACAGATGACGCAATCGCAATCACACTGCACACTGCCCTAACCCATCTGGAGAAGAGGAATACTTATGTAAGAATTCTGATCATCAACTATAGCTCAGCATTTAACACCATAGTACCCTCCAAACTCGTCATCAAGCTCGAGACCCTGGGTCTCGACCCCGCCCTGTGCAACTGGGTCCTGGACTTCCTGACGGGCCGCCCTCAGGTGGTGAGGGTAGGTAACAACATCTCCACCCCGCTGATCCTCAACACTGGGGCCCCACAAGGGTGCATTCTCCTGTACTCCCTGTTCACCCACGACTGCGTCAAGTTTACAGACGACACTACAGTGGTAGGCTTGATTACCAAAAACAACGAGACGGCCTACAGGGAGGAGGTGAGGGCCCTTGGAGTGTGGTGTCAGGAAAATAACCTCACACTCAATGTCAACAAAACAAAGGAGATGACCGATCACTTTAGGAAACAGCAGAGGGAGCAGCCCCCTATCCACATAGACGGGACAGTAGTTGTATCAGGGGGCAAACTACCTGCCCTCCAGGACACCTACACCACCCGATGTCACAGGAAGGCCAAACAGATCATGAAGGACAACAACCACCCGAGCCACTGCCTGTTCACCCCACTATCATCCAGAAGGCGAGGTCAGTACAGGTGCATCAAAGTGGGGACCGAGAGACGGATAAACAGCTTCTATCTCAAGGCCATCAGACTGTTAAACAGCCATCACTAACATTGAGTGGCTGCTGCCAACATACTGACTCAACTCTAGCCACTTTAATAATGGAAAAATTGATGTAATAAATGTATCAGTAGGCACTTTAAACAATGCCACTTTATATAATGTTTACATACCCTACATTACTCATCTTATATGTATATACTGTACTCTATACCATCAACTGCATCTTGCCTATGCTGTTCGGCCATCACCTATTCATATATTTTTATGTACATATTCTTATTCCTTTACTCATTCCTTTACACTTGTGTGTATTAGGTACAGTGCCTTGCGAAAGTATTCGGCCCCCTTGAACTTTGCAACCTTTTGCCACATTTCAGGCTTCAAACATAAAGATATAAAACTGTATTTTTTTGTGAAGAATCAACAACAAGTGGGACACAATCATGAAGTGGAACGACATTTATTGGATATTTCAAACTTTTTTAACAAATCAAAAACTGAAAAATTGGGCGTGCAAAATTATTCAGCCCCCTTAAGTTAATACTTTGTAGCGCCACCTTTTGCTGTGATTACAGCTGTAAGTCGCTTGGGGTATGTCTCTATCAGTTTTGCACATCGAGAGACTGACATTTTTTCCCATTCCGCCTTGCAAAACAGCTCGAGCTCAGTGAGGTTGGATGGAGAGCATTTGTGAACAGCAGTTTTCAGTTCTTTCCACAGATTCTCGATTGGATTCAGGTCTGGACTTTGACTTGGCCATTCTAACACCTGGATATGTTTATTTTTGAACCATTCCATTGTAGATTTTGCTTTATGTTTTGGATCATTGTCTTGTTGGAAGACAAATCTCCGTCCCAGTCACAGGTCTTTTGCAGACTCCATCAGGTTTTCTTCCAGAATGGTCCTGTATTTGGCTCCATCCATCTTCCCATCAATTTTAACCATCTTCCCTGTCCCTGCTGAAGAAAAGCAGGCCCAAACCATAATGCTGCCACCACCATGTTTGACAGTGGGTATGGTGTGTTCAGCTGTGTTGCTTTTATGCCAAACATCCTGGTTTCATCTGACCAGAGCACCTTCTTCCACATGTTTGGTGTGTCTCCCAGGTGGCTTGTGGCAAACTTTAAACAACACTTTTTATGGATATCTTTAAGAAATGGCTTTCTTCTTGCCACTCTTCCATAAAGGCCAGATTTGTGCAATATACGACTGATTGTTGTCCTATGGACAGAGTCTCCCACCTCAGCTGTAGATCTCTGCAGTTCATCCAGAGTGATCATGGGCCTCTTGGCTGCATCTCTGATCAGTCTTCTCCTTGTATCAGCTGAAAGTTTAGAGGGACGGCCAGGTCTTGGTAGATTTGCAGTGGTCTGATACTCCTTCCATTTCAATATTATCGCTTGCACAGTGCTCCTTGGGATATTTAAAGTTTGGGAAATCTTTTTGTATCCAAATCCGGCTTTAAACTTCTTCACAACAGTATCTCGGACCTGCCTGGTGTGTTCCTTGTTCTTCATGATGCTCTCTGCGCTTTTAACGGACCTCTGAGTCTATCACAGTGCAGGTGCATTTATACGGAGACTTGATTACACACAGGTGGATTGTATTTATCATCATTAGTCATTTAGGTCAACATTGGATCATTCAGAGATCCTCACTGAACTTCTGGAGAGAGTTTGCTGCACTGAAAGTAAAGGGGGCTGAATAATTTTGCACGCCCAATTTTTCAGTTTTTGATTTGTTAAAAAAGTTTGAAATATCCAATAAATGTTGTTCCACTTCATGATTGTGTCCCACTTGTTGTTGATTCTTCACAAAAAAATACAGTTTTATATCTTTATGTTTGAAGCCTGAAATGTGGCAAAAGGTCGCAAAGTTCAAGGGGGCCGAATACTTTCGCAAGGCACTGTAGTTGTTGTGGAATTGTTAGATGACTTGTTAGATATTACTGCATGGCCGGACTTAGAATCACAAGCATTTCGCTACACTCACATTAACATCTGCTAACCATGTGCATGTGACAAATACATTTTGATTTGATTTGATTTGAATAACTATGTGAGAATGCTGTTCATTGACTTCAGCTCAGTGCTCAAAACTATTGTCCCCTCCAAGCTCGTAACAAAGCTTAGGACTCTGCAACTGGATCCTGGACTTCCTGACGGGCTGAACCCAGGTGGTGAGGGTAGAAAACATCACCTCCGCCATGCTGACCCTCAACACAGGGGCTCCATAGGGGTGTGTGCTTTGTCCCCTAATGTACTCCCTGTTCTTCCATGACTTCAACACCATCATCAAGTTTGCTGATGAAACAATGGTGGTAGGCCAGATGAGACAGCCGACAGGGAGGATGACAGTGACCTGACAGTGTGGCTCCGGAACAACAACCTCTCCCTTAACGTCAGTAAGACCAAAGAGCTAATTGTGGACTACAGAAAACAGGGGGTAAGCATGCCCCCATCCACATCAATGGGCTGCAATGGAGCAGGTCGAGATCTTCAAGTTCCTCAGTATCCAAATCTCTAAAAACTTAAAATGGTCCACACACGTGCTCACAGTTGTGAATAAGGTGGAAAATGTTTGGCCTAGGCCCTAAAATCCTTAAAACGTTCTACAGCTATACCAGTGAGAGCATCTTGACTGGCAGCATCACTGCTTGGTATGGAAATAGCACCGCCCTTGATTGCATGGCACTACAGAGGGTGGTAATGACAGCCCAGTACATCACTGGGGCTGAGCTCCTTGACATTCAGAACCTCTATATCAGTCAGAGTGAAAGGAAGGCCCGGAAAATCGTGAAAGGCTCCAACCACCCAAGCCATTGTTGTTAGGCAGGGCGGAGCAGGTGAACCCAGGTGAAGACTCAGACAAGGAGACAGGGATAAGGTAACTAAGGTGTTTATTGAAAAGCAGGGGGAGATGGGGTGCCAGGGGAAGCAGGCCAGGGGAAGAGTATTTGTAGAGGTCTTGATTATGGAACAGGTTGCAGCAGGTGGGGATCTGCTCCACCTCCAGCACACCTGTCTCTACTCACACAACCACATACACCCACACAGGGAGAGGGGGAGAGAGCACTGGAGGAGTGGCGGCAGGTTAGGGAGACACAGGATGAGAAGTAGAGGGCGTGGCAGGAGCAGATGTAACAATTGTCCTCTCTGCTTATGCATGGCAAGCGGTACTGATGCATCAAGTCTGACACCAACAGGCTCCGGAACAGCTTCTATCCCATGCCATAAGACTACTAACTACTATACACCGAGCAAAAAAAGAAATGCAACGCGTTGGTCCCATGTTTGGAATGCTCTTGATCGATGTTCCAGTTATTTCCAACATCCATCAACTTCGCACAGCAATTGGAAGAGGAGTGGGACAACATTCCACAGGCCACAATCAACAGCCTGATCAACTCTATGGGATGGAGATGTGTTGCGCTGCATGAGGCAAATGGTGGTCACACCAGATACTGACTGGTTTTCTGATCCACACGCCTGATATCAGTATTCCCAGTCATGTGAAATCCATAGATTGGGGCCTAATATATTTATTTCAACTGACTGATTTCCTTAAATCAACTGCAACGCAGTAAAATCTTTGAAATTGTTGCATGTTGCGTTTCTCACGTTTCAGGGAAGACCCAGATGCAGCCAATGTTGAAGTAACAAAAGTGCATTACTAGAACAGGGGGCAGGAAAAACGATAGGTCAAGGGCAGGCAGAGGTCAGTAAACCAGGGTGGTGTGACAAGATACAGAAACGGCAGGCAGGCTCAGGGTCAGGGCAGGCAGAATGGTCAAAACCATGAAAACAGGAACTAGAAACAGACAGGAGCAAGGAGAAAAACGCTTGTAGGCTTGACAAACAAAATGAACTGGCAACAGACAAACAGAGAACACAGGTAAACTCAGCAAAAAACGAAACGTCCCTTTTTCAGGACCCTGTCTTTCAAAGATAATTGGTAAAAATCCAAATAACTTCACAGATCTTCATTGTAAAGTGTTTAAATACTGTTTACCATGCTTGTTCAATGAACCATAAACAATTAATGAACATGCACCTGTGTAATGGTTGTTAAGACACTAACAGCTTACAGACGGTAGGCAATTAGGTCACAGTTATGAAAACTTAGAACACTAAAGAGGCCTTTCTACTAAACACCAAAAGAAAGATGCCCAGGGTCCCTCCTCATCTGCGTGAACGTGCCTTAGGCATACTGAAAGGAGGCATGAGGACTGCAGATGTGGCCAGGGCAATAAATTGCACTGTGAGACAGCGCTACAGGAAGACAGGATGGACAGCTGATCGTCCTCGCAGTGGCAGACCATGTGTAACAACACCTGAACAGGATCGGTACATCCGAACATCACACATGCGGGACAGGTGCAGGATGGCAACAACAACTGCCCGAGTTACACCAGGAAAGCACAATCAGTGCTCAGACTGTTCGCAATAGACTGAGAGAGGCTGGACTGAGGGCTTGTGGTCCTGTTGTAAGCTAGGTCCTCACCAGACATCACCGGCAACAACGTTGCCTATGGGCACAAACCCACTATTGCTGGGACAGACAGGACTGGCAAAAAGTGCTCTTCACTGATGAGTCGCGGTTTTGTCTCACCAGGGGTGATGGTCGGTTTCGCTTTTATCGTCGAAGAAATGAGCATTACACTGAGGCCTGCACTCTGGAGCGAGATCGATTTGGAGGTGGATGGTCCGTCATGGTCTGGGGCAGTGTGTTACAGCATCATCGGACTGAGCTTGTTGTCATTGCAGGCAATCTCAACGTTGTGCATTACGGGGAAAACATCCTCCTCCCTCATGTGGTACCCTTCATGCAGGCTCATCCTGACGTGACCCTCCAGCATGACAATGCCACCAGCCATACTGCTCGTTCTGTGTGTGATTCCAGCTATGAGACTGGATCTCAATCCTATTGAGCACATCTGAGACCTGTTGGATCAGAGGGTGAGGGCTAGGGCCATTCCCCCCAGAAATTCCTGGGAACTTGCAGGTGAAGTTAAACTATTTAAAGTTCATTTAAAGTTTGATTGCATTTAGTCCTAGTCTTTAAACTTAGATGTTTGTTTGTAGACAAACTGGAATTAAAACCAGACTAAGTCAGTGGCACAGATAGAACTATTTAAGCAGAAGATATTGTAAATCTTCTTCAAATGTTGATATTTGGTTGCATTAACAACCAAACACAAATTCAATATGCAGTTCGTCTTCCTGTAGTAATTGGATTCACGTCTCCATCTCAACCTAAAGTCAAAGTAAAAAAATAGGACAACATTTAATCTAACATTTAATGCACTTTAGATAAAGTTGGATTTAACTTAGATTTTTGAAATGGCGACATGAATCCAACATAGAGTCTTAATGATTAACTTGAAGAATACTTTTGAAATCAACCAAAGCTTGAAACCATAGGCCTATATGTATTGTTTATTTTTCAGTTGAACCCTGTGTTGAATTGAAATAATCACTGTTGATGACTTTGCAAATGCTTATATAGGCCTAAATTGTATCATTCATGATATATGATGTGTAAAGTATGGTTAGATTTAATTTGTTCGGTTAAACTTAGCCTTTGGAACGACTTCGATAGCAACAGCTAATATATTTACTTATCAAGGGGTCTCTCAATAATCATTCTCATGATAGCACATTGGTAGTAGTCTGTGTTCTGTTCAATGTTCTCTACCTATAAATTACTCTAAATACCCCAGTTCATGTTGTTAAATTCAAAAGATTACAAGATAAAAAATTGCTCACACCATTCAAATCAACGAAGGGCAGTTCTGAACAATTTAAACTGGATTTGAAAGAGATTATTGATTCTCTGTTTAAATGCGGAAGACACATTTCAGTTGAATGAATTCAGTTGTACAGGTTGTATAGGTCTCCCCCAATCATATCTGGCTCTGTGCCCTCTCTGATTCATGGCATTGAATGCTTTAGCAGGATTCTTTCTCTTCACAACTGGCTACGTGATTATTGCATCTCAAAGAGTATAACTTTTTTTGACAATTTCGATACCTTTAGGAAACAAAACACGTTTTATTAAGGAGGATGGGATTCAGCACGCTTATAGGGAAGGACATTCAACAAGCAAAGCACTTACACAAATGACTGATGATTGGCTGAGAGAAATTGATGATAAAAAGTTTGTGCGGCTTTTGACATTATCAATCATAGTCTGCTGCTGGAAAAACACAAGTGTTATGGCTTTACACCCCCTGCTATATTGTGGATAAAGAGTTACCTGTCTAACAGAACACAGAGGGTGTTCTTTAATGGAAGCCTCTCCAACATAATCCAGGTCAAATCAAGAATTCCCCAGGGCAGTTGTCAAGGCCCCTTACCTTTTTTCAATCTCTACTAACGACATGCCACCGGCTTTGAGTAAAGCCAATTTGTTTATGTGTGTAGATGACTCAACACTATACACGTCAGCTACTACAGTGATTAAAATGACTGCAAAACTTAACAAAGAGCTGCTGTTAGTTTCAGAATGGGTGGCAAGGAATAAGTTAGTCCTAAATATTTCAAAAACTAAAAGCATTGTATTTGGGACAAATCATTCACTAAACCCTAAACCTCAACCAAATCTTGTACTTAATAATGTGGAAATTGATCAAGTTGAGGTGACTAAACTGCTTGAAGTAACCCTGGAATGTAAACTGTCATGGTCAAAACTGTTGATACAATAGTAGCTAAGATGGGGCAAAGTCTGTCCGTAATAAAGCGCTGCTCTGCCTTCTTAACAACACTATCAACAAGGCAGGTCCTGCAGGCCCTAGTTTTGTCACATCTGGACTACTGTTCAGTTGTGTGGTCAGGTGCCACAAATAGGGAATTAGGAAAACTACAATTGCCTCAGAACAGGGCAGCACGGCTGGCCCTTAAATGTACATGGAGAGCTAATATTAATGATAGGGTTGGCAGGTAGCCAAGTGGTTAGAGCATTGGACTTGTAATCGAAAGGTTGCAAGATTGAATCCCCGAGCTGATTAGGTAAAAATCTGTTGTTCTGCCCCTGAACAAGGCAGTTAACCCACTGTTTCTAGTCCGTCATTGAAAATAATATTTTTTTCTTAACTGACTTGCCTAGTAACATAAATAAATATGCATGTTAATCTCAAAGTGGAGGAGAGATTGATGTCATCACTACTTGTTTTTGTAAGAAGTGTTGCCAAGCTGAACGCACCGAGCTGTCTGTTTAAACTACTAGCCCACATCTCGGATACCCATGCATACCCCACATGACATGCCACCAGAGGTCTCTTCACAATCCCCAAGTCCAGAACAGACTATGGAAGGTGTACAGTACTACATAGAGTCATGAGTACATGGAACTCTATTCCACATCACGTAACTGATGCAAACAGTAGAATCAGATCACAAAACGGATAAAAATACACCTTATGGAACAGCGGGGACTGTGAAGAAACACACACACAGGTACAGACACATGCATACACACATGGGTGCTAGCACACACTCTACACGCATGTACATTGTTGTATTCTTGTATGGTGGTATCATGTATTTTATGTTGTGGATATGTAGTGGTGTAGCGATGTTGTACGATGTACTATTTTATCTTTTTTTTGTGTAATGTAAGTGTCTTGATGTGTTTGGACCCAAGGAAGAGTAGCTGTTGCTTAAGCACCAGCTAATGGGGATCACCAATAAAATGCTAAAAAATACAAATGAGGGATTGTAACTTTAAAGACAATTATATCAGAATAATATTTTGCGGATAGAACAATATACACCCAAGCTCTCAAAATATAATAGCTGAGCTGTTATGGGCTTGGTTAAAACCCTGAATGGGAGACTAAATGATCAGCTGTAGATCAAATCTCCAGTAGGAGGTGGTGCCCAGCTGTCACGTTCTGACCATAGTTCTGTTATTTTATTCTTTGTTTTAGTATGGTCAGGGCGTTAGTTGGGGTGGGCAGTCTATGTTTGTTTTTCTATGTTGGTTTTTGTGTTCGGTCTAGTATGGTTCTCAATCAGAGGCAGGTGTCGTTAGTTGTCTCTGATTGAGAATCATACTTAGGTAGCCTGGGTTTCACTTTTGGTTTGTGGGTGTTTGTCTTCCGTGTCAGTGTTTGTCGCCACACGGGACTGTTTCGTTCATTTCACGTTTATTGTTTTGTATTTCGTAGTGTTCAGTTTATGTTTTAAAATAAACATTATGGACACTTACGACGCTTCGTTTTGGTCCTCCGATCCTTCTCGCTTCTCCTCCTCAGAAGAGGATATATATATATATATATATATATATATATATTGAATATAATGTTGAATTAAGGACATTGTTTCAAAAGTACAAATTCAACACATTTTATACAAGGTTTGTCTATGCTGAAAATTGGTTACAATGATGACATAATCCTGAGGTTGAAATTTTACCCCCAAAACAACAATTGATTACTTTTTTCAAATCCAATGTATTTTCCATGTAGATTCCACGTCAGAATACATTGACAAATTACATTGAAACAACTTTGATTCAACCAGTTTGTGCTCAGTGGGGTCCTTTGTACAGTAGCTGTGTGTTTCCCTCCTGACCTCCCCAGCAGTTGGTTCAGTCCATATTAAAGGAACTACATCTCAATCTGCAGTAGGTTGATAATCCCCCCCTTAACTGACTTCCTCATTAGCTTGGTGTCTCCCTAGCACTCTCTCTCTTCCCCTCGATTACACAACCTCTCCTTAATGAAGCAGGGCGTAAAATTTAAATGCAAAGGGAGCAGCCGCGGATCGAACACACAACACAACAATAATTAATCCTTAGAGCAGCACACTGCCTGCAAACCCTCCCCCTCCCTCTCCTCCTGTCTCTCGCCCTCCCTCACTCTCCCTCTTTTCCCAGAATGCACTGGTGTCTGAGCAGGCTGAGCTGCGCTATAAAAAGAAGGAGGAAGGAGAGGGAGGGCCACCGTGCATCAGGGACACTGCTCAGACACACACAGGATACAGGGACAGTGACACTGGTGGACAGATCTGCACCGTTACAGAGAGGTCAGTACAGTACAGACACACAATGGCAGCAGTTCAGAAGAAGAGAGAGTGCAGGAAGTATGGCTTGGGGGCTTGTTGTGCTGCAGGAACACAGAGAGAGGCTTGTGAGGGAATAGTGAGCAGGGCTGCTTGACTGGCTGGAGAGAGAGAGAGAGAGAGAGAGAGAGAGAGAGAGAGAAGCATTTGCAGTGGCGCCTGACCTTAGCTGTAACTGCTTCTCTGATGCAATTCATTTAGAGGCTATGGAAAGCTGACAGCCAAAGGAAGCGTGTGTCATTCTATGTGTCATCCACCATGGCTGTGAATGGACTAGACCATCGCACAGTATTTATAAATCCCAGTGACTGACAAGAGCATGCCTAGGCTGCATGCACAGAAGGAGATAAAAAGAACAGGCTTGGCTGGATTTTGACTCGCTCATCTTTTATTGAGCTGTCATGAAGTTCAACTGGAATTTCCTACATGTTCCTGTGCCTGTCCTGTTGCTTCTCCCCTCATGTTATTTTTACATTCAGACATCGGCCTACCTGCTTTGCAATATGGCTCTATTTACAGCATTTTGCATTCTGATTCTATTGATTCTTCTCAGTTAATGGTGCAGCTCCAAAACAGTGAAGCCCTACAGCCTGGAACACACACACACACACACACACACACACACACACACACACACACACACACACACACACACACACACACACAACAAGCTACAGTAGACCTCTCTCGCTCTCTCTCTCTCTCTCTCTCGCCCTCTCAGACTACAGAATATCATAACTCAGACTGGGCTGATGATGTCAAAGAGTTTCACTGCTTTCCCTTAAAGGCATATCACCACTATTAAAGTAGCAGTACCACAGGAGGACCACATACAATACAGTACACCACCTGCTTTGCACAACAGCGAGCAGGGAACACTGCAGTTGTAATGACGGATTATGTGCTTATTGCGAAATACTCCATGCTACACTTTCATTGGCTTTCCCAGCTGCAAGTGCAATGCAGCATTCCATGTGCTTTCTGTAGTTGACATGGTATCTGGAAACAACTGCACGGGGGACTGACAGGGTATTTTTATAGCTGGGGAAAGAGAGGTGCACAAAAAATGTACAGTCAACGTAAAGGTCAATGTATGTGGTCAACATTGTGCAGCGTAACACAATATAACACACATGTTACACCTCATGTCAAATCAATCATACTTCATAACGGTAACCCCAGCTGCCTGGGACATGTCTGGTCCTCCCCTGACTGGAGGCTGTGAGTGTTTGGCATTCCAAGCAGGCTGGAGACCCTGATGAGAGCACCATAATAGGCCAGGAAGGGAGTCCCAAAAGGGCACAGCACAGACTCAGATGCCTGGGTGACATTTACAAAGACCACAGGGTCAACAGCCCCTACATAAAACCCTGGACCTGGACTACTGAGCATTCAGAAAAAGGAAGATAGAGTAGGGTAGATCCTCTCAGCTCTGTCAGGTTGGATGGGTGTTGCTGCACAGCTATTTTCAGGTCTCTCCAGAGATGTTAGATCGGGTTCAAATCCAGGTTCTGGCTGGGCCACTCAAGGACATTCAGAAACTTGTCCCGAAGCCACTCCTGCTTTGTCTTGGCTGTGTGCTTCAGGTCACTGTCCTGTTGGAAGGTGAATCTTCGTACCAGTCTGAGGTCCTGAGCGCTCTGGAGCAGGTTTTCATCAATGATCTCTGTACTTTGCTCCGTTCATCTTTTCCTTGATCCTGACTAGTCTCCCAGTCCCTGCTGCTGAAAAACATCCCCACAGCAGGATGCTGCCACCACCATGCTTCACCGTAGGGATTCTGCCAGGTTTTCTCCAGATGTGATGCTTGGCATTCAGGCCAAAGAGTTCAATCTTGGTTTCATCAGACCAGAGAATCTTATTTCTAATGGTCTGAGAGTCTTTTAGGTGCCTTTGGCAAACTTCAAGCGGGCTGTCATGTGCCTTTTACTGAGGAGTGGCTTCCGTCTGAAGGCCTGATTAGTCGAGTGCTGCAGAGATGGTTGTTCTTCTGGAAGGTTCTCCCTTCTCCACAGAGGAGCTCTGGAGCTCTGTCATAGTGACCATCGGGTTCTTGGTCACCTCCCTGACCAAGGTCCTTCTCTCACGATTGCTCAGTTTGGCCGGGTGACAAGCTCTAGGAAGAGTCTAGGTGGTTCCAAACTTCTTCCATTTAAGAATGATGGAGGCCACTGTGTTCTTGGGGACCTTCAATGCTGCAGACATTTTTTGGTACCCTTCCCCAGATCTGTGCCTCGACACAATCCTGTCTCGGAACTCTACAGACAATTCCTTCGGCCTCATGGCTCGGTTTTTGCTCTGACATGTACTGTCAACTGTGGGACCTTATATAGATAGGTGTGTGCCATTCCAAATCTTGTCCAGTTGATTTAATTTACCACAGGTGGAATCCAATCAAGTTGTAGAAATATCTCAAGGAGGATCTATGTAAACAGGATGAACCTGAGCTTAATTTCGAGTCTCATAGAAAAGGGTCTAAATACTTATGTAACTAAGGTATTTCTGTTTTTAATTTGTAATACATTTGCAAATATTTCCAAAAACCTGTTTTCGCTTTGTCATTATGGTGTGTTGTGTGTAGCTTGATGAGGAAAAACATGTGTTTAATACATTTTAGAATAAGGCTGTAATGTAACAAAATGTGGAAAAGTCAAGGGGTCTGAATACTTTCCGAATGGACTGTACATTATAAGAAAGTAGCAATTTCAGGCGTAAGTGGTTATTCTCACTTACACATTTTCTCTTTTGCTTGAAAGAGTATAGGCTTTACTACAATATAATGAATATGAATGTTTTCAGATTAGATTATGTAATTTGCAGTAATTAACTTTTGACAGAGATTCGTAAGTATACTAAGATAAACTACTGACCAAAATTACCGTCTTTAGTTCTCTTTGAAATGATATGGGTGACTATTTTAAATAAGAAAGTGAGATTGTTTTTCCAAAATATTTGCATAGTTGCAGTTGAAATGTGATACTAGCTCTGAATGTACAAACTAACATCTGTATGCTCTGTCTTCTATTTCAGTTAAGAGGAACAACCCTTACATAACAGATCAAGATGGCAGGTAATTATGAGAAATCATTTTATGTTGGTCAGCCTTTTACATAAGACTGTTTTCATGGTGGAAGTGCATCCTTAGGCTATGGTGATCTTTGCTAGTTATTTTTGATATTGCAACAGCTGAAAGGAACATACTGTACATTCACAGTTAACACAACACTCACATGGGAAAAAAGTTTCTAGGAGTTCTATTGTTGTTGATTAATCGATGAGGCAACATGGATTTTTTAGCAATTTCTTATAGCTACTACTTATCAGTGACTGATACGTTTTTTTCCATTGAGAGATATATTTGCACTGCTTGTGGGTCATCTTCTATGTGGTCACAAAGCATTGTGGTTGGTTGTAGTTGCCAAGGTAACTCCATTGTAGTCTAATTAGGCAGAGTAGAGCATGGCACGCTAGCTCCAGTGCAGTGCAGTGAGGTTCCGTGTCAAGATGGGTTGCTCAGCCAGCTGCTCTGGACGAATTGTCAATTCTGATGATGGTTTATTACACTGTCACGTTTAAAACATTTGTATTACTTGGTTTACTCTTAGCAAGCTGCAGTGTTAATGAGTAACCTAAACGTCTAAAGTTGTTTCTAGAACTACCAAGACTCACATGTTGCTCTGTTGTCTCTGTTCCTTCTAGACAAAATCAAGGACGCCAAGATCATCTTTGTTGTGGGTGAGTGAAATAGATTTTTCCTCTAATTTTGTGAAACTCCACACAAAATCAGAATCAACACCATCAGAACATCAACACAATACAACATGTGTACACGTTCTATGTTCTATGTGTACAAGTTCTAAATGCTAAATGATATTCGTAGGCCATCACTGTAAATACGAATTTGTTCTTAACTGACTTGCCTAGTTAAATAAATGTAAAATAAAATAAAACATTAGATGTGTAGATAACACTTCTCTTGAAGGAATGCACTAAAGTATACAGTAAATACATACAACAGCCCTGTGTCATACACTTCCAACCATCACTAAGGTTATGGCTTGATGAAATTTACCAACCATCACTAAGGTTATGGCACGATGGAATTCACCAACCACCAGTAAGGTTATGGCTAGATGGGATTCCCCAACCACCAGTAAGGTTATGGCTAGATGGGATTCCCCAACTACCATTAAGGTTATGGCTAGATGGGATTCACCAACCGACCAAACACCACTAACCCCTCGCCTGTCCTTTTTGTATGTGTCCCCAAGGCGGGCCTGGCTCTGGCAAGGGCACCCAGTGTGAGAAGGTGGTGGCCAAGTATGGCTACACCCACCTGTCCTCCGGGGACCTGCTGCGTGCTGAGGTGGCCTCCGGCTCTGAGAGGGGCAAGACCCTCCAGGCCATCATGCAGAAGGGAGAGCTCGTACCCCTGGTGAGTGGCTGCATTGGACAGCTTTTAGAACCATATCCACAAAGCACTTACTGCGTAACAGCACGTCAATTAATTTCTGCTGAACTTCTTGCAATAAGCCCCAATAAATCAGGTAAATACCAATTGTTATAGGGGTGTTATTGTGTTCATAGTTATTTATCAACACAGAAGTAAAACTGTTCAAACATCTTTCTATGAGGGTGAGTGTGTTTCATGTCAATAAATAGTACACATGCTTTCCTCCTATAGGACACAGTCTTGGACATGATCAAGGATGCCATGATCGCTAAGGTTGATGTGTCCAAGGGCTTCCTTATTGATGGCTACCCCCGTGAGGTCAAACAGGGCGAGGAGTTCGAGAAGAAGGTAAGAGGAGACAGGAACATGGATTCACATTTCGAAAATCCTTACTGTTCCCATGGGCGGACTTTGTGATTTGGAGGTCCCAGGCAGAGGCCAGTCTGAGGCCACCCCTCCTCCCCGTCCCTTCTCAAAAAGGTGTTATGGGATTTATAGTAAAGACATGTAATTTATCTGTAAAAATGTATTACCTTTTAATGTGCCATGAACACAACCAGTCATGATGTTTTCATCTGATTGTCCAAAAAAATCCCTTTTAAAAAATTGGTTACCTTAGTATGTTCATCCAAAATAATTCCAGCATGCGAACAGTGCACTGTGCACCTGCCAACTTTCCTTCAATTCGCAAGTGGCTCACCAGAGAAAGCATTCGATCGAGCGAAATAGTGCCCCTCTGCCTTACAATATGTAGCCCATGTATCTGATACTGTCTGGCCAAAAAGAGTATGACATGCCTTAATATTTTTGTCCAGACACCATCTGATACATGAGCTACACATGCACATACATGTCGTCTGCATCGACGACGATGGCAGTATTATCAGCAGCACCTGTCTTTTTTTTTTACCAAAGAAATGCGTATTGTATCTCCCTAAGCTAACACAGAATTGTTTTAGGATGGTCATACTAAGGATAATTTAGCTATTTGATTTAGAATTTTAAGAAAATATATTACAAAATGATTTGATGAAACATTGAATTTGGCTTTACTGCTATTAGCCCACAAAAAAAGTGTTTAATCACAGATTAATACATGGAAAAAACCTGCCAAAAATCAATCAAAAGGAAGTATGTTTTGAAGTGCCTGTCCTATATCTTAGAGAAATAAGCTACAAACATACTAAGAATTTATCATGGAATTACTTGTATACCTTTGATGTGGAAATGCTGTGTAAAATTCACTCAAATAAAATGTTCAGCCAAGTACCCGGTTACTGTCACGACAGTCGATGAATCTCCTTGTTCGGGCGGTGCTCGGCGGTCGATGTCACCGGTCTTCTAGCCATCATTGATCTATGTTTCATTTTCCATTATTGGGATGTCTCCTGGTCTGACAAACAACTCTGTAGCCAGGGCCACCTTCCACCGCTGATGTTGAAGGCAAACATTGGCGGATGTGGTGGATGAGACGTAGCCCATGCAAAACAGATATCTCTATCTTAAACAGACGGATTTAGATTTTTTCAATTGTTTATTTATTATGCCTCAAGCACAGTAAATGATGTGAACCATGCCTCGAACAAAAGAGATCTCAGAAGACCTAAGATTAAGAATTGTTGACTCGCATAAAGCTGGAAAGGGTTACAAAAGTATCTCTAAAAGCCTTGATGTTCATCAGTCCACAGTAGGACAAATTGTCTATAAATGGAAAAAGTTCAGCACTGTTGCTACTCTTCCTAGGAGTGGCTGTCCTGCAAAGATCAATGCAAGAGCACAGCACAGAATGCTCAATGAGGTTAAGAAGAATCCTAGAGTGTCAGTTAAAGACTAACAGAAATCTCTGGAACATGCTAACATCTCTGTTGAAGAATCTACGATACATAAAACATTAAACTAGAATTGTGTTCATGGGAGGACATTGTGTTCAAGAAGCCACTGCTGTCCAAAAAAACATTGCTGCACCTGGATGTTCCACAGCGCTACTGGAAAAATATTCTGTGGACAGATTCAACTACAGTTGAGTGGTTTATAAGGAACACACAACACTATGTGTGGAGAAAAAAGGCACAGCACACCAATATCAAAACCTCATTCCAACTGTAAAGTATGGTGGAGGGAGCAACATGGTTTGGGGCTGCTTGCTACCTCAGGGCCTGGACAGCTTTCTGTCGACGGAAAAATGAATTCCCAAGTTTATCAAGACATTTTGCAGGAGAATGTTAGGCTATCTGTCCGCCAATTTAAGCTGAACAGAAATTGGGGGTTGCAACAGGGCAACGACCCAAAACATAGAAGTAAATCAACAACAGAATGGCTTTAACAGAAGAAAATACATCTTCTGGAGTGGCCCAGTCAGACTCCTGACCTCAAGCTGATTTGAGATGCTGTGGCATGACCTCAAGAGGGCAGTTCACACCAGACATCCCAAGAATATTGCTGAACTGAAACAGTTTTCTAAAGAGGAATGGTCCGAAATTACTCCTGACCGCAGGTCTGATCTGCAAATACAGAAAACATTTGGTTGAGGTTAATGCTGCCAATGGTCAACCAGTTATTAAATCCAAGGGTTCACGTATTTTTCCCTCCCTGCACTGTGAATGTTTACATGGTGTGTTCAATAAAGACATGAAAATGTATAATTGTTTGTGTTTTTAGTTTAAGCAGACTGTGCTTGTCTATTGTTGTGACCAAGATGGATATCAGATCAAATTGTATGACCAATTTATGCAGAAATCCTGGTATTTCCAAAGGGTTCACATACTTTTCTTTGCCACTGTATTTGTTCTATTTGGAGGTGGCTGTCCCAAACCCTGATTCCTAAACTTCATGTTTGAAAATAAAGCAATTCATGATTTGTGTATATATATTTTTTACACTTATTTAAATAGAACATCTTGAGTTGTTGTATTATTACATTCAAAGATACTGATCTAATTATTAGTTGTGTTTATTTAAAAAAAATATCTTTCTCTGAAAAATGCTGTCCCCACTTTTGACCTTAACTGGAGTTCTACATAAAGGGTGTGACCATTGAGAGAGTTTAAAAAGTTAAACTGCTAGGTATAACATTGGATGGTCAATTATCATGGTCAAGTCATATTGACAAAGTTGTTGTGAAGATGGGGAGAGGCATATCTGTTATAAAAAGATGTTCTGTGTTTTTGACACAAACATCAATTGTACGAGTTGTTCAGGCTCTAATCTAGTCCCATCTTGACTACTGTCCGGTAATATGGTCAAGTGCAGCAAAGAAAGACATAGCAAAGCTGCAGCTGTCTCAAAACAGAGCAACACGCCTTGACCTTAATTGCACATACAGAACTAACATCAACAACATGCATGCCAGTCTTTCCTAGTTGAGGATGGATGAAATATGAACCGCTTCTCTTCTAGTTTTTATGAGAAGTATTACTGTGATGAGAATTCCAGATTGTCTGCAGAATCAAATAACTTTCAGCTCAGACACCAATACATACCCCACAAGGCATCCCAACGGGGGTCTCTTCACAGTCCCCAAGTCCAAAACGAATTCACAGCAACGGACAGTTTTATATAGAGCCTTGATCTCATGGAACTCCCTTCCAGCTTCAATCACTCAGGCAAACAGCAAAATTACCTTTAAAAAACTGATTAAAAGACAACTCATGGAATGGTGGGGACTGTAAGGGGACACACACAAACACACCCACACACAGACACTCTAACACACACATTATTTTTTAGTTGTAATGTTTGTATAATTTTTGTTGTTGCGTTGGTTGTATATCATTGTATTTTAAATGTGTGTTTTGTTACTTGTCATGTTTTGTGTTTTTTTCATGGACCCCAGGAAGAGTAGCTGCTGCTTCTGCAAAAGTTAATGGGGATCCAAATAAACAAACTACCAAATCACACACTTTAAAAGACTGTAGAATGAATGTGCCTTAAGCCCCACCCCTACAAATATCACCTCTCCACTATGGCCACATTTTGAGTAGTCTGTCTGCAAATCTTAATGTATTTTGGAGAAGTGTCACTACCGAACATCCGAATACATCAAGAAATATGTAAACTTATGGTTTTGGGACTAAAATATATGTTTGCTTGGATGCCCACATGAAAGACAGCCAGCCATATGTTAGCAATGGTGATTTTTTAAAGAACAAAATTTGTCAAAATTGTCACAACTGAAACAATAGAGGTCTCATCTTTGTATCTGTGCCAGCATGGAGTCTGTGACAGCACCAGCAGCATCTCCAATCTAAAGTTGCATGCGCCATGCTCTACCAACTGAGCTACAGAGGACCACCATGTGGGTAGTGGACAAGTGCAAACTTCAGGAAAAAGTGTAGAGTATTGAAATGCATAGCCAGCAGGGGGGGCTCCAATTCTCCAAGATCCCAAACATTGACATCTATTTGGCCAAAACATAGACGTCTATAATGTGCTTTACTTTACTTTACTGTACTAAACTATACTCTGTGCTCTATTATACTGTGCTGTACTGTAACCTACTCTGCTGTACTGTACTCTACTGTGCTCTGCTAAACTGTACTGTACCCTACTTAAGTTTACTTTACTTGAGTTTCTAACAATTGAAGAAAGGGCCCTTGGACTCTTGATCTAGTGGTCTTGGTCTTGAGACCACTCAAGACCACATAAAGACCTACCTATGACTAACACTTGACAGTAAAAGTAAAAACTAAAAAGTCAAAATAAGTCAAAATAAGTCAAAATTAACAAAAAGTAAGTTTGAATGACACTGAGGGGCAGTGTTGTTACAGTTAATGCTGGTTTGCCTGAGGCTGATGAGGTGCAGGTGTTTGTACACATGCAATATACACACACTCTCATTCAAATGCACCCTGGGGCGGCAGGGTAGCCTCTTGGTTAGAGTGTTGGACTAGTAACCGGAAGGTTGCAAGTTCAAATACCCGAGCTGACAAGGTACACATCTGTCATTCTGCCCCTGAACAGGCTGTCATTGAAAATAAGAATTTGTTCTTAACTGACTGGTTAAATAAAGGTAAAATAAAAAATGCACTCATTTTTGATTGGCCTTGCTGTTATGGTTTTTTGTTGTCCTTGATGTCTTTTGTTTTTTGCATTGTTTTCTGTTTTCCTTTGTCTTTTTTCTCTTTTGTTCATTTTGTTGGTTGTTGGTGCATTGGGGGGGGGGGGGGGGGGGGGGGGGGGGGATGGTTGAGGGTCCGCTCTTGGGGAACTGTGGGGGGGGGATCTTGGAGGGCTGGTGGGAGATCTGTTGACGTGCCCTTGAGCAGGTCGTTGACCCTGGTTGCTTTTGTGTGTCACACTGGATGGGAGGCTGTTAGATGACAAATGTGAAGTAGTTGTTGAGCGGCTTCATTACAAGTATATTGTTTGTTTAATTAATTGTTCAATATTCAACAATAAAGTAATAATAAACACTTGACACTGAAATGCCTGGTATTTGACCAAAATAAAGATAAAGTGATCATTTAAACATCTAACAACATAAAAATATTTTATGCATAAGTAATTCAATCAACATTGAACATTTTACAGGGAACAATAGAGCTGATATTTCTCTAAATAAAATGTAAAGGTTTTGAAAATCAGGCAAAAAAATCATGTTTTTACTATTTTGTTAATTTAGTATGCGAATCGAAGATTAATCTGTAATAGAATGTTCATCAAAAGGATCCCTGCTGTGCATGGTTCTCCCTTTATAGCAACTTTTCCCACTATGTTTCAGCAGTGACACATTTAGTGGGGTGGTAAGGAATTCAGGTACATATTTCAGATGTGCAATACTAACAAAGTGTGTGAGTAGTATATATGTCTACCTGACATGTGTGCTAAAAGTTTGGAGAAATATGATTTAAATTGAAATTTTTACACTACTTCTGTAGAACGATCCATACATGAACTTATGAGGTCCTGTCCATTCATAAATCACCAATAGCTCAATATTCCTCTATTTCCCATAGATCTTCTCTCAATAAATATTTAGATTTTTCCCATCACCTCCCACCTTTGTGTTCACCATTTTGTTTGTCTTCTCACAGATCGGAGCCCCCTGCCTGCTGCTGTACATTGACGCCAAGGGTGAGACCATGGTCAAGAGACTGATGAAGCGCGGTGAGACCAGCGGCCGAGCTGACGACAATGAGGAGACCATTAAGAAGCGCCTGGACCTGTACTACAAAGCCACCGAGCCAGTCATCGCCTTCTACTCCAGCCGCGGCATTGTCAGGAAGGTGAGGCTGGAACTAATAGCTATAGGCTACTGTCATGAGATAAAAGACAGAGGAAGTTTGTCATGTATAGCACAGTGGAATCATTTTATTTGTATTTTTAAACGGCACGTAAAAAAAATTATACAATGTGACAGTACACCCAAGTGTCTCATCTCACATCTCTCTGAAAAGTCTAACACTCTCTCGCTCATAAAATACTCTTCACTTTGCAATGACGATGCCACCCCCTTTGTAATCTAATTTCATGCCTTTCTTTCTCTTGTTCTCCTCAGATCGACTCTGAACTGCCTGTGGATGAAGTCTTCGGACACGTTGCCAAAGCTATCGACGGCCTGAAGTAAAAAGCAAACATGACTGGATCTACATTTATTTTTGGTTATTTTTTTCTAAATGTCCATCTTATGCCGAAAAAAAGCAACAATCTGCTGAGTCACCTTGGTTATAATGAAAGGCCATTAAAGAACAGCGATGCCTTAATTCAACACTGTACTTCTCCTCCAGCAATAATCTATTGTTACAGTTCACCAACCACAACCGACACCCATATACGGCCATATTTACAAGAATGTCACAACTTCCTGAGAGTCTACTGTTCACTTCCTGTTTGCCTGCCATGTCTTGTCCACACTTACAGTACTGTAGGTCTATGTGTGTGTGTGTGTGTAGGTATGTATGTGTGTATGTGTGTGTCTGTGTGTGTGTGGTTTTCTAAAAACCTTACCTGTTCCTCTGTCTCATTAAAACATCACCTTCAAACCCTAACCAAACAACTGCATATTTATTTAATATCTGACAGAAGAGACCTTCTCAATTGGATAAATAATAGGTTGATACAATCTCACAGAATAGCACACACACACATTTACACACACACACCCTTACCATTAGTGCTGATCTCAGCTCTATGTAATTAAAAGAGGGGGCTGTCAACACTTCGCCTGACCTTACATGTACAATGCCTTCCTGGGTTGGGCTCGGCAGCACTCTCTACGCTCATGTGTCGCCATATGGGCACTGGAGTATATGGGAAAGCATGGAGATTAGACTCCTTTATGCTTGGTGCTAAATGTCATGCATTGACAGACATGGCAGCAGGCCATATCGATCATTCAGACATTCAGGATATAGTATAGTTCTCCCACAGCAGGAAAAGTACAATAGTAACCAAGAGTTGTAAAAGCAAATAGAGTATGTTCATATCTTATTCCACTCTCTAACACCTCATTATATGTCTCATTACATCACATAACAGATCTGCTGTGTCTTGAAGGAATCCTATTTGAGTCAGAAAAGGATATTCATATGATAGGTAAGATATACAAAACCTTGCAGAGGGCCTATCCAACAGACAATCTCTTAGAAAAAAAATTAACTATTGGAATCAAGACTAAAAAAGAACTGATATCAGCACAAGATGGAGGAATGTTGGAACATAACTAACACATTTACAGCTAACATTGTACTTTTAATCCAGTATAAACAAATGCACAGAATATATTATACAAAACAAAATTCACAAATTCTACAGCACAACGGCAGTGTAAGTGTAAAACTAACAACGACTCAATAATCCATGCCTTCTGGGAATGCTATAAAGTCCAGAAGCTATGGGCGGAGTTATAAAGTTGGCTGTCAGAAGTATTATACTCTAAAAAGAAAAGGCTCCTTTAGGGGTTCTTCAAACTGAAACTGGGGGAACCTCTAAGTTCTTAAAAAAAAACTTTAATGGTTCCTTGAATAACCTTTTGGGGTTTCCCCCTATTATTTGTATTATTAATCAGCATAACAATAATACAATAGTTTAGTAGTCAATGTTTATTATGATTTTAGTGGCAAAGCAGAATTCAAATAGATAAATATAAGGTCAACTCCCAGCTCCAAGTTCAGTCGATATTTTCTCTGGCGTGTTAATATGTTGATATCCTTCGTATCCATAGCAAGAATGATTTTGCAGTGCATGGTGATCGAACAGGTTTCCAGTTATATTCATCAGCGGTGTAGGGAGGATGAAGTCTGTGAATACAAAAATAATAATCATACAGATGATTAACAAAGCGTGCACAAGGCAGTATTCATACCTTGGTTTTTGTGGTAAATGTGAATGAAAAAACGGTTCACATTTGACAACGGTTTTCATACACATACCTTGTCCATAATGTAGAGACCTCTGGAATCTACATTGAAGGGCTCAGGAAGGAAGAAGATGGCTGCTGTGACTGAGTGCTATAAGGTTTTAAATCAAATCAAATTTTATTTGTCACATACACATGGTTAGCAGATGTTAATGCGAGTGTAGCGAAATGCTTGTGCTTCTAGTTCCAACAATGCAGCAATAACAAGTAATCTAACTAACAATTCCAAAACTACTGTCTTGTACACAGTGTAAGGGGATAAAGAATATGTACATAAGGATATATGAATGAGTGATGGTACAGAGCAGCATAGGCAAGATACAGTAGATGGTATCGAGTACAGTATGTACAAATGAGATGAGTATGTAAACAAAGTGGCATAGTATAAAGTGGCTAGTGATACATGTATTACATAAGGATACCGTCGATGATATAGAGTACAGTATATACGTATGCATATGAGATGAATAATGTAGGGTAAGTAACATTTATATAAGGTAGCATTGTTTAAAGTGGCTAGTGATATATTTACATCATTTCCCATCAATTCCCATTATTAAAGTGGCTGGAGTTGAGTCAGTGTCAGTGTGTTGGCAGCAGCCACTCAGTGTTAGTGGTGGCTGTTTAACAGTCTGATGGCCTTGAGATAGAAGCTGTTTTTCAGTCTCTCGGTCCCAGCTTTGATGCACCTGTACTGACCTCGCCTTCTGGATGATAGCGGGGTGAACAGGCAGTGGCTCGGGTGGTTGATGTCCTTGATGATCTTTATGGCCTTCCTGTGACATCGGGTGGTATAGGTGTCCTGGAGGGCAGGTAGTTTGCTCCCGGTGATGCGTTGTGCGGACCTCACTACCCTCTGGAGAGCCTTACGGTTGAGGGCGGTGCAGTTGCCATACCAGGCGGTGATACAGCCCGCCAGGATGCTCTCGATTGTGCATCTGTAGAAGTTTGTGAGTGCTTTTGGTGACAAGCCGAATTTCTTCAGCCTCCTGAGGTTGAAGAGGCGCTGCTGCGCCTTCTTCACGATGCTGTCTGTATGAGTGGACCAATTCAGTTTGTCTGTGATGTGTATGCCGAGGAACTTAAAACTTGCTACCCTCTCCACTACTGTTCCATCGATGTGGATAGGGGGGTGTTCCCTCTGCTGTTTCCTGAAGTCCACAATCATCTCCTTAGTTTTGTTGACGTTGAGTGTTATTTTCCTGACACCACACTCCGAGGGCCCTCACCTCCTCCCTGTAGGCCGTCTCGTCGTTGTTGGTAATCAAGCCTACCACTGTTGTGTCGTCCGCAAACTTGATGATTGAGTTGGAGGCGTGCGTGGCCATGCAGTCGTGGGTGAACAGGGAGTACAGGAGAGGGCTCAGAACGCACCCTTGTGGGGCCCCAGTGTTGAGGATCAGCGGGGAGGAGATGTTGTTGCCTACCCTCACCACCTGGGGGCGGCCCGTCAGGAAGTCCAGTACCCAGTTGCACAGGGCGGGGTCGAGACCCAGGGTCTCGAGCTTGATGACGAGCTTGGAGGGTACTATGGTGTTGAATGCCGAGCTGTAGTCGATGAACAGGATTCTCACATAGGTATTCCTCTTGTCCAGATGGGTTAGGGCAGTGTGCAGTGTGGTTGAGATTGCATCGTCTGTGGACCTATTTGGGCGGTAAGCAAATTGGAGTGGGTCTAGGGTGTCAGGTAGGGTGGAGGTGATATGGTCTTTGACTAGTCTCTCAAAGCACTTCATGATGACGGATGTGAGTGCTACGGGGCGGTAGTCGTTTAGCTCAGTTACCTTAGCTTTCTTGGGAACAGGAACAATGGTGGCCCTCTTGAAGCATGTGGGAACAGCAGACTGGTATAGGGATTGATTGAATATGTCCGTAAACACACCGGCCAGCTGGTCTGCGCATGCTCTGAGGGCGCGGCTGGGGATGCCGTCTGGGCCTGCAGCCTTGCGAGGGTTAACACGTTTAAATGTCTTACTCACCTCGGCTGCAGTGAAGGAAAGACCGCATGTTTTCGTGGCAGGCCGTGTCAGTGGCACTGTATTGTCCTCAAAGCGGGCAAAAAAGTTATTTAGTCTGCCTGGGAGCAAGACATCCTGGTCCGTGACTGGGCTGGATTTCTTCCTGTAGTCCGTGATTGACTGTAGACCCTGCCACATGCCTCTTGTGTCTGAGCCGTTGAATTGAGATTCTACTTTGTCTCTGTACTGGCGCTTAGCTTGTTTGATAGCCTTGCGGAGGGAATAGCTGCACTGTTTGTATTCGGTCATGTTATCAGACACCTTGCCCTGATTAAAAGCAGTGGTTCGCGCTTTCAGTTTCACACGAATGCTGCCATCAATCCACGGTTTCTGGTTATGGAATGTTTTAATCGTTGCTATGGGAACAACATCTTCAACACACGTTCTAATGAACTCACACACCGAATCAGCGTATTCGTCAATGTTGTTATCTGACGCAATACGAAACATCTCCCAGTCCACGTGATGGAAGCAGTCTTGGAGTGTGGAGTCAGCTTGGTCGGACCAGCGTTGGACAGACCTCAGCGTGGGAGCCTCTTGTTTTAGTTTCTGTCTGTAGGCAGGGATCAACAAAATGGAGTCGTGGTCAGCTTTTCCGAAAGGGGGGCGGGGCAGGGCCTTATATGCGTCGCGGAAGTTAGAGTAACAATGATCCAAGGTCTTTCCTCCCCTGGTTGCGCAATCGATATGCTGATAAAATTTGGGGAGTCTTGTTTTCAGATTAGCCTTGTTAAAATCCCCAGCTACAATGAATGCAGCCTCCGGATAAATCGTTTCCAGTTTGCAGAGAGTTAAATAAAGTTTGTTCAGAGCCATCGATGTGTCTGCTTGGGGGGGGATATATACGGCTGTGATTATAATCGAAGAGAATTCTCTTGGTAGATAATGCGGTCTACATTTGATTGTGAGGAATTCTAAATCAGGTGAACAGAAGGATTTGAGTTCCTGTATGTTTCTTTCATCACACCATGTCACGTTGGCCATGAGGCATACGCCCCCGCCCCTCTTCTTACCAGAAAGATGTTTGTTTCTGTCAGCGCGATGTGTGGAGAAACCCGTTGGCTGCACCGCTTCGGATAGAGTCTCTCCAGTGAGCCATGTTTCAGTGAAGCAAAGGACGTTACAGTCTCTGATGTCCCTCTGGAATGCTACCCGTGCTCGGATTTCATCAACCTTGTTGTCAAGAGACTGGACATTGGCAAGAAGAATGCTAGGGAGTGGTGCGCGATGTGCCCGTCTCCGGAGTCTGACCAGAAGACCGCCTCGTTTCCCTCTCTTTCGGAGTCGTTTTTTTGGGTCGCTGCATAGGATCCACTCCGTTGTCCTGTTTGTAAGGCAGAACACAGGGTCCGCGTCGCGAAAAACATATTCTTGGTCGTACTGATGGTGAGTTGACGTTGCTCTTATATTCAGTAGTTCTTCTCGACTGTATGTAATGAAACCTAAGATGACCTGGGGTACTAATGTAAGAAATAACACGTAAAAAAACAAAAAACTGCATTGTTTCCTAGGAACGCGAAGCGAGGCGGCCATCTCTGTCGGCGCCGGAAGTAGTATAAATGCGACTGATTGTTGTCCTATGGACAGAGTCTCCCACCTCAGCTGTAGATCTCTGCAGTTCATCCAGAGTGATCATGGGCCTCTTGGCTGCATCTCTGATCAGTCTTCTCCTTGTATGAGCTGAAAGTTTAGAGGGACGGCCAGGTCTTGGTAGATTTGCAGTGGTCTGATACTCCTTCCATTTCAATATTATCGCTTGCACAGTGCTCCTTGGGATGTTTAAAGCTTGGGAAATCTTTTTGTATCCAAATCCGGCTTTAAACTTCTTCACAACAGTATCTCGGACCTGCCTGGTGTGTTCCTTGTTCTTCATGATGCTCTCTGCGCTTTTAACGGACCTCTGAGACTATCACAGTGCAGGTGCATTTATACGGAGACTTGATTACACACAGGTGGATTGTATTTATCATCATTAGTCATTTAGGTCAACATTGGATCATTCAGAGATCCTCACTGAACTTCTGGAGAGAGTTTGCTGCACTGAAAGTAAAGGGGCTGAATAATTTTGCACGCCCAATTTTTCAGTTTTTGATTTGTTAAAAAACGTTTGAAATATCCAATAAATGTCGTTCCACTTCATGATTGTGTCCCACTTGTTGTTGATTCTTCACAAAAAATACAGTTTTATATCTTTATGTTTGAAGCCTGAAATGTGGCAAAAGGTCGCAAAGTTCAAGGGGGCCGAATACTTTCGCAAGGCACTGTATATACAAATACTAATCAGTGGGACTCAAGTAAAAGTGAAAATCAGCCAGTAAAATACTACTTGAGTAAAAGTCTAAAAGTGTTTGGTTCTAAATAAACTTAAGTATCAAAAGTAAATGTAATTGCTAAAATATACTTAAGTATCAAAAGTAAACATATAAATAATTTAGAATTCCTTATATTAAGCAAAGCAGATGGCACCATTTTCCTGTTTTTACATTTTTCGGATAGCCAGGGTCACACTCCAACACTCAGACATTATTTACAAAAGATGAATTTGTGTTTAGTGAGTCTGCCAGAACAGAGGCAGTAGGGATGATGACATGTTCTATTGATAAGTGGTGAATTTGGCTATTTTCCTGTCCTGCTGTGCATTCAAAATGTAATGAGTACTTTTGGTTGTCAGGGAAAATGTATGGAGTAAGAAATACAATATTTTCTTTTGGAATGTACAAAAGGAAAAGTAAAAGTAGTCAAAAATATAAATATTCAAGTAAAGTACAGATACCCCAAAAAGCTACTGTAGTAGTTTAAAGTATTTTTACTTCAGTACTTTACACCACTGATTGTACATACCTTGTTTGCCTCCCTGTCAGTATACCTGCAGACACAGAGACACACAAATAAGTGGGTAGTTCAGTCATCTGTGCCAAATGCAGATAACGCCTTCAACATATTATTTGTACATTTTTGTTGATTGACATCCACTGAATTGTGTACATTTTCTGTTTTAGAAAGAATTTTAAAAGAGAGAAATTTCGAAACACAGCCATTTGCACAAATATGAAAAAATACATGGTATCATCATACAACAATATCAATTGAGATCATACAAGGGAGAAATATTACCTTAAATAAAGGAGATCTTAAAATGTTTAAGAATGTCAAGACCGTACCTAGCTTGAAGGTAGGACAAATAAGGGAAACAACTTGTGTGTACCATCATGTATTAGGATACCAAAATTGGCCAGTTCAATCAGCCTTTCACATTGTAGCCTACATCACATAAAACATTTAAGAGTAAAAATGTCAGATTGAGCCGTTATTGACATGGGGACTTTACAATGCATTCCATTCACCAGCCATCATACAACTCCGTGGAGGCTAGTGGAGGGAGAAATGGGGAGTATCGACAAACGCTTGATAGGCCAACATGTACACCTACAACCTTAGGCCAACACGATATAACAAATGCACGGTATGACCTCCAGATCCCGTCTTGTCCATCTCCCACGTCATGCACCAAAGCTATTTGCTAACACACGGCCTTGCCCTAGTATCCAAAAGGAAACCTGTGAGCTGGCGCATGGACACTTTCACAAATTTCCCCCTCCGACTGACGTGCTGCTGACTGGCGACATGGAAACCAGTGGCACCGTGCTGAAAACCTGCGTCAAACCGCTGAACTGGCGATAGAAGAGGATGACACATAGCGCCGGATTGTTTCCTGTTATTCTCCCCCCCCACAAGTTTATAGAGGAGACGCACCTTGAACGCCGATGTGTACGTGCAGTCTGTTTGTATCGTCTGGGACGCTGCTATGCTAGGCATGTGGGTGTTTGTCTACCTAGCCGTCTTTGATGAATGGCCAATGTACTGTAGTCCGCCTCCTGTGTCTACTTACATGTAGAGGGGAGTCTACAACGAGCTGAGAGTTTGTGCTTGTTTTATTGAACAGGATCTGAGTTATGTGATTCTTACAAGTGGCCTGTGTTTGTTCTTCCATGGAGTTTTGGAGGAAAGAATGTTATCTAGGGTATCTCCTCTCTAAGTCTGGTGTCAACAAGCTGAAATTGTATACATTTTCCTAATGCAGGACATGAGTCTGGAGTCATGAGTCAAGTGTTTTTGTAGGCTTCCTACCATACACCAAATCCTATAGTCAAGTTCTTACACAGGACTGGTAATATAGCACATGTATAGGTTACAGAACATATTGAGCAATAATTATATATTCCAAACAAACACAAACTGCCTCTATTTTTGTAGATTTTCATAAAAAAATCCACAATCTATTTGAAAAAGTTTCTTCCAACACTTTCACAAACATATTAACCTGCTTGTAGGCCAACAGTAGGCAATGTAATACCACATACATTTCAAGCCGTATTCCTGTTCTGTTCTTAGCAACAACAACATTCAAATATCTGCCGTTGGTCCATATACGGCACAGGGTTATAAACATTGAGGCACCACCAATGACTTAGCCTATTCTTGACCAGAATACGGCGAAAAATATATATATTCAAAGTTCAAACACACGACAATGATAGTCTTGTACTGTGATATGTTATTTTAAATGAAAAGCCTATCGTGTGTCTCCATGAAGGCTGCAGCCATTGTTACAGTATGAAATTATGAATGTGTAATTTATCCTTCACTGTAGTCACCTGTTATGCCCTCTCTGTTTCTCTGTTCCCAAATATACAATTTATTAATTTGTCTATCAAATAAGAGATTTGACAAGGGGACAATTGCCGGATATCATCATCATCACAACATCATAATATTCTATATTTGTCACGTTCGTCATAACGATGAGACCAAGGCCCAGCGTGAGATGAATACATACTTATTTTATTAAAACAAAGAACACTAAACAAACTAACAAAACAACCAAACGAACATGACGCTATAAGACACGAGTGCTGACATACAACTACACATAGACAATAACCCACAAAACCAAAATGGAAAATGGCATCCTAAATAGGATCCCCAATCAGAGACAAAGATAAACAGCTGTCTCTGACTGGAAACCAATTCAGGCCACCATAGACCTACATATACCTAGACATACCAAAACCCCATAGAAATACAAAAAACCCTAGACAAGGCAAAACACACATACCACCCTCGTCACAGCCTGACCTAACCAAAATAATAAAGAAAACAAAGATAACTAAGGTCAGCGCGTGACAATATTAGTAATATGTTTATACATTAGAATGTCGTATTTTAACTCTGGAATTACATTCCTGGTTACAAGATCTAAATGTGTTATAAACAAAACAGTCTCGAGGATTGAGAATGAGTGCACAAGTTACAACACCACAATAGAGGAATAAATAATGATTGTTGTAGCAATATTTTCCTCAAGAGGGCGGTGTGATACACAGTTGGTTGTGAAAACTGAAGTGAGATTCTTCCAAAACCCAGGGATCATCATCATCATCATTCCATCTGAGATTATAAGGACACAAGCCCTTTACTTATGATAAATAGCTACGTAACATTGTGGGTTTCTACAATGATATTACGATGGAATAATGCTGAATGGATTATGGAAAGAACAAACTCATTCATACTTGTCTTTTTTAGACTTTCTTTTCATTCATTGGGTTGATACCTGTCGACCATACATGATTGCTGTCGATTCACCTGAGTTGCAAAATCTCAAAGAAATCCCTGGGTTGTCTTTTACAATGTACTGTGCTGTCTTTCACAATGTACTGTGCTGACCAGAAGTCCGGGCATTGACGTGAGTGAAGCGAGGCTCTGATCAGTGGGAGTGGTCCTAAAGTAAATCTGTGCTCGCCCGCCTGGCCACACTAGACATTTTCAGAAAGTTTACATGACTGACCGCTTCTCACGCGCTCGTGGATTAGCCTACACCCGGCCATTCTCCATTCATATGTGAGTTGTATCAATGATTTGTTGTCAGCTTTAGTTGTTGTCACTGATACAATGTATTCCCTTGTTGTGTTGTTTATTTAAAGCCAATGGTAGGTGACAATTACGTAAAATAACGTGTTAACAAGTGTTACAAAGTTGTCAACTGTGAGCTATTGTCAGGAAAAACGTATATTAGCCTGTAGCTGTATATGCAACCAAATATTAACGATGAGTTTCACTTTTTCATCCTATTTATATCAGTCAAATGAAAAAGTAACGTTTTTTTATTTTGTTTCATTTCAATAGCCTGTCTTCAGCTTGCCAGGAATATTGAACTACTTTCTAATGTCCATTTTCTATAGTTCTAGTGATTTGTTTATTTAAAAAAATGTATGGACCACTATGGTTCTGATGTTCAACACAATGTCAGCGTTATTAGGCATCAATAATTCGGGTCTGTCTGGCTAAGGAAGTATCCAAAGTTACATTTGTTTTGCTTTGGTTGCATATAAACAGTTTAAAGTATTTTCCCCTCGCAGTATCTGAATAGCAAGAGAGCAGTCTCTCCCGTTTATCAGATCTCAGCATTGTAATATTATTTAAAGAAAGCGACGCCGTACCATTTCCTGACAGACTGGGCCAGCAGTTACTGACAACTGGATTACCCATAGAGCTCTGCGCCTTAATGTGAATAAAACTGGGCTGTGCAAGAACAGATAGTCAGTCCCATTGTAAGTATAAACTTAATACGTTTGTAACCCATCATTACAATGTTTTTACATGATTAATAATCAAGAAGTTCCATGCTTGATACTGTACAAGCTTATTCTAGCATGCATTGTTAACACAATACATTCCCTGTGTTTTACTTCAAATGGCAACACATAATAGTGGAGAAACAATACTTTTTGTTGTGTGAAACTGTAAAAGTAAAAGTTATTTCAACTAATTTTGTGCTGCATCCTTATAAATAGAGCAGTCTCTCCCCTCTGTATTCACATGCTGATTTAATATATAGTTATTCCATACCCTTAAAATGATAAACCACCCACTGCTTGTTGCACGTGCTGTAGTTGGTCATATTTGTCAAGAATTAAGTGATTATCATATTTTGAATCTTGATTAGGTATCATAGCAACAGTTGTAATCAAGCACTTTACTAGAAAATGGGGGGTAGCTGAGTAGAGAGCAGCACAGTAGAGAGCAATACATTTATTAGAAATGGCCTTGTTAATCATCACTTTTAAAGATGTTAATCAGCGTGCTGCATCTCATCCTTCCCGTTTAGGAACAGGCCCTCAGGAGAGAAAATTAAATCCTATAATAAGCTCACATAGCATAGCACTGTCCTAGATAAAATACAGAAAAATAGAGAAAAGATAAAGTGATGCAGTTTATCTTGGCAACACCATCTCACCATTTCATTTTCAATGGCAAAGGTTCCTTGAGGGGATTTGTAAAGCTTGCCAGCATTGACTGTAGAGAATGAGTATCACATTGATTAATTTGTATTTTTTAATTATGGCAAAGAAAAAGTATGTGCATTGAAATTATATTAATTATACTGTGATGTGGTAATATACATGTTCAACATCCGTTATATTCTACTGTTATGTGATGATATAAATGTTCAACATCAGTTATATCAGAGGTATGCACTACTTCTTATTGGTTGTACCGTGTCAGTATTATTTGAATCACCTCATCTATGGTAGAATCTCAATTGCATACTCCTCGCATCCTCTCTCCTCTCGCCTCTTTCTCAAAAGCCATTGGAGGAGAAGGTCAGAGGGGAGGGACCTCGCTTTTTTATCCAATGGGTTTTGAGAAGGAGGCGGGAGGAGAGTGGAGAAAGGACGCGAGGAGTATGCAATTGAGATTCTCCCTATGACTTTGCTTGGCAGTCGGCTATCTCCAACTGACACCCTGTCTCTTTTCTCTTAGCTAACCTTTGACCTATCAAGGCTGGATTTGTGTAGTCACCCTTCTGGAGCAGAACCACTGTCACCACAGTCACAGCCGTGCTGCCATTGGACACTGCTTTCACTGCCCAAGCACCTAGACACCGGCCAGTGCTTCTTTGAGACTCCCGCAGATAGCTGACTTTGAGATGGAGAGCAGCAACATGTCGCGTTTACCTCTACTTCTACTCTGCCTTGCCATCGCCACTTCAGGTAAGACCAATGTTTGGTTGAACCTGCAACTTCCATCTCTTTTAAATTGTTGTGTTAGTGAAAATGTGCTTGGTTGACAGCTAGTGTGCTAGACTTGAATTGGATACTGATATTGAATTGAAGCCTAGAGGTTCTTTCCTTCAGAGTAAGCAATGTAAAAAGGAAAAATGCCATTCATCTTCAATTTGACCTGTCAAGACTTTGTTATTCTAAACTCTTTTTGAAAAACCAACCGAGAGTTTTATTCTCTCTCTGTAAACCATTAGGATTTCCAGTTGATTGGATGAGTCTGTATAATAGGATATCGTTTAGGTACAGCGATTTTGTTTATTTTTGGGCCTAACTGACAAGAATTCCTGAAGCCTAATTTATTTTAAACTTGTAAAGGATAAGGACTAAATGATACATGTGTGCATCCATTTATTATTGTACTGGTACATGCTATAGGCAGGGTAGACTTTTTTTTGCGTTGCATGTATATTTTTAGGTATGATAAATGGCTGTAGTTGCTAGTTGGCAGCTAGCTGGAGTGTCATGTAGGCAATGGAAAAGTATCTGCATGCTCTGACAGGTCTTGTATTATGCTTAGCCTGCTAACAGTTGTGGTGGATCGTTTGGGTGATGCTTATTGTCAGTTGGTTAAGTAGTCAGATGAAGCAGATGTGGTGCAGGCCATTCCAGAAGACAATCAGGTTCATACACTTACAGTATATCCTCCCTGTGCTCAAGTGGTACGTTGTACTTAGTATGCACATTTGATGTATTTGGCTCACAATGAAAAAAGAAAGCAGCCAAAAACATAACCAAAAAATAACTTTATTCATGCCAAAACATTTATTGGAGTATTTTATGAGCCTTTCAAGACTTCAACATGGGAATTCTATGTAGTAATGCTGCTGAACACAGCATTTTGTTGACTCCAATCACTTGTGAGAGGCTGAGGTTGCGACTGTACTGTCTGTTGACAGTGTAGCCCTCTGTAGTGGATCCTGGTTGGGGATCTGTGTCCTGTCTGGGTCTCACTGGTTTAAATCCCTGTTGAGGACCTCCATTTGCGCTCCAGTCCAGACGGTAGTTGGGCTCCAGACTTCTGTTCTGTAGTTCCATGGGGGCTGTCAGCTTTACAGTCTCTCTCTGGGGGTGTCCCAACGGGGGGCTGTGTCGACTGTAGAACTCATTGCAGGCCAGTCATTTCCAACGGGGGGCTGTGTTGACTCCTGCCTTCTTCTGTGCAGTAGCTCCATAGGAGACTCTTAATTGTTCTTCCCCTAAAGCGGCAATGTATTGATTATTGTCCCCTTCTGCTGTAGTTCTCCATAGGAGCCTGCCACAGTTCCTCCTTCCTTCTTCCAGGGGGGGCTGTAGTGACTATATCGGCTCCCAGCTGCAATTAGTTCGCTGTGGGAGCCTGACGTGACGGTTGTCGACTCCTAGCCGGGTCCCTCTCCACAGACTGAAGGAAAAGTACAAAAGCGATTAGTCAACCGCCTGAAAGGGAGGGGAGCCTGAAGGGGACCTTGGGGGAAGCAGACATATGGAGGGAGATGGAAGAGAGGGAGGGCGAGTAGCAGAACAGCAGGCAGGGGAGCCACTGGGACCACATCCTCAGGAAGCCATGCTGGAGGCTGAAGGGTGGGGAGGGTTGCAGATGATGGTGGTGGTGGTGGGAGGGGGTTATGTAACTCTCCAAGAGCATATCAGTGGCACAGTGGGGGGCGAATCGGGAAAGGGGTGCAGTGAAAGAGAGGGGGATGAAAGGAGAGGGATGGAGAGAGAGAGAAAGAGGATGCATTGAGGGATGAGGCAGAGAGATGGAGAGACTGAGATAGGAGATGATGCAAAGGAGAGGTAGATGCAGAAAGAGGGAGGGGACTAAAGAGAGTGAGAGAGATAGAGAAATACAATATGGCAAGATGCAGAGAGAAAGCGAAAACAGGAAGAGATGGATAGAGATGACAGACAGCTCCTTAGTAGGGCCTTATAGAGGGTAATGACGAACCGAAAGAAAGCCCCGGCTGACTCTGTTAAAAATGGCGCTGGGAGTCTAAATAGCTCACTTCCCCACACTACAGCAGAGCCAGCCCTGTAGACTGCAGCCAGACTGGGTGGCAGGACCAGGGAGACGTAGTGACGCGACTCCAGACCGATTTCTATCTCACTGTTGCAATTAGCAATTCATTTCTGACTGCCTCTCTTTTATTCTCTTTGACTCTAGCAGCGCTGAGTGGGACTAGCTATGCTACAGTATTTTGCTCTTCTCTTCTCTCTCGCTCTCTCTCTCCCAGTCATCCCTGGAAGGAAGAGAAAGCGTTTGATGAGTTATGATAATGTTTGCAGGTGGATAACTTTTCCTGTTTGTAGATTTTGATGTAATCTCTGGAGTAAATCATGGCAGTGTCATGTAAAACTATTAGAGAGCCAAAGGATTCTTTCCAGCTTGCAAGTTATGTTGTTCTTGAAGTAAGTTGTTAACAAGGCACTCCCCTCATGTGACAAGACATACAGCATTTCAAAGCACTGTTAAACACATCTAGCTCAGTCTAATATAGGCTATGCATAACCTAATGTTGATGTAGGCACACTTTCATCTAGGAAACCATTTAACTTAAACCTATTTAATATTTAATATCTAGGAAACATATTTTGCGGCTAACATTTACAAAAGTTTGTTTCTCATCTGCAAGGAGATGCTTCAAATCACGAATGTATTCATCACATACACAGTTTACAGCAGGTACAAAAAGTTACAGCAAATGCTTATGTGCTAGCTCCCTCAACAATGCAGTACATTAGTCAATAATCAATAAAAACAATGAAAAGAGTCAAGTAAAAAATAACAAGTAGTATAAGTAATAGAAGAGGTAATGGACTGTATTTACACTGTATTTACAAATATAAAATGGGTACTGGAATCAATAGTATATAATAGAACAGTAGCCCTGTGTGTGTGTGTGTGTGTGTGTGTGTGTGTGTGTGTGTGTGTGTGTGTGTGTGTGTGTGTGTGTGTGTGTGTGTGTGTGTGTGTGTAAGGGTTGGATGTGTGGTTAGTCAGTGCAAATAATTTATATGGTCCATATCACTAACAAATAGCTGTAAATCTACAGCAAAACATTTACAGTTAGCTACTGTAATTCTATATTACAGTATGGTACTGTAAAGAGCAATGCATTATGAGGGATCAATGGCATTCTGCTACACTGCTGTGAAATTACAGCGATTACTGTAATTTTACAATAAAATGTTACATAAAAGTACTGTGTTATCAGTTTGGCTGTGTATTTACAGCAGCATATTGTGAATTATGATGCATTGTGGAATAATGTTGTGCTCAGGGAAGGAGTCTCTGGCTCATTAACATATTTTGAGGGTTGCCTTCTAAGAGGCTTTATTACTTTTTTTCTGTTTTGCCTTGTAATCACAGACAGTTTGGAAGCCTTTGTTTAGGCCTCTCGAAGAGCAAGTGATATAAAACACCAAATATGAGTAAATATGCTGTAATATACAAATACCTAACAGCAAACCTGCTTGCATCAATCCCATGTAATTACTGTAGCATTTTCTTTCTTACAGTCTAGTAGGCTAATTTTACAGTATTCTACTGTATCGTTACTCTGATATTACAGTAACGTACAGGAAGCTGGTGGCAAGTAAAATGTTTACGTTGCCGTTACCGAGAATATTGCTGTAGTTAAGCGGGCTACTTGCAAGTTTATTTTTGTATTAGAAAATTAAAAACACATGTATTCTAATTAAACTGTTACAAAATACATAAATTGCACTTCAGGCTAGTGAATACTGCCCATCGTTGGCACTAGGTGGCTGCACTGTGAATCTGCAACACTTTACTAACCATTGTGCTTCCAGTAATGCACTGTAAATTCTAGAAATACAGAATGTTGCTGTAGTCAGGTGTTACAGCAATATGCTGTCAATTTGTAATGCAAGTAAATCTACAGTAATTTACTGGCTTCTGTGCTGACAGTATTTTACTGTACATTTACAGTAACCTACTGGCTACTGTGCTCCTGGGTCCCCCAGGTCAGGCTGGTCAGTGGCTGTGGTGTGAGCCTTGAATGGCTCATAAGTAGCGGACGCTGATATAAACTCTTCATCAAAATGGTGATCTTCTTGTGCCAATGCCAGCAGCGGGCGTCTGCACACTATGGACATATAAGGCATGGCATTGTGCAGCTCTTATCTCTGGCCAGTCTGCCCTTGCTCAGCCAAATGTCTGCCCAATCAGAAGTGTTGAAGGGGGACTTGTACCTGTCCCTTAAAAAAAAAAAAAACTCAAGCAAAGTGCTTGTTTGACTGTAAGTTTTTTGTATTTTCCCCAAATCCCAGAGAGAGTAGTACTGGGTTGGTTGTTTGGTACCTATTCTGCATTTCTCACTATGCAAATTCAAGTATTTAGTATGCTCTGTTGGTGTGCTGCTTCAAAGCAGTATGCATAAAGAGTTGTCAGCTAAACATTTAAAAAACAGGAAATGATTAATGAACAGTTGATGCTTTGAAGCTTTGATGGGTGTCATAGGTTTTAATTGAAACTTGTTCTGCTTTCTCTGGATTCATGTGGTAAAGTGCGGAAATTTCTCTTTGATTTATGACAAACTTGGTGTGTTCAGGGGCTTGTGTGTGTGTGGGTGCCTGTTGTTGTGTTTGTGTAGGGGCCATTTTTAGAGTTCTAGAGAGTACCTCTGAATATGAACGTATGCTTTTGATTAGTTCTCCAGTAAGGCGGCCCCGAAGTGACTCTTATAAACTCCATGCAAAAGGTTTTATTGTCTCCTGCTCTGTGTTGCTCTCCAAATCCCCCATTCTGTCACACCTCTATGAAGCAGTAGGTTGACTTTACATTCTGTAGGTTGCATATCTGATTGGAGGTTAATTCAATGGTATTGTGATTGGTCAACAACTCAGATTTGAAATCCAAAAAACTCAGATGTCATTAAAGAGACTTAGATTAATTGTCTCTTGCTCTTTGTTCCTGACCTGCCGTGGTGAGATGCTCTCTCTGTGTTGCATGGTGTACTGAAACTTATTGGATACTTGAACATGAAAAATGGTTCGGTACTAGAATTGTTGTTATTTTAGGTTCTTCTGTCAAATGTGTCTCACGTCATAAAGTCTGTTTATCAGCGCAGCCGATGTCCCCTTATAGCGCGAGCGCACCGTTCATGCCTCTTGCCTGCTCCACTTACTCATTGCGAGAGCACTGGGAGTCTGGGCTGCAAACATGTTAGCACCCCACCAGAGGAAGCTGGTGGGGGGAGCTATAGGAGGACAGGCTCATTGTAATGGCTCGAATGGAATAAATGGAACTGTATCAAACACATTAAACATATGGAAACCACATATTTGAGTCCGTTCCATAGATTCCATTCCAGTCATTACAATGAGCCGTCCTTCTATGGCTCATCCCACCAGCCTCCACTGCTCCCCACTCATGCTGCACAGAAGTTAACACACTTGAATAATGCAACATGGCATGTAGAAATATTCAAACGTAGTTACTGTTCACAAAACAATGTCATTACAGGCTAGAGCAAGAAGATACCGGTAGCTTCCAATTTTGTAGTCTAACTTTCCTTGCTAGCTTACATCAATTCACTGCAAATCAAATCAAATGTTATTTGTCACATGCGCCAAATACAACAGGTGTAGACCACACAGTGAAATGCTTACTTACAAGCCCTTAACCTACAATGCAGTTTTAAGAAAATACCAAAAAAAGTAAGAGAAAATACGAACAAATAATAAAAAATCTGCAGTAAATAACAATAGTGGGGCTATATACAGGGGGTACCGGTACAGAGTCAATGTACAGGGCAACGATGTTGAGGTAATTGTGGTAATATGTACATGTAGGTAGAGTTATTAAAGTGACTATACATATATAATAACAGAGCGTAGCAGCAGTAATGCAAATAGTCTGTGTAGCCATTTTAGTAGCTGTTCAGGAGTCTTAAGGCTTGGGGGTAGAAGCTGTTTAGAAGCCTCTTGGATCTAGACTTGGCGCTCCAGTACCGCTTGCCGTGCGGTAGCAGAGAGAACAGTCTATGACTAGGGTGGCTGGAGTCGTTGACAATTTTTAGGGCCTTCCTCTGACACCTCCGGGTTTAGAAGTCCTGGATGGCAGGAAGCTTGGCCCTGGTGATGTACTGGCTCGCACGCACTACCCTCTGTAGTGCCTTGCTCTCAACCTGCTCCACTACAGCCCGTAGATGAGAAAGAGGGCGTGCTCAGTCCTCCTTTTCCTGTAGTCCACAATCAATTCCTTTGTCTTGATCACGTTGAGGGAGAGGTTGTTGTCCTTGCACTACACGGTCAGGTCTCTGACCTCCTTCTTATAGGCTGTCTCATCATTGTCGGTGATCAGGCCTACCACTGTTTGTCATCAGCAAACTTAATGATGGTAACCCATCATTAACCCTCGGTAGAGGCTCTGGACTGGGAACCCTTGCAGGAGGCTCTGGACTGTGGACCGTCGCAGGAGGTTCCGGACCGTGGACCATCTCAGGAGGTTCCGGACTATGGACCGTCTCAGGAGGTTCCAGACTGTGACTCGTCGCCGGAAGCTCTGGACTGGGACTCGTCGCCGGAAGCTCTGGAATGGGACTCGTCACCGGAAGCTCTGGACTGGAGACACGCACTTCAGGGCGAGTGCGGGGAGCAGGCACAGGACGTACCTGACTGGGGACACGCACTTCAGGGAGGGTGCGAGGAGCAGGCACAGGACGTACCTGACTGGGAAGGTGCACTTGAGGGAGAGTGCGAGGAGCAGGCACAGGATGTACTGGGCTGTGGAGGCGTACTGGAGACCTGGTGCGTAGAACCGGCCCACGTGGTACTGGACAAATTATATGCTCCTCAGGATGAGAATGGGGAGCTGGCACAGGTGGCATCGGACGGCTAACACGCTCTTCAGGGTGAATGCCGTGCATACTACGTCAAACCAATAGCTCTCTCACTTCACTCTCCTCCAATTTGTCCAACAACTCCTCGAAGGTCTCTAACTCTCCCCTCCGTTCACTCTCCTCCAATTTGTTCAATAACTCCTCGACAGTCTTTGACTCAAAACTCAACTTTGCCCACCACCCTGTGTGCCTCCCCCCAAATGTTTTTTGAGGCTGCTTCCTGGGCTTCCGTCGTGGCCGTGTTGTCGCTGTCCTTCCCTCACCGCTTGCATCTGCTTCCACGGAAGGCTTTCGTCTCCAGCCGTAATTTCCTCCCAAGTCCAGCATGTCTTCTCCTCCTGGGCACGCTGCTTGGTCCTGTTTTCATGGGATATTCTGTCACGTTGTTCGTAATGAATGTCGGACCAAGTCGTTGTCCTTCCTTCACCGCTTGCGTCTGCTTCCATGGAAGGCTTTCGTCTCCTGCCATTATCTCCTCCCAAGTCCAGGATGTCTTTACCTCCTGGATATCCTCCCAGGCCCAGGATACCCTCTCCTCCTGTGCACGCTGCTTGGTCCGTGAGTGGTGAGATCTTCTGTCACTGTCGTTTGTAGAATTAACGGACCAAGGCACAGCGTGCGTAGAGTTCCACATGTTTAATCAAAGAAACTCACCAAAACAATACAGAACAAAAACGAAACGTGAAGTCAAATGCAGTGCACACTGGCAACTACACACAAACAAACAAGATCCCACAAAAACCCAGTGGAAAAGGCTGCCTTAATATGATCCCCAATCAGAGACAACGATAAACAGCTGCCTCTGATTGGGAACCATACCACGCCAACAAAGACAATTAATAACCTAGGTAACCCACCCTAGTCACACCCTGACCTAACCAACATAGAGAATTAAAGGATCTCTCTGGTCAGGGCGTGACATACACACAACATACTGAAAACCAAACACACTCTAGCGTTTTTCATAGCGAAGAGAGATAGCAGTTGAGCCAGTGAGGGAGAGCGGGGATCGGGGCAGGCAGACATACAGTCGGATTAATGCACATAGGCTATATCTTGCTAATCTTTCAGTGTTTTGTCTTACAATGCCTCGTAAATTCACAGAAATTATATAAAAGTATGTATAAGGATATCAATGAGTATGGCTGAGCTTTTCTTCATAGTGCCAGTGAATTGAAGTTGAACATCGCCAAATGCATCAGTTTAATTAGGCCTAAAAGTATTGTGCCTATAGTTTATTTAATGAAACCCTGGTGGGCTGTTGATGACCTAGGTCAGGGCTCTCCAACCATGTTACTGGAGAGCTACCTTCCTGTAGGTTTTCACTCCAACCCTAGTTGTAACTAATCTGATCTCACTGAATCAATTTAAATGTTATGGGGACACCTACAGTATACGCCACTATCAGTGTAGCTTATTATCGTCTAGACATGATGTTGAAATATCTTCATGCCTAGAATAAAAACCTCCAGGCTTCCTTCATAAGAGTTAATTTAATGTGAAAAAATTAAGAATTACTGGGAGCAATTTGGAAAAACAAATCCTGTGTGAATCGCGCTCTAGAATAACGCACATGCTTGGATAATAATCAAATCAAGCTTTATTTATACTTCATATTTCAGTCTTGGAATGCAAAGCATTGTCCTTCACAGGGAAAAAAATAAAATAATGAAACTTAAAGCTGAAATATTTACTACACAACAAACACAAGATAAAAAACTAAAGAATGACAAATGGAATGACGGAATATCTAAATGGAATGACTAAAAAGGAAAAGCAAAGCTAAAAATATGTGTTCTAAGGTTCTCTGACAGGCTATTCCAGAGGCTGAGGGTATAATATCTAAAGGCTGCCTCTCCATGCCTCTTGGTCCTCGGCTTTGGGATAGTTAAAAGGCCAGTGTCAGAGGACCTAAGGGACCTACTGGGTACATCATTTAAAAGCATTTCTGACATGTATTGGGGTGCACAATCGTGGATTGCTTTAAAAATCAATAGAATAATCTTAAAAGAATTACATAACCAACGTCTCTAGTGATACTCATCAGAATAGGGCTATAACATGGCAAATAGTCAAGTGTGCTGCATCATCCCACCACAGAAATATTACTGAAATATTCTAGTTCCTACACATCACCTTCCACTTTCAAACCAAATAGGCCTTTTATAGGCTAAGTTGATGAGCAAATGGGCAGCATCATGCTCATGTCAGTCTTCTAGAATGCAAATCGTGTCTTCCTAGTAGGACTTTGCAATAATTACATGTTGTGTACGTGTGTGCGTATCCGTTTCAGTGAGTTTTGGAAGTCGAGCAACAATCCCGGAGTCGTGCACCACAAGTGGGCGTGTGCCTCGTCGTGAATGACGTCATTACAATGTTTAAAGAGACAGCACGCAATTTTATAAAAGAAGCGATTGCTACTTCTATGCAAATGTTATTGATCACTATAATAAAATAAATCCCAAATTAGTCCCAGATTGTTTGTCATCTGTAGCCACATGAAATCATTGAAAATAAGCTCAATAACTCAATGTATGCACACAATCATATTGCATATGAATTCACCTGTATTGTGGATAGGCCTAGGCTACATCTTGATTTACCCAGTTTATCAACAGAGATTTACCATTCAAATAAATTATTACCTTGATGTTGTTATGTATTGTAGTTAGATTGCTAAAAATAATGTTAAATTAATTGCATGATTGTATAATTGATTAATGTATTCATATATGGCTGTCTCTGAAAAATGTTGGCATCAAATTTCTAATGTAATGATATTGAACTCAAAAGATGCCCAATGACTGAACAGAGCAATAGCTGAGCTTATATGTCTGGCTCAAGTGCCATGCTGTGACTTTGGCTAATACACCTTTTTTACACCTGTTTTGGCACACCTGTTACACCTGTTTTGGTATGATTTTGGTATTGAGTATCGTGATACTGAACCTGGTATCAGTATCAAAGTAAAAATTCTGGTATTGTGACAACACTACTCTCTTTCTCTCTCCCTGGTTTCTTTGTCTATCTCTCTCGCTTTCTGATCATACTTAGATACTTAATGTTTTGTTAATGTTAGTATTGTCTTGTAACTTAACCTTTATGCCTTGTATGGGAATAATTCATTAATAATGTTTTTTTTCATAGTTTTGATGTCTTCACTAATTTAAAAAAATGTAGAAAATAGTACAAATAAAGAAAACCTTTGACCCGTAGTGTATTAGAATAACAGTGAAGACATCAAAACTATGAAATAACATACAGTGGGGAGAACAAGTATTTGATACACTTTTCCTACTTACAAAGCATGTAGAGGTCTGTAATTTTTATCATAGGTATACTTCAACTGTTAGAGACGGAATATAAAACAAAAATCCAGAAAATCACATTGTATGATTTTTAAGTAATTAATTTGCATTTTATTGCATGACATAAGTATTTGATCACCTACCAACCAGCCGGCTCTCCACTCATTACCTGTATCAACTGCACCTGTTTGAACTCGTTACCTGTATAAAAGACACCTGTCCACACACTCAACTAAACAGACTCCAACCTCTCCACAATGGCCAAGACCAGAGAGCTGTGTAAGGACATCAGGGATAAAATTATAGACCTGCACAAGGCTGGGATGGGCTACAGGACAATAGGCAAGCAGCTTGGTGAGAAGGCAACAACTGTTGGCGCAATTATTAGAAAATAGAAGAAGTTCAAGATGACGGTCAATCACCCTCGGTCTGGGGCTCCATGCAAGATCTCACCTCGTGGGGCATCAATGATCATGAAGAAGGTGAGGGATCAGCCCAGAACTACACGGCAGGACCTGGTCAATGACCTGAAGAGAGCTGGGACCACAGTCTCAAAGAAAACCATTAGTAACACACTACGCCGTCATGGATTAAAATCCTGCAGCGCACGCAAGGTCCCCCAGCTCAAGCCAGCACATGTCCAGGCCCGACTGAAGTTTGCCAATGACCATCTGGATGATCCAGTGGAGGAATGGGAGAAGGTCATGTGGTCTGATGAGACTAAAATAGAGCTTTTTGGTCTAAACTCCAAAATATTTAATAGGGAACAGACATAGAACAGCGTCAGCACACAAGGACATAGGACAAGGACATATGACAAACATCAATCCTGAATCAGGGAACAGAGCAATATGTTTAAATTTTTCTAGGCAAGTCAGTTAAGAACAAATGACTTATTCTTCGGTTGCTAGTCCAATGCTCTAGGCTATCCTGCCGCCCCAGGAAGGGAAGGCAATAGGGAAGGCAATAACACAAGTAATAGAGTTCAACTGAGTCTAATGAGCGCAGATACGCATTATGGGGAAAGGCAGGTGTGCGTACTGATGGTGGCTTGATTGCATAATCCTGGAGAGCCTGGCGCCCTCGTGTGCAAGGGGGAGGAAGAGCGGGAACAGGCGTGACAGTACCCCCTCCCTCTAGGAGCGCCACCCAGCGTCCCACCGGTTGAGCAGGCCGATGCATGGGCGATGCATGGGCGCTGGGCAAGCAGGCTTGGAGAGGGGGAGGAAAAGCGGGATCAGGCGTGACATGTGCAGATGATGATGTGCAAGTAGAGATACTGGGGTGCAAAAGAGCAAGAAGATAAATAACATTATGGGCATGAGGTAGTTGGGTGTGCGATTTACAGATTGGATGTGTACAGGTACAGTGATCGGTAAAATGCTCTGACAGCTGATGCTTAACGTTAGAGAGGGAGAAATAAGACTCCAGCTTCAGTGATTTTTGCAATTTGTTCCAGTAATTGGCAGCAGAGAACTGGAAGGAAAGGCTGCCAAAGAAGAGTTGGCTTTGGAGGAGACCAGTGAAATATACCTGCTGGAGCGCGTGCTATGGGTGGGTGGTGCTATGGTGACCAGTGAGCTGCGATAAGGCGCGGCTTTACCTAGCAAAGACTTATAGATGACATGGAGCCAGTGGGTTTGGCTACAAATATGTAGCGAGGGCAAGCCAACGAGAGCATACAGGTTGCAGTGCTGGGTAGTATATGGGGCTTTGGTGACAAAACGGATGGCACTGTGATAGACTACATCCAGTTTGCTGAGTAGAGTGTTGGAGGCTATTTTGTAAATGACATTGCCGACGTCAAGGATCGGTAGGATAAGTAAGTTTTACAAGGGTATATTGGGCAGCATGAGTGAAGGATGCTGTGAAATAGGATGCCGATTCTAGATACATGTTTTTATTGGAGATGCTTAATGTGAGTCTGGAAGGAGATTTTACAGTCTAACCAGACACCTAGGTATTTGTAGTTGTTCACATATTCTAAGTCAGAACCGTCCAGTGTAGGGATGCTAGTCGGGTGGTCGGGTGCGGGCAGCAATCAGTTGAAGAGCATGCATTTAGTTTTACTTGTATTTAAGAGCATTTGGAGGCCACGGAAGAAGTGTTGTATAGCATTGACACTCGTTTGGAGGTTTTAAGTGCCAGAAGTATACAGAAGGGTGTCGTCTGCGTAGAGGTGGATCAGAGAATCACTAGCAGTAAAAGCGACATCATTGAAGTATACAGAGAAAAGAGTCGGCCCGAGAATTGAACCCTGTGGCACCCCCATAGAGACTACCAGAGATACGGACAACAGGCCCTCCGATTTGACACACTGAACTCTATCTGGGAAGTAGTTGGTGAACCAGGCAGTATTTGAGAAACCAAGGCAATTGAGTCTGCCGATAAAAATGTGGTGATTGACAGAGTCGAAAGCCTTGGCCAGGTCAATGAATGGCTTCACAGTACTGTCTTTTATCGATGGCGGTTGTGATCTTGTTTAGGACCTTGACCGTGTCTGAGGTGCACCCATGACCAGCTCGGAAACCAGATTGCATAACGGAGAAGGTACTGTGGGATCCTAAATGGTTGGTGATCTGTTTATTAACTTGGCTTTCGAAGATTTTGGAAAGGCAGTGCAGGATGGATATAGGTCTATAACAGTTTGAGTCTAGAGTGTCTACCCCTTTGAAGAGGGGGATGACCGCGGCAGCTTTCCAATCTTTAGGGATCTCAGACGATACGAAAGAGAGGTTGAACAGGCTAGTAATAGGGGTTGCAACAATTTTGGCGGATCATTTTAGGAAGAGAGGGTCCAGATTGTCTTGCCCAGCTGATGTGTAGGGATCCAGATTTTGCAGCTCTTTCAGAACATCAGCTGTCTGGATTTGGGGAGCTTGGGCAAGTTGCTGCAGAGCTGTTGGACGGGGCAGGAGTAGCCATGTGGAAAGCATGGCCAGCCGTAGAATAATGCTTATTGAAATGATCGATTATCGTAGATTTATTGGTGTTGACAGTGTTTCCTAGCCTTAGTGCAGTGGGCAGGTGGGAGGAGGTGCTCTTATTCTCCATGGACTTTACAGTGTCACAAAACTTTTTGTAATTAGTGCTACAGGATGCAAATTTCTGTTTGAAAAAGCTATCCTGAGCTTTTCTAACTGACTGTGTATATTGGTTCCTGACTTCTCTGAAAAGTTGCATAACGCGGGGGATATTCTATGCTAATGCAGAACGCCACAGGATGTTTTTGTGTGCTTGTCATGGGCAGTCAGGTCTGGAGTGAACCAAGGGCTATATCTGTTTGTCACGCCCTGACCTTAATGAGCCTTTTTAAATCTCTTTTTGGTTTGGTCAGGGTGTGATTTGGGTGGGCATTCTATGTCCTTTATTTCTATGATTTGTGTTTCTATCTGTTGGCCGGGTATGGTTCTCAATCAGGGACAGCTGTCTATCGTTGTCTCTGATTGGGAATCATCATTTGGTAGCCCTCGTTAACTTTGTTTGTGGCACTTAGCCCTGTTAAGCTTCCCGGTTGTTTTGTTTGTTCTTGTTTTGTTGGTGACATTTTATATAAATATAAGAAAATGTACGCTGACGACGCTGCACCTTGGTCCACTTCTTTTGACGGCCGTGACACTGTTCTTAGTTCTACATTTTTTGAATGGGGCATGCTTATTTAAGATGGAGAGAAAAGCAGTTTTAAAGAGCAACCAGGTATCCTCTACTGACGGGCTGAGGTCAATATCCTTCCAGGATACCCGGGCCAGGTCGATTAGAAAGGCCTGCTCGCTGTAGTGTTTTAGGGAGCGTTTGACAGTAATGAGGGGTGGTCGTTTGACTGCGCACCCATTACGGACTCAGGCAATGAGGCAGTGATTGCTGAGATCCTGGTTGAAGACGGCAGAGGTGTATTTAGAGGGCAAATTGGTCAGGATGATATCTAAGAGGGTGCCCATGGTTACGTATTTAGGGTTGTACCTGGTAGGTTCCTTGATAATTTGTGTGAGATTGAGGGCATCTAGCTTAGATTGTAGGACGGCCGGGATGTTAAGCATATCTCAGTTTAGGTCACCTAACAGTACAGACTCTGAAGATAGATGGGGGGCAATCAATTCACATATGGTGTCTAGGGCACAGCTGTGGGCTGAGGGGGGTCTATAACAAGTGGCAATGGTGAGAGACTTGTTTCTGGAAAGGTGGATTTTTAAAAGTAGAAGCTTGAATTGTTTGGGCACAGACCTGGATAGTATGGCAGAACTCAGGATATCTTTGCAGTAGATTGCAACTTCACCCCCTTTGGCAGTTCTATCTTGTCAGAAAATGTTGTAGTTGGGGATGGACATTTCTGGATATTTGGTGGCCTTCCTAAGCCAGGATTCAGACATGGCTAGGACATCAGGGTTGGCGGAGTGTGCTAAAGCAGCAAATAAAACAAACTTATGGAAGAGGCTTCTGATGTTAACATGCATGAAACCAAGGCTTTTACGGTTACAGAAGTCAACAAATGAGAGCGCCTGGGGAATGGGAGTTGTGCTGGGGGCTGCAGGGCCTGGGTTAACCTCTACATCACCAGAGGAACAGAGGAGGAGTAGGATAAGGGTACGGCTAAAGGCTATAAGAACTGGTCATCTAGTGCATTCAGAACAGAGAGTAAAAGGAGCACATTTCTGTGCATGGAAGAATAGATTCCAGGCATACTGTACAGACAAGGTATGGTAGGATGTGAGTACAGTGGAGGTTAACCAAGGCTTTGAGTGACGATGAGAGAGGTTTTGTCTCTAGAGGCACCAGTTAAGCCAGGCGAGGTCACCGCATGTGTGGGGGTGGGACAAATGGTCTATCTAAGGCATATTTGGCAGGGCTGGGGGCTCTATAGTGAAATAAGACAATAATCACTAACCAAAACAGCAATAGACAAGGCATATTGACATTAGGGAGAGGCATGTGTAGCCAAGTGATCATAGGGTCCAATGAGTAGCAATAGGTGAGTCAGGGAGACGATTCAGTAGTAGCTACTACACTAGGCGACTTGGAGACACGGCGATTCAGACAGCTAGCGGGCCGGGCCTAGTAGATGGGCCTTCGGCGATGTCGCAATGGAAGAGCCTGTTGAAACCACCTCGGACGATTACGTCGGCAGACCAGTCGTGATGGATTGGCAGGGCTCTGTGTCGGCAGTAAAGGGTCCAGGCCAATTGGCAAAAGAGGTATTGTAGCTCAAGAATTAGCTGGTGGACCTCTTCGGCAAGCCTGGGAGATGGGCCTAGCTCGAGGCTAGCTCAAGGCTAACTGGTGCTTGCTTCCGGACATAGACGTTAGCCAGGAGTAGCCACTCGGATTGCACTTAGCTAGCTGCGATGATCTGGTGTAAAGCTTCAGAACTTGCAGTAGGAATCCGGAGATGTGGCAGAGAAAAAGCAGTCCTATATGCTCTGGGTTGATATCGTGCTGTGCAGGCTGGCAGGTATTGACCTAGCTGAGGCTGGCTGTTGTCCGAGTTAACGGTGAAGACCGATAGCAGTGGCTAACTGACTACTAGCTAGTAGCTAGTTAGCTGGCTAGCTTCTGATGGGGGGTCTGGTTCTAAAGTATAAAAATAGCAGATCCGTACCACATTGGTTCAGGCGGGTTGCAGAAGAGTATATTCAGTCCGTGATATTAAAATATATACGAATATATACGGGAAAAACAAGGAAAACGATATGTAAACCGATATTTATTCGGGACAGGACGGAACAAGACAAAACACACGTCCGACTGCTACGCCATCTTGGAATCAGAATGCATTTCAATTAACAGGTGTGCCTTGTTAATTTGTTGAATTTCTTTCCTTCTTAATGTGTTTGAGCCAATCAGTTATGTTGTGACAAGGTAAGGGTGGCATACAGAAGAAACCCCTATTTGGTAAAAGAGCAAATCCATATTATGGCAAGAACAGATCAAATTAGCAAAGAGAAATGACAGTCCATCATTACTTTAAGACATGACGCTCAGTCAATATGGAACATTTCAAAATCTTTGAAAGATTCTTCAAGTGCAGTCGCAACAACCATCAAGCACTATGAGGAAATGCATGATTGTGAGAATGCCAAGAGTGTGCAAAGCTGTCATCAAGGCAAAGTGTGGCTACTTTGAAGAATCTCAAATATAAAAATTGGTTACTACATGATTCCATATGTGTTATTGCATAGTTTTGATGTCTTCACTATTATTTTACAATGTATAAAATAGTACAAATTAAGAAAAACCTTGGAATGAGTAGGTGTGACCAAACTTCTGACTGGCACTGTACATACATGATTAATATTACCCCACTACACCTCCATTATGAATGAATTGAAAAGCAGAAAGTAATCCAGGGATAGGCCTATTTAGGGGACTTTTAGCGGTTCTGGACTGGTTCCGACCAACATTTTTGTGTACAGAACGCTTTGTGAATGGCGCAACATCAATTAGACAGATATAGAGACAGAGTGGAGGAGCAATTCAGCAGGTCTGACGAAGGCATATGTGGCAGGGGCTCCTAACGATCACAGATTACAAAAAGAAAGCCAACCACCTCACGGTCACTAATGCCACCCTACCAGAAGAGCTAAATATTTTAATCAAGATTAGAGCATAATGACCATGGCCTGCCGAGAAGAGCCCCCGATGACAATGTGGGCTACACACTCACAGTCTCCACTGAGGACGTATGTAAGTCATTCAAACATGTTAACCCTCGCAAGGCTGCTGGCCCAGATGGTATTTCTAGCCGTCCCTCAGAGCATGTGCAGATCAGCTGGCTGCTGTGTTCTTTGACATTTTTAATCTCTCCCTAGCTCAGGCCTCTATACCCTCCTCCCTCTCCGACACACTCAACCCTCTCCAATTCGCATAGCGCCCTGACAAATCCATAGACGATGCAATCGCCATTGCACTGCACATCCCTTACCCTCCAGGAACAAAAGGAATGCATATATGAGGATGCTGTTCATTGACTACAGCGCGGCCTTCAGTACCATAGTGTCCTCCCTATAATCGCATTACAAAGCTCACAGCCCTGGGTCAGAACTCCTCCTTATGCAACTGGGTCCTGGACTTCCTGACGGGCCGCCCCCAGGTGGTGAAGGTAGGCAACATTACCCCCTCGACACTGATCCTCAACACGGCAGCCCCACAAGAGTGCGTCCTCAGTCCCTCTTGTATTCTCTGTATACCCACGACTGCATGGCCTCACACAGTTCCAAAACCATCATCAAGTTTGCTGATGACACAAAAATAGTAGGCCTGATCACCAGTAACGACGAGAAGGCCTACAGGGAGGAGCTAGGCACTCTGACGGCATGGTGCTGGGTAAACAACCTCTCCCTCAGCATTAACAAAACAATGGAGCTAATTGTGGACTTCAAGAGGAACCAGGCTGGATACGCCCCCATCCTCATCAATGGGGCCACTGTGGAGATGGTAAATAACTTCAAACTCCTTGGCGTACACATCTCAGAGAAGCTGAAATGGTCTAACCACACAGACACCGTAGTGGAGAAGGCACGACAGCAACTCTTCAACCTCAGGGTGCTGAACACTCTCACAGTGTTCTACAGGAGCACCATTGAGAGCATACTGGCGGGCTGCTTCACAGCCTGGTATGGCAACTCCACCGCCACGGGTCGCAAGGCTCTTCAGAGCCATTCGGTATACACTGCCTGCCTTACAGGACACCAACAACACCAGATGTCGCAGAAAGGCCAAGAAGATCATCAGTGACCCCAGCCACCCAAACCATGCCCTGTTCTCCCTGCTTCAATCACTCAGACGCGAGCATCATGGTAAAAACTGAGAGGCAGGCTGCTGAATATCCACCACTAGTCAGCTACCGGCTCCCCTTCCCACCTGCTACTCCCCCCTATGGACATTCCCCCCACACACCCTCAACTCTCACTTACCTTACCTTCTACTTCCCCTATGGACATTCTTTCTCCTGCTGACCCCCCCCCCCCCCCCCCCCCTTCTACTCCCTCTATTGTTTTCCCTTTAATCTAAATCTGAATTACTGTGCACCCTGGGAAAACTTTGGTTGTCCTGCTTCACATGCCGCTCTCCACTATGATGCAGGGTGAGTTTCTTATGCTTAGACGTTGCTGACACCTGACAGATCTTACAATGCCTGGATAAGTGTTTTAAGTATCAGCTAACCATATCATATGTTATAGCAATTTGTCAGTCGATGACACAGTCTATGACATGGCACACCACCATTGGTTGTTGCGTCGACTCGCCTTAGCTGTGAAACGCGCCCTCAGGATTGTGAAATCTGACACCTCCTTTGCATTTTCTGGCCTATCCAGACAAAGGATCGATTTCTCAACATGAAAAAGGCACATTTAAACACAGAGGGACGACGTTGTGAGATGTAATGAGTCAGCAGGTATTTAATGGTGTCTCTGTGTCGCTCAGAGGATGCTGGGCAGAACATTCAGCTAATAAAATGGTGCCAATGTTGTACTGTCACTAAGTATGATCATATTTCTTTTACAGTTATAAGAAAGGTGAAATCTTATCATAAGTCATTTATAATAATTAGATTGTTGCTATATTTAGAAAGCATTTCAATCATTTCAAGCCTTATTCCCCCACTTTTGTTGAATAGGAAAAAAATAATCTATGATTTTTCATATTTTCATTTAAAAAAATCATATTCTCACTGTGTGCTTGAGCTTGTGTCCTCAAAAGTGATTACACCTCAGAATTGTATAACTATTAAACCATTTTTTTTTTTTATTTTAATATTTCTGTCAGTATAATCATTAGGTCACTAGGTATTGTTAATGGCCCTCTCATGATAAAGAATTACTTTTGGGTATGTCTATTTAGGCGGAAATCTACATCGACATTACATTTAACAGGTTAATAGTCTGTACATCCCTTTCTAAAGGAATATAGTCTAGCTTGTTGACAACTCTCCGCACTCAGACAATGTCATTACTCTTAGAGGAAGATAAATAATTGTATTATTGACTGTATGTTTGTTTATTCCATGTGTAACTCTGTGTTGTTGTTTGTCGCACTGCTTTGCTTTATATTGGCCATGTCGCAGTTGTAAATGAGAACTTGTTCTCACCTAGCCTACCTGGTTAAATAAAGGTGAAATAAAAATAAAACTCAACACTGCAAATATGCGGAATCTCTTCATCTTTGGTTCTGACTCCACTTCTTCAACTTCTCAAACGTGTCAAAAGTATCAAAATCTTAATTGCTATGCTATCCCCGATGTGACCAACCAAAAGTGGGCTCGTTAATATTTTCTGGGAAATCAGTGGAGAAAAACGGGTTAATGTCTGTTGGTCTATGAGAAACATATGCTGCGCAAAGCGATATCAATCTTGAATGATTGGAAGCACCCAGTATGCAATGCGTCGCTGCTGCTTCCATCTGCTCGGCGGAACAGTGTAAGCACAGTAACCGCTAAATTAGTCTTTCCCTCCAAAAGCCACGTTTGCTAATTAACTCCTGGAAGATTAATAGACTATCGCTATAGTGCAAATTCAAAATGTCTCGTCGTTTTACAATGAATTAATTTCTTCACACTGGGACCAACCTGAGGACTGAGAGCGAATAAAGTGTTTATGGAACACCTTGTCAATTTGACAGAAGAGGCAACTGAACCAACAAAACAAAAAACATCGCCCTCTCTGATGCTGCCTCGAAAATTACAGATAGATGTTTCTGTATGTGTGTGTGTGAAAGGGAGAAACAGAGAGAGATATGGAGAAAGTGGGAGAGCATATATCAACAGGGAACGGCAATGTACTTAACATTCACCATATCGAAAGTTTCTTGCATCACCATTCTAGGAAAGAACTGCTAGTGTAGTGAATGACAACAGACAGTTTGTCTACATCAAAGCGTCATATTGCTTTAGGAACAGCAGCACACAGACAGGCCATGAAGACTAACTGGGAGACAACTCTCAAGCCACTAAGAGATAGGCGTCTGTTGTGTGTGTGAGTGAGCCATAGGCCCTCCATGCGTCATTGGATTTGTTGTTGCGTCTACTGTACTTCCGACAAAAGGAGACATCTGACAAACGGCTCCCAGAGGTATAAACAGAGCTAATGTATATGAAGAAAAGCTGTCTCCAGACCAGCTTTCACATCACCAATGTCCGTGCCACATAACATCCCCAAATAACACGCACACACCACACACAAAATACCCATCCCCCGTACTACTACATACAGTTGAAGTCGGAAGTTTACATACACCTTAGCCAAATACATTTAAAATAAGTTTTTCACAATTCCTGACATTTAATCCTAGTAAAAAATTCCCTGTCTTAGGTCAGTTAGGATCACCACTTTATTTTAAGAATGTGAAATATCGGAAAAATAGTAGAGAGAATGATTTATTTCAGCTTTTATTTCTTTCATCACATTTCCAGTGGATCAGAAGTTTACATACACTCAATTAGTATTTGGTAGCATTGCCTCTAAATTGTTTAGCTTGGGTCAAACGTTTTGGGTAGCCTTCCAAAAGCTTCCCACAATAAGTTGGGTGAATTTTGGCCCATTCCTCCAGACAGAGCTGGTGTAACTGAGTCAGGTTTGTTGACCTCCTAGCTCGCACATGCTTTTTCAGTTCTGCCCTCAAATATTTTATTGGATTGTGATGGGCACTCCAATACCTTGACTTTGTTGTCCTTAAGCCATTTTGGCACTACTTTGGAAATATGTTTGGGGTCAATGTCCATTTGGAAGACCCATTTGCAACCAAGCTTTAACTTCCTAACTGATGTCTTGAGATGTTGCTTCAATATATCCTCATAATTGTCCTTCCTCAATAAGAAATCTATTTTGTGAAGTGCACCTGTCCCTTCTGCAGAAAAGCACCCCCACAACATGATGCTGCCACTGCAGTGCTTCATGGTTGGGATGGTGTTCTTCAGCTTGCAAGCCTCCCCATTTTTCCTCCAAACATAACGATGGTCATTATGGCCAAACTCTTCTATTTTTGTTTCATCAGACCAGAGGACATTTCTCCAAAAAGTACGATCTTTGTCCTCATGTGCAGTGGCAAACTGTAGTCTGGCTTTTTTATGGCGGTTTTGGAGCAGTGGCTTCTTCCTGGCTGAGCAGCCTTCCAGGTTATGTCGATATAGGACTTGTTTTACTGTGGATATAGATACTTTTGTACCTGTTTCTTCCAGCATCTTCACAAGGTCCTTTGCTGTTGTTCTGGGATTGATTTGCACTTTTCACACCAAAGTACATTCATCTCTAGGAGACAGAACGCGTCTCATTCCTGAGCGGTATGACAACTGCGTGGTCCCATGGTGTTTGTACTTGCATGCTATTGTTTGTACAGATGAACGTGGTACCTTCAGGCGTTTGGAAATTGCTCCCAAGGATGAACCAGACTTGTGGAGGTCTACATTTGTCTGTTTTCTTTTGATTTTCCTATTATGTCAAGCAAAGAGGCACTGAGTTTGAAGGTAGGCCTTAAAATACATCCACAGGTACACCTCCAATTTACTCAAATTATGTCAATTATCCTATCAGAAGCTTCTAAAGCCATGACATACTTTTCTGGAATTTCTAAGCTGTTTAAAGGCACAATCAATTTAGTGTATGTAAACTTCTGATCCACTGAAATTGTGATACACTGAATTATAAGTGAAATAATCTGTTTGTCAACAATTGTTGGAAAAAATCCTTGTGTCATGCACAAAGTAGATGTCCTAACCGACTTGCCAAAACTGTAGTTTGTTAACAAGACATTTGTGGAGTGGTTGAAAAACGAGTTTTAATGACTCCAACCTAAAGTGTATGTAAACTTCCGACTTCAATTGTACATACACAGTAGCAGTGAAAGTGACAGTGATAATCAGGGACTTATTGATAGACTGTGGAGATTTGTATGGCCTGAGGATATAAGGAGAGAGTTAAGGCACTGTGCAGTGCAGTATAGGGGTGAGAGGCCTGGGGACATTGTGGGCCCTTGCAGAGCGCTGATAAGAGCTTGTTTACTAACCTGTAGATGGTCAGGCCTCAGTCTGTAGCCGCGGAAACAGCGGGACAATAGGTGTGTAGAGCTGGAGATGCGGGAGCAGGCCATTTTTATTTAGTTAATTTAGCAGATGCTCACACCATAGTGTCATCAGACTTTTGATACCAATGCATGGTGAAAGGGGGGCACAAAATGGTGAACCACTATAAAAAATGGCATAGAAAAGTATTTTTTATTTAGAAAATACAAATTACAGCTCTACAAAGTATGTTGTTACAAAATACATTTGATTGTCATTCAGCCCAGTGTAATCCAAATGACAAAATACTGAAAAGTACTTTAAATACATATTTCAAGTACATGTAACATAAATACTGCCCATGCCTGAAATACATTTTATACAGCAAAATAACAGATTATTATTTTGTACTTTTTAACGTAGTAATGGAATACTACTGCTAGACTAAAATAGAAGAAGTTTTCATCAATGTGTAAGATTTATTGTTCGGGTCCTGTAGTAAGGGGGCTACAAGTCTGTGGCTTTTGGCAGACTACTGTATTCATGAATAACAAAAAATAACAAAAAATAACAAAAAATACTCTTCCCCAGACTATATTTTTAAATACAATTCTTAGGTCTTGATGTATAATAATGAATATCCTATCTCAAATAAAGGGTGAATGTAGAATAGTACAAGTCAAAACTGCCACATCTGCATTTTGCTCTTCCTCTCTGTCAAAGTGAATAGTGGTTTGATCCTTTGACTCTGTGAAGAGACTCAATAAAGGAAGTTACTGATTCCAGGATGTGGCTTGTTGCTGGCAGGGTCACAATGCCTCTCTTGAATATATTACCCTTAATGTCAGAGTTGTGTGGGTTTTTATTTCCAGCCAAGGTCCTCTTTCTGCTGAGTCGGGAGATCCATTCCACAGAATACTGACGTTGGACCTTTCACCTTTCAAACAAGAACTGATAGTCCGATCCAAGTCAGATTAGCCTGATGATAAAGTAATCGGTTTAATATTTCTGCTTTTTGACAGTTTTTTAGAGGAAAGAGCCACACTGGCTTTATCCGCTACGTGATGTCATTGTTCTCAATACACCTACAGATGTAGGATCTTAATTTGAGCCAGTTTGCTACAGCAACAACAAGAAATATTAATAATTAAGTAACTTTATGAAAAAATGCACACTGTTCAATCACCCTATTACGGGCAAGGCCATTAAGATTAATGGCATCATTATGTGTTCCACCAAAAATGTGGTATATCTGATCAAGTGTATAAGTGGTCTATGCTATGTAGTAAACACAAAACGAGCTCTGAAAACAAGGATAGCAGAACACATGAGTAATACCAGTATCTCCAAGGACTCTTAACATGTTCGATACCAATGTATCTCGGAGAGCTGATATTGTGACGAGCCTCCATGAAATGCGCCACAGGGCTTCTCTGGTCAAGAAGCCCTGTGGCGCATTTCATGGAGGCTCGTCACAATATCAGCTCTCCGAGATACATTGGTATCGAACATGTTAAGAGTCCTTGGAGATACTGATAGTGTATTACTGAGAAGAGAATTGTATTGGATTCACCGTTTGTCTGTCATGTCTCCAAAAGGTCTTAACCAAGAGTTTGATATCAGACCATTTCTTACTTGAATATGTCACATTGATTTGTCCTGCCATCCAGGTCTCCACTTGGTCATTTTGTACATACAGTATATTATATTTTCTGTAATTATTCGTTGATGTACAATTATTAGAGGTACACAAGTTGTTTTTGAAATAGGTCACTGTAATTATATCTACGGCCACTGCCAATGGTCATATGGGTGGGTATTGCATGTAATCCTTTATGAAATGTTTGGGGTCACTTCGAAATGTCCTTGTTTTTGAACGAAAAGTGATTTTTTTGTCCATTAAAATAACATAAAATTGATCAGAAATACAGTGCAGACATTGTTAATGTTGTAAATGACTATTGTAGCTGGAAAACGCAGATTTTTTATGAAATATCAACATAGGCCATTATCAGCAATCATCACTCCTGTGTTCCAATGGCATGTTGTGTTAGCTAATCCAAGTTTATCATTTTAAAAGGCTAATTGATCATTAGAAAACCCTTTTGAAATTATGTTAGTACAGCTGAAAACTGTGGTTCTGATTAAATAATCAATAAGACTAGTTGTGTATCTGGAGCATCAGCATTTGTGGGTTCGATTACAGGCTCAAAATGTCCAGAAACAAAGAACTTTCTTATGAAACTCAGAATATTCTTGTTCTGAGAAATGAAGGCTATTCTATGCGAGAAATTGCCGAGAAACGGAAGATCTCGTACAACACTGTGTTCTACTACCTTCACAGAACAGCGCAAACTGGCCCTAACCAGAATAGAAAGAGGAGTGGGAGGCCCCGGTGCACAACTGAGCAAGAGGAGAAGTACATTAAAGTGTCTAGTTTGAGAAACAGATGCCTCACAAGTCCTCAACTGACAGCTACATTAAATAGTACCCGCAAAACACCAGTCTCAACGTCAACAGTGAAGAGGCGACTCCGGGATGCTGGCCTTCTAGGCAGAGTTGCAAAAAAAAGCCATATCTCAGACTGGCTTATAAAAAGAAAAGATTAAGATGGGCAAAAGAACACAGGCACTGGACAGAGGAAGATTGGAAAAAAAGTGTTACGTACAGACAAATCTAAGTTGAGGTGTTCGGATCACAAAGAACATTCGTGAGATGCAGAAAATATCATGACACAAGGTGAGACCCATATGCACACACAGGAGGCAGATGGTTGGAGTCTTAAAATGTTTATTAATCCAAAGGGATAGGCAAGAGAATGGTTGTGGACAGGCAAAAAGGTCAAAACCAGTCCAGGAGGTACAGGCTCGTGGTCAAGTGGCAGACAGGCTCGTGGTCAAGGCAGGCAGAATGGTCATGCAGGTGGGTACAAAGTCCAGAAACAGGCAAGGGTCAAAATCGTGAGGACTAGAAAAAAGAGAATGCATAAAGCAGGAGAACAGGAAAACCGCTGGTTGACTTGTAAACATACAAGACGAAGTGGCACAGCGAAACAGGAAATACAGGGATAAATACACTGGGGAAAATCAGCGACACCTAGAGGGGGTGGAGAGAATCACAAGGACAGGTGAGACAGATCAGGCCGTGACAGAAAAAATGAAAAGATGCTAGAGTAGTGCTTGATGCCATCTGTCAAGCATGGTGGAGGCAATGTGATGGTCTGGGAGTGCTTTGGCGGTGGTAAAGTGGGAGATTTGTACAGGGTAAAGGGGATCTTGAAGAAGGAAGGCTATCACTCCGTTTTGCAATGCAATGCCATACCCTGTGGACAATGCTTAATTGGAGCCAATTTCCTCCTACAACAGGTCAATGACCCAAAGCACAGCTCCAACCCTAATGAGCTATTATGAGAACAGCTCGACCGTATGGTACGTAAGAAGTGCCCATCAAGCCAATCCAATTTATGGGAGGTGCTTCAGGAAGCATGGGGTGAAATCTCTTCAGATTACCTCAACAAATTGACAACTAGGATGCCAAAGGTCTGCAAGGCTGTAATAGCTGCAAATGGAGGATTATTTGACGAAAGCAAAGTTTGAAGGACACAATTATTTCAATTAAAAATCATTATTTATAACCTTGTCAACGTCTTGACTATGTTTCCTATTCATTTTGCAACTCATTTAATGTATTTCTAAGTGAGCCCGAACTTTTGGATGGTAGTGTATAGCCTCTGTGATTAATTATGATTGACTATGCGCTTAAGTGAATCTAATTGCTTCCACACCCACCATGCCTAGTGGACATATGAAGTGAAATATGTATATTTTGGGATTTAAGCACTCAGACTGTTTGACCTGATGAAGATCTGTTTCGGATTGAAACGTTGTCATTAAAGCTGTGAATTGGGATCATAAACAGTGTGCGGGCCTTTCTGCTCTTTTACATTGATAATTGATGTACATTTTTGTAGGAGTTGATCAAAGTCTGACATTTCTAAGTAGGAAGTTCAGAAGCCTTTTTAAACCTCACATATACTACAAGTTAAACATTTATCCTGCAATAGGATGGTCAAATTAAGATCGGTACAGTATGCCTTGAAGAGATGGGCAAGTTGCAAAAAAAGATTACAAGATTGGAAATAATAATTTAAATGATTTTTGCTGTTTAGTTGTGTAATACGTCAGGGTTATCTGTAGATATTAAACATTTCCCACAATGTTAGGAATAAACTTTAATATTAAACAAACTATTTATGTACAAAAAAACCCAAGAAGGCACAGATAGTAGACTTGGAATGTACCAGGCTGTGTCAGAGGGCTAACTTTGTGTACTTTACAGTATTGAGAAATCCCCCCTCCCCATACCTCGGCCCCACTGTAGTTAGCTCCTCAGACAGGAGACACATGCCTATTTGGGCATTTTCTTTGGCTCAGCATCAGGTCTGGGAGTTGACCAGAACAATGAGACTAGAAGGGGCAGTCAAGAGACAGATACAAGCAGGCAGAAAAAGATAAGGGAGGAGGAGAGGTATTAATGGCAGATTCAGCAAGATTGCCAGACGCGATACAAGCCAAAGACCTAAATACTCAGATGAACACTGTGACACATCATCATTTCCTAAACATCCTCTACTATCCTATCATCCTATATCACATCATACATCTCATACACTGTAGGCTACATCCTCTGGCATCTAAAATCATGATGCATTCATTCAACCCTGACTCCGCCTCACATCTAACTCACATCTAAATGGGAATCACCACCATCATTCCTAAACATCTCTTCTTCCAATGGAAAATAAAATGTAAGGCGCTGCTGATAAAAATAGATAAAGACAGAGGAGAAATGGAACAGCACTTCTCTATAGCTCATTTACCAGCAAACCGCTTAGTGAGGCCGTTGGCATTTCCGGGTCAGGCAGAGGGGTTAGTGTGACTATGGTTTATATTTTTAGTGACTGGTAAATAGGATAAGGAGAGGATCTTGTGTGTGTGTTGTGTGTGTGTGTGTGTGTGTGTGTGTGTGTGTGTGTGTCTGTGTCTGTGTGTGTGTGTGTGTGTCATGTGTGTGTGTGTTTGTGTGTGTGTATGTGTATGTGTATATGTGTGGTGTGTGTGTGCTTTGCCCGGTGGTGGCAGACACCAGGGGTTGATTTACGTAAAGCAGTCCGGCGCAGTCACAGGCTGTTGACTCTGTCACGAGACAGCGTTTCTTTATGGCAGGTAATCTGGCTGTTAAGTGGACATTATGAAGGCACGGGCAGAATAACAGGAAGCCAGGCCTTGACTAGGGCAGGAGAAGAGGGATGATGAGAAAAGAGAGGGAGGAGCTCGCTTGTGGAGCAGTGGGGAAAGAAAGAAAGTCACAGTTCATTAACGAAAAGATGAGAGGCTGGAAAGAATGAGCTGTTTGTGTGGTGGGCATTGGCTTGACTCATGCCCCTTCTCTCTCTCCCTTCTCTCCCTCCACCCCCCCCCCCCCCCCCCCCCCCCTCATAGTGATGAAAATGTCCTCTGCCCGGGCTCTCTGTCATCATCAGGCCAGATGTCTAAACCGGGGCATTTCCTGTTGCCCTCATGACTATTGTTGTTTCCTGTTCAACCCCCCCCTCTCTCTCCCTCCATCCTTCCATGGCGCTGATCAACCATAAACCCCCTCCCCCATAGGCCTTGCACCTTGTAGTTATAGTAAGGAAGGCCTTGGTCTGCAGGAGCGCTGATATAGGATCAGTTTAGCCTTTTAGATCATAATGAATAAGGTTATATGGACAGGGGTTACCTGATCCTAGATCAGCACTGGTACTCTCATATGCTTTGTGAATATGAACAGGCCAAGAAACTGAGAAGCTATGATTGTCTCTTAGAAGTTCATAGCAGTTTTGAACGCTCGTAATAAGTTATCAGAATAAATCATTATATGTGTCTAAATCCGGTCATTTAATTCTGCCACTGTGAAACACATCAGCTGAATGATAACTGATCTTTCTAGAAAATGGCGAGGTTTTCGATTCATCTTTACCACCGACTCATTCCAATTTAAAAAAAAGATCCATCACATAGAACAAGCTGAAAATCCTCATACATTTTTCAATGGAGCATTGTCCTCTGTGCTCAATAATATAATCCCTTTCCATAATGGGTGTCAGTGGTATCCGGTTTAGATGCGTGTCTACTGATTGGGACTCAGAGACTCAGACCAGGGTCGTCTCTGTTGTATTTGTCCTGTGATCATATCTGGGTCAGGAGACAGACCAGGGCCCAGCCCAGGCCCCAGCACAGCCAATCCAGATCTGAACGTGCCGCAACCGTGACGCCTGCCACCCAATGACCCCGCAAGGTGCAGATAAAGCCCTAATCAGATCTCACTGTGATGGGCGGGACTTGGTCCTAGTGCTGACTGTTGATTGGGTAGGAAGCGACACCTGACCCTGCTCATCCTGAGGAAGGAGGCGGTTTAATGGTGGGGAATATTTATAAAGCACCAAAAGGACACTCCAACCAGGGGACAAAGTATTAGGAACAGATAAAGCAAATACATACTTTAAAAAAAAGTAAATCAGCTGCCCTGTGTCTGTGTGACAGAGAGCAGAGGTTGGGGAGGAAACTCCCTGTGGTGCGGCATGGTAGTCAGGGAGTGAGGAATAGCAGAGGAATGGACTTGATTTAATGTTACCCATATGGCCGTGAGGTCCCAGATAAACTCGACTTATCAGCCGTGCCAGTCAGACCGGCAGCCCCTCCCACACATTTAGCATCAATACTCCTTACTTTATCTCCTGATTACAACACACGGCAGTGCTGCTTCCTAATGACCCACCATGCAACCCTTGTCCCCTCCTTCCCTTCCATAGACAGTCACTGAGTCACGAGTGATGGAGTGCATGTGGAGGAATCAGAGATGAATAGAACAGGAAAACAACACCCTCCATAGGCTAGGCTAATCTGTAACCAAGAGGGTGATTGAATATGTGTTTCAGATCATATATTATAGTGCTAGTCTACCGAGCTCTTTGCATGTTGCCTAACATATCTATTAATATATCTTGCTAATGATACTGTATCTTGGGCTTTACTGTATTAATGGTTTATGCATAAAACATTATGAGGAAATGCATAATGCATTATTCATATGGTCATAATAGAGGGTGTTAGCTCAATCAGCTCTCCATGTTTTTCTCTTCTTATTGTACCTCTCCTCTTGTACACTCTTAGAAAAAAAGGTGTTATCTAGAACCTAAAATGGGTTATTCTGCTGTCCCCATAGGAGAACCCTTTGAATAACTATTTTTGGTTTCAGGTAGAACCCTTTTCGGTTCCATGCAGAACCCATTCCACATTATTGGCCATCATTGTAATAAAGAATTTGCTCTAGACTCGTTAAATAAAGGTTCAATAAAATGTATGGTCCTAGAAAATGTGAACTCTCTACTTTGTTTAACCGGGTTTCCCTCTGTCTCTCCCCCAGCATCCCAGCAGACCTGTGAGCCAGTGGCGGTCCCTGAAAACCAGAATGCCTGGATCAGGTTGAGAGAGATGCGTCCAGGCTGCTGGACCAACTACACCACTCAGGACGGCAAAGAAGTTCACATCCTCAGCCTGCACTACACTATTGAGGTAAGGCAATCTACTGTATACGGTTTGCATGTCCTAAACTACTGTGGAAGGCTTCCACTGCATTTCAATCGACCAGTATGTCCAGTGTAAAAATGTCCAAGATTAAGACACAGGTTCCAATATGTAGTACACTGATATGTGAGGTAATATGATTTTACTGTAGTCATATTTGTTCAAATGACTGTAGTTTTTCAAATAATAGCATTAACTTTTCAAAATGTTCTGCATTGTTAGATTCAATTCAGTTTGTATAGCCCACATCATATCTGGAGTCCATATAGTAGATACAGTGCCTTGCGAAAGTATTCGGCCCCCTTGAACTTTGCGACCTTTTGCCACATTTCAGGCTTCAAACATAAAGATATAAAACTGTATTTTTTTGTGAAGAATCAACAACAAGTGGGACACAATCATGAAGTGGAACGACGTTTATTGGATATTTCAAACTTTTTTAACAAATCAAAAACTGAAAAATTGGGCGTGCAAAATTATTCAGCCCCCTTAAGTTAATACTTTGTAGCGCCACCTTTTGCTGCGATTACAGCTGTAAGTCGCTTGGGGTATGTCTCTATCAGTTTTGCACATCGAGAGACTGACATTTTTTCCCATTCCTCCTTGCAAAACAGCTCGAGCTCAGTGAGGTTGGATGGAGAGCATTTGTGAACAGCAGTTTTCAGTTCTTTCCACAGATTCTCGATTGGATTCAGGTCTGGACTTTGACTTGGCCATTCTAACACCTGGATATGTTTATTTTTGAACCATTCCATTGTAGATTTTGCTTTATGTTTTGGATCATTGTCTTGTTGGAAGACAAATCTCCGTCCCAGTCTCAGGTCTTTTGCAGACTCCATCAGGTTTTCTTCCAGAATGGTCCTGTATTTGGCTCCATCCATCTTCCCACCAATTTTAACCATCTTCCCTGTCCCTGCTGAAGAAAAGCAGGCCCAAACCATGATGCTGCCACCACCATGTTTGACAGTGGGGTTGGTGTGTTCAGGGTGATGAGCTGTGTTGCTTTTACGCCAAACATAACATTTTGCATTGTTGCCAAAAAGTTCAATTTTGGTTTCATCTGACCAGAGCACCTTCTTCCACATGTTTGGTGTGTCTCCCAGGTGGCTTGTGGCAAACTTTAAACAACACTTTTTATGGATATCCTTAAGAAATGGCTTTCTTCTTGCCACTCTTCCATAAAGGCCAGATTTGTGCAATATACGACTGATTGTTGTCCTATGGACAGAGTCTCCCACCTCAGCTGTAGATCTCGGCAGTTCATCCAGTGTGATCATGGGCCTCTTGGCTGCATCTCTGATCAGTCTTCTCCTTGTATGAGCTGAAAGTTTAGAGGGACGGCCAGGTCTTGGTAGATTTGCAGTGGTCTGATACTCCTTCCATTTCAATATTATCACTTGCACAGTGCTCCTTGGGATGTTTAAAGCTTGGGAAATCTTTTTGTATCCAAATCCGGCTTTAAACTTCTTCACAACAGTATCTCGGACCTGCCTGGTGTGTTCCTTGTTCTTCATGATGCTCTCTGCGCTTTTAACGGACCTCTGAGACAATCACAGTGCAGGTGCATTTATACGGAGACTTGATTACACACAGGTGGATTGTAATTATCATCATTAGTCATTTAGGTCAACATTGGATCATTCAGAGATCCTCACTGAACTTCTGGAGAGCGTTTGCTGCACTGAAAGTAAAGGGGCTGAATAATTTTGCACGCCCAATTTTTCAGTTTTTGATTTGTTAAAAAAGTTTGAAATATCCAATAAATGTCGTTCCACTTCATGATTGTGTCCCACTTGTTGTTGATTCTTCACAAAAAATTACAGTTTTATATCTTTATGTTTGAAGCCTGAAATGTGGCAAAAGGTCGCAAAGTTCAAAGGGGCCGAATACTTTCGTAAGGCACTGTAGCTACGGTAGCTCCATATAGCTGGAATATTTGTCCCGTTCCTGGGGGAAAATGTTGTTCTGGGAGAGTGTCTGTGTGAAATTGATACCAGATGAGCGTCAGCACACCAGGCTAGCTTTCTCATGAGATTGATGCCAGATGACAGTTAGCACACTAGGTTAGCTTTCTCATGAGTTTGATGCCAGATGAGTGTTAGCGTGCTAGGTTAGCTAGCTTTCCCATGTGGCTGAGAGTCAACATTAGGGACACCTCCTCTGGTTAGCCTGATAAGTGCAAACACATGCCAAACATAACATGGAGCTGGGGTCACCCCTTACAGGCTTGCACTACATACACAGTAGTGTGAAAACACACTACCGCATCCAACAGCCTGCATGGGGAATGGGGCTGTGTGTGTGGATGTCAAAAAGTTGTACCGTAAATTGCAGTAGGACCAATTGGAAATCAATTGAGGAAATTGACCCTAGATCAGTGCTTAGGAGGACAAATGTAATCCTACACTGCTTTTTCCTTCGCAGACTTCCTTTTTCATTTTCTGACAGTGTCTGGTCAGCACATATTAGTAATTTCTTTATCAGTGCTGTGCTCTCTCTCCCTCGTCCTTCACTCTCTGTTTCTCTCTCTCTCTCTGACACACGCAAGCATGCACAGGCACACACACACACACTGACTTTATCTCTCTCATTCCCTCTTTAATATTAATTAAAGGGGGCTCACCCAGGAGTGGGTCTGTGTGGTACCCATTAGTGTGTGGTTGTGATTCGGATGAGACGCCATCACAGGATAATACAGTATCTGAGGATGGCTGCCTGGATTCCTCACCTTTAATGAAGGCTAAAGGAGTCCCTCGGCCTGCCTGCACTAAATGAAAAAATACTGGAAAATCTCTTCCTGTCTTCCTCTGCTTCTCCCTCTGGCGTCATAGAAAACAACTATAACATGTTAAATTGTTCTTAACTCGTGTTTTTATGTACACAGCTAAACAAAGACAGATTTCTTCCAAGAATGGTCCTAGAGTGGTCCAAGAAAGAGAAATGTGGTGTAGAAGAAATGTTAGCTCTTTACTGCCAGGTTTTTATGAAACACGAAAGATTGAAGAGGAGGAGGAACACAAAGGCTGTAGTTTGTCCGGAACTGGAGCCAGCCGTGTGATCCCGTGGACATTCCACAGAGCAAGCGTATCCTGTTCTCCTGTGGGACCAGGCTAAATGTTTGGAATTGGAGAGTGAGGGTTCATGCTATTTCTCAACACACACAGCCTTATCACTCTATTTACTGCATCAGTTTGGGGCAGTGCTGAAAATGTACGATTTGGAAGGCTTGGAGGCTTTGCTTATCCTCAGACACAAAGCAGGGAGGGTTATGTCCTTGGCTGAAGGCAAAATGACCAGTGGATGGAGAGAAGATATTTTTTCTCTGTCTGTCTGTCTGTCTGTCTGTCTGTCTGTCTGTCTGTCTGTCTGTCTGTCTGTCTGTCTGTCATATTGAAAGTGTGGCTGCCTGGCGGTCTGTTCAATATGGCAGGGGGATGGAGGGACAAGAGGGAGAGAAGGGAGGAGAGAAGGCAGAAGGGGAGGGGCTTGTCCAGACTCCAATGATGTCACATTCTGGCACTGGACTTGGCTCACAGCCGAGACTGGACCGTCGGAGCCAGCTTAGGTTAGGGGAGAGAGACAAAGAATAACGGGAAGCTGTTATGCACCAGTAAAAGCCCTAGAGAAAAAAAAAGTCTGAGGAGGAAAACAATTGTATCTTGAAAGCACAGGAACAAAAATAGCAAGGGCGAGCGACCAGGGACGACAACGTGCATTGTTCCAACTTCTAGAGTAAATTGGAGATAGTGATGGAGAAAGTAAGAAGAAGAATTGAGGACAGTTCTTTTATAAAGACCTTTTGAGTTTTGGTTAACCGTGAAAGTATTGTTATTTCCCAACTGATTTGCATGCGTAAATCCTTTCGACTCATATAGTATATTAGTCACAGACACATCCTTGACTCTATTGACTCAAACTGAGTGAATAGTGAATAAGTTGTCCATACCAGACTGGTACACTGTCAGATAACAGGAAAAATGAGTCATACATTTACTGTATATTGTGTGATTTGCTAGAACACTCATGGAATAACAATAGGATTCTCAACCCAAAACTATTTCCAACCATCTAAGACCCTACTGTGTTTCATTGAAAGGGAAGTGTAAAGTCTAGTTGTCAGCAAAGCATAAAGTCTAAACTATTTCCCCTTCACTTGTTGAGGCCAATTTATATCATGAACGGCAGAAGAAGAAAACATGCATCTCTCAGCTGACTGGTAATTGAGTAATCCTGCTCCTTCAGGGTATTTCAAGAGGCATTCTCTGAGTTTCGATGATAAACATATACTGACAGTACTTAAAAGACTAGGCAAGCGACGTACTTTAATGCTCTGTGATGATAGACAGTGGCAAGGGACACGGATAATGTAATCAGTTAGACTGTTTGCCTGCAGCTCGGTCTGTCTCCTTGTCTGTAATTCACGCACGTGAACACACACACACACACATACTCCCCCACCATCCTTGCACACACACACACACACACACACACACACACACACTCTCCCCCACCATCCTTGCAAACACACACAGCACTTAAGTATTCTCTTTGTTCACTAATCCACGTGCCCCAGACTGCTCACCTCTGAAAATGTTCTTAAGTCTGCGCTAAAAATTAACGCCGGGACACAACAGGGATGCCTTTTATTTTGGACTTCCTGCCAATGGGCCCTGACAACTTCCCTCCTGCGAGACTCATTAGACGAAGGCAGAGAGGAAGAGAAAGAGAGAGGCCCAACTCGGCTGAAAATTTGTCTCCCTCCAGCAGGTGGCGTTTTTTTGTATTGTTTCCCCCACTAAGCAATGAGATTTTGTATGGAGTTTAATGAGAGAGTGCCGAATTTGGTCAACATAAAAACGTATGGCTTATTTGCTATGTGAGGTCTATTTGAGCAAATATAAGTTTCGCAATGCTTAGGTTTTTACGAGTGTCCTGATATAAGTAGGACATGTGACATCCCGGCAACTTTGAGAAAAAAGTATATCCATAATCTTTGACGAAGGTTTGTCTGTGGATTGGAGACGATCACAGGTGTGTTCTGTGAAGATGACTGATAGAAAAGAGGAGTGATTCAATTAAGGTGGACAGAGGGGAGATGATATCAAACTGCCTATTGGGCACACTAAATGAGTGTGTGTGTTCATGGACACAGCATCTGTTGCTCTCTTACATCCACAACACACTGGCCTGTTGACAGCAGCTATCGTGGTGTGTTGTCTGTCTGTTTGTGTGTGTGTGTGTGTTGAACTTGGCCCTTGCAGAGGCCTTGTGTATTAGCCCTGCAGTAGGCCTCAGACAATACATTGGGGGTCTCCTCCCACCAGCGTCAAACATTAGGGGTCCACATTTTCCACTTTGGCCCCTCGCCTCAGCTCAGCATGGCCCTCTCAGATTCACGCTGTCAACAGCAGGCAGCAGACGATCAATTTAATAAGAGTGAGCATAGACGAACAGAAAGACACCGTGTTCCTCAACCCCCTCGCACAGTACTCTCCACACAAAGGCCAGCAGCCAAGAGAATCCAGCTCCAAAACAAGCAAGAGTTTAGAGGCTTTAAGTCTGGATAAAAGTGGCTTTTTGTTAATGTTAATAGTTAATTCCCCAAAAGCCCCTCTTCAGAACTGTATTTTGGAGGTATTTAAGTACTGTCGTCCACTTCAGTATTTTAACAACAAAATTGATTAATTTAAGGTAATTCATTGGCACGTTCAAAACATAATATAAAAATCCTTTCTTCCTCTTTTTTTGTTGCTCTTTGTAAACATCACTATCTTACAACGCATTCTTGACTTACCAGGTATATATTGTAAGAGCATATTTGACTTACCTAAAGCTGAAGTCCAACACTGTTTACCTGTTGTCTACTGTGGTACAAACTGTGAACTAGAATATGCTTCTCTGACCCTCTGTACATTTTGCTACCAGCCTGCTGAATCCTGATGCAGCCTAGTGGAGCTGTGCTTTGTGAGCTAAGCATGTGTCGGGGCCACTGCCACTCAGATAGAGGCTGTCTAATCTCCTCCAGGACCACTGAGGCAGATAGTGTACAGGAGGGCATTGATGCACATCCAGTCCTCTCTCTGTCAGGGGTGGAAGTCAACTGCAGGGGCTGGCAAGGTGGACATGTTGACTCTGCTGTCACTGGAGAGGGGAGAAGAGATTAGTGGAGAGGATATGGCTAAGCCTCTCACCTCTGTTCCTACTGGTACTCCAAGCCTCTCACATCTGTTCCTATTGGTACTCCAAGCCTCTCACCTCTGTTCCTATTGGTACTCCAAGCCTCTCACCTCTGTTCCTATTGGTACTCCAAGCCTCTCACATCTGAGTACTGGTACTCCAAGCCTCTCACATTTGTTCCTACTGGTACTTCAAGCCTCTTACCTCTGTTCCCATTGGTACTCCAAGCCTCTCACCTCTGTTCCTATTGGTACTCCAAGCCTCTCACATCTGTTCCTACTGGTACTCCAAGCCTCTCACCTCCACTCCAAGAATGCAGAATGCCGATAAATGCCTTGGTGAGGAAAATTATGTCACAAATGTAATCATGTAATATTAGGCATACTAGTGTGTGCCCAGTGGGTATCTACTTGCTCATTGACAGCCCGCGAGCTACTGGGCCTGCAGTTTTCTGCTAAGGTGCAACCTTTGGTAGGCTGATGGAAGCCGACTCAGAGCCATTGGACCAACACCATTGGACATGAAACAACAATACAAATGTAGATAAACTATTTTATTTTGCAGGTGCCTTTTCACTTTAAACACCAGTGGTGCAACTAGTGCTTTCTAACGCCAATGAAACAAAACAGTGGCGCGCAGGAGAAAATAAATACTTTAGGTGACGGGGTGCAAAATGCAATATGTTAATTATTCTTATATAGCCTACTCAACCTCTCTTTTGTATCGTCTGAGATCCCTAAAGATTGGAAAGCTGCCATGGTCATCCCCCTCTTCAAAGGGGGTGACACTCTAGACCCAAACTGTTACAGACCTATATCTATCCTACCCTGCCTTTCTAAAGTATTCGAAAGCCAAGTTAACATACAGATCACCAACCATTTAGAATCCCACCGTACCTTCTCCGCTATGCAATCTGGTTTCCGAGCTGGTCATGGGTGCACCTCAGCCACACTCAAGGTCCTAAACGATATCATAACCGCCATTGATAAAAGACAATACTGTGCAGCTGTATTTATCGACCTGGCCAAGGCTTTCGACTCTATAAATCACTGCATTCTTATCGGCACTCAACAGCTTTGGTTTCTCAAATGACTGCCTCGCCTGGTTCACCAACTACTTCTCAGATAGAGTTCAATGTGTCAAATCGGAGGGCCTGTTGTCTGGACCTCTGGAAGTCTCTATGGGGGTGCCACAGGGTTCAATTCTTGGGCCGACTCTTTTCTCTGTATACTTCAATAATGTCACTTTTGCTACGGGTGATTCTCTGATCCACCACTATGCAGACGACACCATTCTGTATACATCTGGCCCTTCTTTGGACACTGTGTTAACAAACCTCCAGACGAGCTTCAATGCCATACAACACTCCTTCCGTGGCCTCCAACTGCTCATTAATGCAAGCGAAACTAAATGCATGCTCTTCAACCGATCGCTGCCTGCACCCGCCCGCCCGTCTAGCAACACTACTCTGGATGGTTCTGACTTAGAATGTGTGGACAACTACAAATACCTAGGTGTCTGGTTAGACTGTAAACTCTCCTTCCAGACTCACATTAAGCATCTCCAATCCAAAATGAAATCTAGAATCAACTTCCTATTTCACAACAAAGCATCTTTCACTCATGGTGCCAAACATACCCTCGTAAAACTGACTTATCCTACCGATCCTTGACTTCGGCGATGTCACTTACGAAATAGCCTCCAACACTCTACTCAGCAAACTGGATGCAGTCTATAACAGTGCCATCCGTTTTGTCACCAAAGCCCCATATACTACCCACCACTGCGACCTGTATGCTCTCGTTGGCTGACCCTCGCTTCATATTCGTCGCCAAACTCACTGGCTTCAGGTCATCTAATTCTTTTCTAGGTAAAGCCCCACCTTATCTCAGCTCACTGGTCACCATATCAGCACCCACCCGTTACACGCGCTCCAGCAGGTATATTTCACTGGTCACCCCCAAAGCCGACTCTTTCTTTGGCCGCCTTTCCTTCCAGTTCTCTGCTGCCAATGACTGTAACAAATTGCAAAAATCACTGAAGCTGGAGACTTATATCTCCCTCACTAACTTTAAGCATCGGCTGTCAGAGTAGCTTACCGATCATTGCACCTGTACATAGCCAATCTGTAAATAGCCCACCAAACTACCTCATCCCCATATTGTTATTTATTTTTATGCTCCTTTGCACCCCAGTATCTCTACTTGCACATTCATCTTCTGCACATGTATCACTCCAGTGTTTAATTGCTAAATTGTAATTATTTCACCACTATGGCCTATTTATTGCCTTACCTCCCTAATCTTACTACATTTGCAAACACTGTATATAGACCTTTCTATTGTGTTATTGACTGTACATTTGTTTATTGACTGTACGTTTGTTTATTCCATGTATAACTCTGTGTTGTTTGTGTCACACTGCTTTGCTCTATCTTTGCCAGGTCGCAGTTGTAAATTAGAACTTGTTCTCAACTGGCCTACCTGGTTAAATAAAGGTGAAATAAAAATAAAATAAAAAGTATCATTAAAAAAATTGACATATCTATTTAAATACAAAAACAAGCGTTTGCACCCCTATTTTCAAATTGGGGATGCAGCAGCTCCGTTTGCTCCATTGCTCAGGCGCCTATGCTGGTACCCTAAGCCTTTCAACCCACCTCCTCCTGGTACCCCAAGCCTCTCACCCCACCTCCTCCTGGTACCCCAAGCCTCTCAGCCCACCTCCTCCTGGTGCCCCAAGCCTCTCACCCCACCTCCTCCTGGTACCCAAAGCCTCTCACCCACCTCCTCCTGGTACCACAAGCCTCTCACCCCACCTCCTCCTGGTACCCCAAGCCTCTCACCTCACCTCCTCCCTCTACCCCAAGCCTCTCACCCACCTCCTCCTGGTACCCCAAGCCTCTCACCCCACCTCCTCCTGGTACCCCAAGCCTCTCATCCCACCTCCTCCTGGTGCCCCAAACCTCTCACCCCACCTCCTCCTGGTACCCCAAGCCTCTCAGCCCACCTCCTCCTGGTGCCCCAAGCCTCTCACCCCACCTCCTCCTGGTACCCCAAGCCTCTCAGCCCACCTCCTCCTGGTACCCCAAGCCTCTCAGCCCACCTCCTCCTGGTACCCCAAGCCTCTCAGCCCACCTCCTCCTGGTACCCCAAGCCTCACAGCCCTCCTCCTCCTGGTACCCCAATCCTCACAGCAGGAACTGGTGCTGGACTTGGATCACTGCTGCTGGATTGGATTAATGAGCTGGTCCTGCTAGTGTTGTGCTGGTTTGACTGTAGCATTGGACAGGTTTTGCTGTAGCCTGTTCCTCTACTGTAGCCTGTTCCTCAGCCCTAGCCATTAAAACAGTCAGCCAACACCTGCCACTGGGGATGAATGTCATATTTCCACATTACACAGTGATTTATAGTAGCTAACTTTGCCATTACTAGAGAGACTACATGATGTCTTGTTTCTCATATCAGCTGACGCTATCAAATCACACAAATTACATCTACCATCAACGGAATCTTTCTCATCTTGTCTTCTCTGGAATTGAAGAAGTGAAGAAAGCGGTACATAATTTAGCATGCGGGCCATCCTTGTATTTTTCACATGTACTGTCCTGATGTGATGGCTCTGGAAGGAAACAGAAATGGGAATCTCTCAATGAATCTCTCAATGATCTCTCTGTGGGAGTGAAAACACAGTAGAAACCCTTGTGTTGAGCTGTCAGACAACATTCCAAACCCAAGCTCGGTCCTTTCAAAATAAATTAAGGTGTTGTGTTGGATTAAATTTGTGTCGCGAGAACAACATGTGTTACCCCACCATATGATCATTACATTGTAGTGTGCAGTCATTGTATTTTGAATGATGCCATGCGCTGACTCGAAATGAAATGGAATAACACTGTTGAAAGGGAAATAGATTTTTAATTTTTAACATGGAGGTTTGGAGTCAATATATGAGTGAGGGGAATAGATTTGGAACCTGGTTGTGTGCGTGTGTGTGTGTGTGTGTGTGTGTGTGTGTGTGTGTGTGTGTGTGTGTGTGTGTGTGTGTGTGTGTGTGTGTGTGTGTGTGTGTGTGTGTGTGTGTGCAGTATATTCTAGTCAGTCAGAAAAACAAAATAATTGCAAAGTGCCTCTTATGTAGGGTGACCGAAATGAGAACAGATTAGGTCTCAGAATCCTAGAGTAAACATTGCCCTCTGTTTCACCCACCCCAGTGTGACCCTGTCCCAAAAGCGGCAGAGGACAAAACACATGTTTATGCCGCTTTATTTAATTTCTTCCTGATCACAGCAAAGTTCCTGTGGGAATTTACACCACAACCACCAACTCCCCTGGCAACCATATGTGTTGTTTATGCTACAGCAACTGTACATATTATGCAGGCCACTGTTTTGAATGTACAGCCATTGTTGATGTGGTGATGATATTGATGTGTACTGTACACTCAGATGGTGGAGGGGGTCAAACGTATTTTTCTGAAGCTAACAAACTCGAATTGTGAATTATGACATTAAAAAAATTGTGTTACAGTCATCACCACATTTTTCCTGAAGTTTAACTTGCTTCTTCTGTCCTTTTCTCTAGGCTCCCAACATGTTTACACTGAATATGACCGCTGCCCAGCCAATGCACCTCATAATCACCACAGACTCAAAGCAGATCATATACACTGAGGCCCATGCTAACACGGATGTCAGCATTTACGTAAGTACCACCTCTCCTTATGTAAGTGTTGCCTTTTGCCTCCTACTTGTTTCCTTAGGGGTTTGCATCTGTTAGTATAACAGCATCACATTAAGTATAGTATGAAGACTATCTATGCAAATTATTATTCCAGAAATATTACACTAGCTGGGAGGAAAGTAGGTGCTAACTTCAACGTCTTAGGCTATTAGACTTACATCTAAATGCCCAATAGCCTCTGTTGCAATAGAGAAGGATCTCGGGAGGTATGACTGCATTGAAACTGATAGCTGGCTAATGGGAGCTTGGCGAGGGCTTGGAGTCTTGCCTGGCATTTCTCCTGTTCCTGCCAGCTGAGCTGCTCTGCTCTGTTTAGCGCTAGTGTTTGGAGCCTGGGGAGGGGGGGTAGAGCCTCACTGCCAGGCCTCCCTACTTCCATCGTTAACCAGGAGAGAAATGCTTTCCTGCAGGGCCAGATGGACCAGCTGTATGACATAGCAACCAGCCGCAGCTGTACAACCCCCCGGGCCAGTTTGGAGAAGCAATTACCCTTGTTAGTTTAGTTTTGTGGTCCCTAAGGACCTGTATGTATTTTATATATGGTTAACATCCTAAAAAGGGTCTCAGAGTGTGTTGGAGTAGGGAGCGATCAGAACAAGCTAATACCCACTGGGAACAAACGTGGTTTCAAAATAATTTGTCAATGTATTGGGACATGGAAAATTCATTGGATTTGAAAAAAGTCATCAAGGTAAATTGTTGTTTTGAGGTGAAATTACAGGAGTCTGTCACCATGGTAACACACTTTCAACATAGACAAACCTTGTGTAAAATATGTTGAATTTGTACCTTTGAAACAATGTCAGATCTTCAACATTGCATCCACTATCATAAAAAAACAATAAGCTGGGCAGCACCTTCTACTGGAGTCTATCTACAACTATTAATTTGGTCTCTCACCCAAGGTTTTAGCTCAGCCGTGCTTAGCTTCGACCAAACATTGTCACTGACTCCTACCAATGTGCTATTGTGAGAATGATTATTGATAGAGCTCTTAATACCTAATATATTCACTGTTGCTATCAAAAGACATGCCAAAGGGTAGGTTTAACAGAACAAATTAAATGTGACCAAACTTTATAAGTCATATGTCCTCAATGATGCTATTTAGGTCTATATAGCATTTGCAAAGTCAACAACAGCTATTGTTTCAATTTAATCCAGGGTTCAACAAATTAATAATCTGATATGTTGGATTCAAGTCTCCATCTAAGGCAAATCAAACTTTAAATACACTTTAAATAATATATTATTTAACTTCAATTTTTGGTTGAGATGTAGACGTGAGTCCAACATATCAATGATTAATTTGTGGTAAAACTGGAATTAAAACCAGACTAAATATACATCTCATTCAAATGTTGATATATTGTTGCGTTGTCAACCAAACACAATTCAATAATACTTTTGTAGTATAGTAAATAGCCTGAGGCTATCTTAGAATCTAATGTAACAGTATTTATTCAACCTTAAAATCAGTAACACATCCATGGCCACATATTGAGGTTAGCCTACTGTAACTATAAATGTCTTCTTATGTCATCATAGAATGTGTGCATGTTCAAGATGATAGTATGCAAAGGTTGCAGGTCTGTGGAGAGCTTCACAATTGCTATAATAGTCAGAATAGTCAGAATCTCGAACAGCATTGACCACTTGCAATATGTACTTTTAATATAATCTCAACTGCAATCCAGGTCATCTGGTCATTAGATGAAGAACAGTGATAACACATTCAATTGTATAAATCCAAAATATCTGACATTGTACACCCATTTCAAGTTTGTTGTGCTTTTAAATGGTTGAAAGCATAGTGATAACACATTGGGAATTCAACAACCTTCTGCCTGTCATTTTGAGTAGGTGAATAAATATCTCAACAAACTATTACTCACATTTCCACGTTAATGTGACATAGTTTGCCCAGTGGGTCGTCTCAGTCATACTGTGGATGTATAGTGTTATGGTGGAGACATTAACTTGAGTATTGTGTTGTTTCAATCATCCCAGAAAGAGATGACTCCAGAAGAGAGATTGTGCATCTCAAAGGGTTTCGTCTTGTCAATAGAATATTGGAAATGAAGCAGAAGGGAAAGTGTGCATCTCTAGGACCGATAGGATGTTTTGTTTGGAAGTTTGAGTAAATGATAGTGTTAGTGATTTGGGATCCCTGCCTGGGAATTGAACCAACCCTTGTCTGCAGCATACAGAACTCTTGCTTTTCATCACAATGAAAGCTGAGAGTTCAGACAAAGTCCACAGCACAGCACATCCTCCTCTTGAGCTCTGCTTCTCACACAAGGGGTAAAATAACTAACTTTATCTTTTATCTATTTCAACCCTCTAGTCTCTGTTTAAGTTGGCCATATCAACTTCTCAATAACCTTCCACGATAAATAGGACTATTCAATGTTTACAACACTGTCAGCAGTATATCCTTGAATGTCCTGCAGATAGGGGGAACATTGCACATGAAGAGGGGATGTTTTTGTGGGATGGAAGGACGGGATAGTGGGTAGTGGATCACTGGGGAGTGTTACCATTTTAAGGAAGAAGGAAACAGCATCTGGTGTGTGTCTGAGGAAGTGCGTCACGTGGCTGACAGATCTGCTGGTTACTTGCCTAGTGTTCTATCCAGCTGTGACTGGGACAGGGACAAGTCACCGCACACACTCAGATGGGACTGAGTACATTTGCTTACATTCACAAAAAGCCACCAACCTGTTGGTTCAACATCAAGGTTCAAGGTCTCTCAACCTCAATTGTCCCTCAAATCCTAACTGTTTTAGAAGTTGACGGTTGTTCCCATCTAATATGGGGTAGTTTACCATTACACCAAGTCATAATACACTGTGGTCTCTCTCCCTACTACTGTATGTTACGTAAGAGTTAATTATCCCTCTGGAATTGTCCCCTGAACGCCCTCGTGGAGACAGTTCAGGATGCGTCTTCGGAGCCAAATGGACAGAGACAGAGACGGATAGACAGGCGAGTGGCCTTGTCCCGAACCTAATCTCTGTTGGATGGGTGCCTGTTCTAAACAGCCCATCAGATAGCTCTCTCTGACAGAGACTTATATCCCCCCGACTCCAGGCTCATTCAGCCCCTCTGGATCAGGCAAAGGGAAAAGTTTTTGGAAGCGCCACTCCTTGCTCGGACTACTTCCTGTCATGCAATATATCCCCGGGCTGTGCCATGTCGAACTCTGACCCCAAGGAGACAAATTCCTGTCTATATTGTTCCTTCTCTCATTCATTGATCGCTCTCACTCTTTTTCTCTCTTTCTGACTTACTCCTTTCTCCGCCTCTCCTCCTCTCCCTCCATTGTGATGTGTTTTATTTTTTTGTCCTCGTAGTTTCTTGTCTTTTTATTTCGATCCAATCTAAACCAAATATACACGCATGAGAAGGACCAATCAATCACACAGGTTTTCTTGGCTTTCAGCAGAGCCTTCTGGCTGCAGCCGGCAGGGCTTCACACACACACACACACACAAACACACACACACACACACACACACACACACACACACACACACACACACACACACACACACACACACACACACACACACACACACACACACACACGCACACAACCAGGTTCCAAATCTATTCCCCTCACTCATATATTGACTCCAAACCTCCATGTTAAAAATCTACTTCCCTTTCAACAGTGTTACACACACACACCGCTAACATGAAGGTCCAGAAAGAAAACAATCAGTGGTCTTTTTTCCAGACCTCAGTTTTCAGCCTAACATCTGGATCACCAGGAAATACATGGACTTTGTTCCTCCAACTCCAAACACAACGACTGCTGCTCTCTCCCCCTTCCCTGGCCTCTTCTTGGCAAAACACTGAGCACATACCTCCTGTGAGTTTGTGCAATGCAGCATAGCTAATTGTGTTTGTTGTGGTTTTCATGATATCCATTATCATGAAATTAATTGTAGTAACACAGCAGACCTATTTAAGTCCCCCCATTCCAGAACAAGATGTCCATCTGTGTGCTACAGTAGCTGGAATGCAACGGTAATAGCTATGAGAACATTGATTGGGGAGAAAATGAAGCCATTGTTGAGACAGGATCCAAAGGGAAATAGATATCTGCTGAATGCCATCCATCTGTTCTGTATAGTATATACATTGACTAGTCTAAACCACTTGGACTAATGATGGCATGTTTTTTTTATATATACTTTTAGAAGTATAGCTGTCTTTTACAGCTATGAGTTTCCGAATGTCTTTTTTAAATTCCAATTCAATTCTTGAATTTGAATTTAATTTGAATTTGCCACACACCACAGGAAGCAGCATTTGAATTGAATTGGAATTAAAGAAAGTATCATTTAATTCAATAAAATTCTAATGGCTAATTTAGTACTATACATGTGTTTATTTTTGACATATGGAGACCAATTTCTGTGGCCTCCAATTGCTCTTAAATACAAGTAAAACTAAATGCATGCTCTTCAACCGATCGCTACCTGTACCTACCCGCCTGTCCAACATTACTACTCTGGACGGCTCTGACTTAGAATACGTGGACAACTACAAATACTTAGGTGTCTGGTTAGACTGTAAACTCTCCTTCCAGACCCATATCAAACATCTCCAATCCAAAGTTAAATCTAGAATTGGCTTCCTATTTCGCAACAAAGCATCCTTCACTCATGCTGCCAAACATACCCTTGTAAAACTGACCATCCTACCAATCCTCGACTTTGGCGATGTCATTTACAAAATAGCCTCCAATACCCTACTCAACAAATTGGATGCAGTCTATCACAGTGCAATCTCTTTTGTCACCAAAGCCCCATACACTACCCACCATTGCGACCTGTACGCTCTCGTTGGCTGGCCCTCGCTTCATACTCGTCGCCAAACCCACTGGCTCCATGTCATCTACAAGACCCTGCTAGGTAAAGTCCCCCCTTATCTCAGCTCGCTGGTCACCATTGCATCTCCCACCTGTAGCACACGCTCCAGCAGGTATATCTCTCTAGTCACCCCCAAAACCAATTCTTTCTTTGGCCGCCTCTCCTTCCAGTTCTCTGCTGCCAATGACTGGAACGAACTACAAAAATCTCTGAAACTGGAAACACTTATCTCCCTCACTAGCTTTAAGCACCAACTGTCAGAGCAGCTCACAGATTACTGCACTTGTACATAGCCCACCTATAATTTAGCCCAAACAACTACCTCTTTCCCTACTGTATTTTATTTATTTATTTATTTTGCTCCTTTGCACCCCATTATTTTTATTTCTACTTTGCACATTCTCCCATTGCAAATCTACCATTCCAGTGTTTTATTTGCTATATTGTATTTACTTTGCCACCATGGCCTTTTTGCCTTTACCTCCCGTATCTCACCTCATTTGCTCACATCGTATATAGACTTGTTTATATTGTATTATTGACTGTATGTTTGTTTTACTCCATGTGTAACTCTGTGTCGTTGTATGTGTCGAACTTCTTTGCTTTATCTTGGCCAGGTCGCAATTGTAAATGAGAACTTGTTCTCAACTTGCCTACCTGGTTAAATAAAGGTGAAAAAAAAAAGAAAAAAAAAAAAAAAACTATCTAAAACATATGGATGGAACAGATTGTTTAAGACTCATTCTCCTTACATGTATTTAAAATAATTACAGTAGTCTGGAAATATTCTAAGATCCTTTTGTAGGTTTAGAATAATTCATAACTCACTTACATATCATACAAAATTCCCAGAATGCAAAAAAAAAACGACAGAATGGAAGGGATCAACCTAATCTAATGAGAAAAATACAAAAAAAGACAATAATATTTGAAATGGTATCCGTATTCTTTGCAGTAATAAGTGGAAGATGTTTTTGATAAAAGATTTGTCAAAGGAATAAGACTTTCATGCTTAATGTCTCAGTTGAATTTAATGTCTCAGTTGAAATTATACTTCTTTTCATTCAAATTCTGCTTCCTGTGGGGTGTGTTCAATTAAAATGTAAATTTCAATGAATGGGTTGAATTGAATTAAGAAATTCAGAATTGATCCTAACCCTGGCACGACTCTTAGGTTACACTGAAACGTCACTTAACCGCCCCATTACAGTAGACCCCCTACTTGAGTGATTCATCTACAATCCATTATTCCTCTAGCCTGGCGGGGGAACAGGGGAATGTGTGTTGTGGTGTGTATGCGCTAGGCTGGATGTATATATGTATACCCGTATGGAGCCAGATTCCAGCCGACTCCACTGACGCACATAGTTAAAAAGGTCCCATTTCCCTGCCCCACTCAGGAAGCAAAGGAAAGACCTTGGCTCCAACTGGGTTGTGCAAACAGGCTTGTGGACACTTTACCATAATAAACATTCCTTTTCAAATGGCCCTGCTCTGCTCAGAAAATAAAGAGAGAGAGAGAGAAAAAGAGAGAGATCAATAGACAGGCAGAAAGAGGGCGATAGGGAGGAGGGTGAGGGGGTGCATGCTTTAATGTGGCTGTTGGGCAAACATGAGTTAGCAGGCTCTAAATAAGGCTCTGACAAGCAGAGCTGTCTGGCCCTCCTAGAGGTAGTGTCTTAATGACTTAGGGCTGTATATAAAAAATAATCCCTCCATGTACATAAAGGAAACAAAAAAGAATGTAGTGGATCATGTTAACAGACATATTCAGTCATATTCAATTGCCTTGTACATGTAGTGTATTTATTGATAAACTACTGCCTAGGCACACACGTCTTCTCTAAGAAAACTGGACAAATATACTTGTGAGAATAACCTGAGAATAGTAGGAAATTAGTAGTTTGTACATTTTTATAGCAGCCTCCTCAATACTCTTCTATGATTTAGTTTGACCAGGGGTCAAAGAGATACTGGGTATCATTATTGCAATACAGGTTCAATTGATTTGAACCTATAGAATCATAACTTGACATGCAATAATAGATAGATGGTCAAAGTCTTGAAATTAAATGTTGAATGTATTTTCCTTTACTCACCAGGTGGCAAATGATTCCAATATGCAAATCATGGGGACAATTGTGAACGTCCAGAAAAAAGCCTTTCCCACAGACAATAAAGATATAGTGAGGTGGGCCGCCGAGAAGTTTGGTGGGGTGACGTCCTTCACCACCATCCAGAACCCAATGAGCATCGCTTCCACAGGGAGAGAGGGTGAGACAGATACATACAACGTCCCTCAAACTTACACAATTCTCAAGTCCTTTTTTTGCTTTGTTTGTTAAGATAAACTGTGGCGGTATATTGGCAGATAATGTAACACATCTGAATAATACATGTTAATGATTTTACAGGAACAAGACTTCCAACTGGCTCCAACAACTGTACTCTTGAAAATGAATGGCATGCGCTCAAGCACTATCTGAAGTTAGAATCAAACATGCGTTTGCTCAAATCCTGCTCGAACCAGCCTCCCCACAGCCACACTGAGAAAGAACTGTACATCGTCAACATCCCGGAGGATGTCAGCATTCGGTACGACACCGAAGAGTCTCTTGGCTGAAAACATTAGCAACAAATTCCATGATAGTGGCATTATATAGGTGATTGTAATGTGTGTTGGTGCTCTTGAACTGTAAAGTAACATACTATTTTGTTCTTCCAGCCTTGTCTCTGTGCACGTCATCAGTGAGAGGCAGATCAGTCTGTTCCTAAGAGGACCTCAGGGTACCGTGTGGAGCATCCATGACCCAAAGCACACCAGCTTCAGTGTAAGCACTGGACAACATCTACTGCTGGCTAAATTGTAGTATCAATGTCTGAAACTGAATCACCAATGACTCATATGTTACCTGCATTTTTCTGGTGTTAATTTCATGCCCAGTTATGCATAACTTGAATTATTATATGTGACTGACAAAGTTGTCCTATAGAAATGGAAAAATACTCTCTACTATATATGGTTCATTTGATCTCTCTTTCCCTCTCTCTCTTTCTCGCTCAGTCCAACAACGTGATCCTGCTTGCTGCCACCAGCATGATGCATAAGATCCCTCCCACTATCACCATCTCCACAGACAGTGCTGATGCTGTACAGAAGACGGCCTTGGACCATTTCAGAGCCAGTACCATCACCAGCTACTCTGAGATCCGAACCGAGGGCACCATGGTCACACTGGTCCTAGGGAATAAGGAACACATTTCAGGTAAGATACAGCTAGAGACACAGTGAGCATACAGTGCCTTGCAAAAGTATTCATCCACTTTGGCGTTTTTCCTATTTTGTTGCATTACAACCTGTAATTTAAACAGATTTTTAGTTGATTTCATGTAATGGACATACACAAAATCATCCAAATTGGTGAAGTGAAATGAAAATAATAACTTGTACATATGTACAGTATTCACCCCATTTGCTACAAAGCCCCTAAATAAGATCTGGTGCAACCAATTACCTTCAGAAGTCACATAATTAGTTAAATAAAATCCATTTGTGTGCAATCTAAGTGTCACATGATCTGTCACATGATGTCAGTGTATACACCTGTTCTGAAAGGCCCCAGAGTCTGCAACACCACTAAGCAAGGGGCACCACCAAGAAAGGGACACCATGAAGACCAAGGAGCTCTCCAAACAGGTCAGGGACAACGTTGTGGACAAGTACAGATCAGGGTTGGGTTACAAAAAAATATAAGAAACTTTGAACATCCCATGGAGCACCACTAAATTCATTATTTAAAAAAATGAAAGAATATGGCACCACAACAAACCTGCCAAGAGAGGGCGCCCACCAAAACTTACGGACCAGGCAAGGAGGGCATTAATCAGAGAGGCAACAAAGAGACCAAATATAACCCTGAAGGAGCTGCAAAGCTCCACAGCAGATATTTGAGTATCTGTCCATGGGACCACTTTAAGCCGTACACTCCACAGAGCTGGGCTTTACAGAAGAGTGGCCAGAAAAAAGCCATTGCTTAAAGAAAAAAATAAGCAAACACTCGCCAAAAGGCATATGGGAGACTCCCAAATATGGAAGAAGGTCAAATTGAGCTTTTTGGTCATCAAGGAAAACTCTATATCTGCCGCAAACCCAACACCTCTCATCACCCGAGAACACCATCCGGCAGGGACTGGGAAACTGGTCAGAATTGAAGGAATGATGGATGGCGCTCAATACGGGAAAATTCTTGATGGAAACCTGTCTCAGTCTTTCAGAGATTTGAGACTGGGACAGAGGTTCACCTTCCAACAGGACAATGACCCTAAGCGTGCACTTGAGTGGTTTAAGGGGAAACATTTAAATGTCTTGGAATTGCCTAGTCAAAGCCCAGACCTCAATCCAATTGAAAATCTGTGGTATGACTTAAAGATTGCTGTACACCAGCAGAACCCATCCAACTTGAAGGAGCTGGAGCAGTTTTACCCTGAAGAATAGGCAAAAATCCCAGTGGCTAGATGTGCCAAGCTTACAGAGACATACCCCAAGAGACTTGCAGCTGTAATTGCTGCAAAAGATGGCTCTGCAAAGTATTTTTGTTGTCTTATTCCTTGTTTGTTTCACAATAAAAAATATTTTGCATATTCAAAGTGATAGGCATGCTGTGTAAATCAGATGATACAAACCCCCATAAAATCTATTTTAATTCCAGGTTGTAAATAGGAAGAATGTCAAGGGGGTGAATACTTTCAGAAGCCACTGTAGTACTATTAGCCTCTAGCAAGGGTAGAATGACTAGGGAGTTGTGTTATGACACCGTTCCTGTCAATTGTCTGTAAACTTGCCCAAACAGTAAATCCAAATTCAGAGTGACCAGTTCAACAAGAACATAAATGCTCATATTGTTGTTTGGTATAATGGTGCAAAACTGCAGTAAAAAATATGCTTTAGTAAGCTCTCAGTAATTGGTAGCTAACAGTATGACATTGTTGCCAGCTAGCTCCTGTAGTAGACTAGCTCCTGTAGTAGACTGGCTCCTGTAGTAGACTAGCTCCTGTACTAGACTGGCTCCTGTAGTAGACTAGCTCCTGTACTAGACTGGCTCCTGTAGTAGACTAGCTCTGTACTAGACTAGCTCAGTACCAGAGTGGCTCCTGTAGTAGACTGGCTCCTGTACTAGACTAGCCCTGTACTAGACTAGCTCCTGTACTAGACTAGCTCCTGTACTAGACTTGCTCTGTACTAGACTGGCTCCTGTTCTAGACTAGCTCCTGTAGTAGACTAGCTCCTGTACTAGACTAGCTCTGTACTAGACTGGCTCCTGTAGTAGACTGGCTCCTGTACTAGACTAGCTCTGTACTAGACTAGCTCTGTACTAGACTGGCTCCTGTTCTAGACTAGCTCCTGTAGTAGACTAGCTCCTGTACTAGACTAGCTCTGTACTAGACTGGCTCCTGTAGTAGACTGGCTCCTGTACTAGACTAGCTCTGTACTAGACTAGCTTTGTACTAGACTGGCTCTGTACTAGACTAGCTCTGTACTAGACTAGCTCTGTACTAGACTGGCTCTGTACTAGACTAGCTCTGTACTAGACTTGCTCCTGTAGTAGACTAGCTCCTGTACTAGACTAGCTCTGTACTAGACTAGCTCTGTACTAGACTGGCTCTGTACTAGACTGGCTCCTGTACTAGACTAGCTCTGTACTAGACTATCTCTGTACTAGACTGGTTCCTGTAGTAGACTGGCTCCTGTAGTAGACTAGTTTCTGTAGTAGACTAGCTCCTGTAGTAGACTGGCTCTGTACTAGACTAGCTCCTGTAATAGACTAGCTCTGTACTAGACTAGCTCTGTACTAGACTAGCTCTGTACTAGACTAGCTCCTGTACTAGACTAGCTCTGTACTAGACTAGCCCTGTAGTAGACTAGCCCTGTAGTAGACTAGCTCCTGTACTAGACTAGCTCTGTACTAGACTAACCCTGTACTAGACTAGCTCCTGTACTAGACGGGCTCCTGTACTAGACTAGCTCCTGTACTAGACTAGCCCTGTACTAGACTAGCTCCTGTACTAGACTAGCTCTGTACTAGACTAGCTCCTGTACTAGACTAGCTCTGTACTAGACTAGCTCTGTACTAGACTAGCCCTGTACTAGACTGGCTTGCTTAGTCAACATTATTATTATTATTATTTAGGGTTAGGGTGTTTATTAACTAATCAGTTCAACTAATCTATATGGTGCACCAATCCTGTAGTATCCTGGACAAATGGATTATTACTGTCGGGTGATTTTTGTGTCTTGCTGTCTCAGTCACAGAGGCTGTACCAACCGAGACAACCCCATCGCCCCCCAGCCCCCCTCAGATGCCTCTACTCATGCAACTGTACACCTCTCCAGACTACCGCTCCCCTCTGGACCCCAACACCAAGGTGCAAAGCGACAAGAGGATCTACGCAGAGGTGAGAGCCCTTTTATTTATTTCACTCCAGCACCCTCCCGCTCTTAGTAATCCACTCCCAGTTCCTCAGCCGTGCCCACATTCTCACCCCCTAAGCCCTGCACACCTTCACAACTGCACGCTCCGAACACAGAGAGCAAACATCTCTTCCATAGTATGGCAAGCTAGACAGGTATTCATGTTTGAGAGAGAACTTGTTTGAGAATAATTTTGATAGTATCGTACTATTTATGTACAGTATATAACAACATGCATGATAGAGCGTGACCATATACAGTTATGAGAGCAAATACATCCACCAGCAAATACATCCACCAACATCTCCCACCAGGCCTGCTCTACGCTACAAAATAACACCCATACTGTAGTGTATGCAAACATTTCCAGGACTCCAATCATTCCTGTCCTCACTTTACATCCCTCTCCTCTCCAGATCTCAGGGCGGACACTGGGGGAGATTGTCCTGACCATCAAGGTGATCAACTGCTCGGTGCGCTCCAAGGGTTCTTGCCCGGTGGTGAGGGACATGCCCTTCAGGCCAGAGGTATGCTCCTCCACCGTGTGCCCCAACAGTACCAGGGTTAGCTTCTCCTTAGAGCTGCTCCAAGACCTGGCCTCCACTAGCTGGGACCTGGAGTGCTCCGTCAAACTCTGCTTCAGCGAGGTATGTAGGTGGAGGAGATATGGGTGGTGGGGGGAAAGAGGGGTATTGCTTTATTGACTTATAGGACACAATATTTTGCTGTAATTTATTTTTGTATCTTTTCTTTAATAAAAAAATTGGTGTGCCGAAACATCCAAATAGATGTTTCCATTGAGCATTTATTCATTAAATCTGAAGTTTTTCTCTGACACATTTATTTCAACATCATAACAGTAGCTATGCTTCTAGTACGTGTACTTTTAGAGTTAGACTGAAATATCATAAGCAGAGTAGATTCTTAAAGTAATAGTGTGTGCCAGCATGTTTAACTAAACTATGTTAATTCTAAGCTGTGGCTTAGTCAACAAGCCAAATCTCCAGTGAACTTTCACTTCATCATCAAGGCATTTTTGGTGTTTCGAGTTTACTTTAGTAATTTTTAGTATCTTTGTCAACAAAGTACACTTAATGATTGGTTTGTATCACTCTCTCTTTTGGTAATGTCTTGTAGAAATGTGGAGATGGAGGAAGAGTGAAGAGGAACTTGGAGGTCACCCAGACATACATCCCGCCACCAAGTGAGTTCAGTTTTAACTGCAAAGTTTTAAAGCCTTCCAGCTCTGTTGTTGTACTGTAGTTTGTCCTTCTGGCAACCCTGTCCTTCATTTTTCTCTGATCAGTTTTGGCATCAGGTAACATTTACAGTACACATGATAATCCCATTGTTAGTCCTAATCAAGATTCATAAATTCATATTTGGGTGTATTTTAAAACACGACTCTTCTCTGTCGTTGGGATGACCCTACCTTCCCCTATTCTGCGCAATAGTTTTTTCCTTTAAAAAAAAAGAAAGAAAGATAGTCAAATGAAATCACCACTAACACTGCTGTCAAATGCAACAGTAGGAGAGACACCACATTGTCCTCCTCAACCCTCAATAATTCCTCTATTGGAACATTCCATCATCCATTTCATTCTGGCCACAGCAGAGGCTGGCTGGCTTGTCTGTCCATCTCGGTTGTACTGCCTACCATCGAGCTCCACTCCAACGTTGGGCCAGTCATCATGCCGATGATGAGGTCAGAGAGAGACGGGTCATGGAGGGGATGTGAGGTGGGGCCTCCTCCTTAGGAAGGCCTGCAGCCTGACCTTGTGGCCACAATCAGCCAGTAATGACCCTCGGAGGTGATCCATTGTGTCCGAGGTCTGGCTGCTGGGCCGTCTATCCAAACATGGGCCCCGGGCCTGGCGCTATTGTCAGAGACAGAGGCCCTGAACACAAAAGGGGGAAGGTGTTACTCTTCAAAGGGGAGGACAATCTCCGGGCAGATGAGTCAGGAACAAATATCGCATTCCTCAACCGCTGTAAGCCCAGAAGGGAAACCCATCATTTTTTTGCAAAAAGGAAAAGAAAAGACGACAAACTTCAGATTCATGTTTTGGCTTACCACACAGCTCCCCAAATTTGGCCAACAACTTATTTTTTCCTGCAATTTCCTCACACAGAAGAAGAGGATACAGGTTGGTTTATCAGCTGATGTTGGTGTTTTAGGCTGATGCTGCCAGGCCCTCACTGCTCATTTTTGTTATTGTGTCCCTGTTTTGTCAGCCAACCCATTATGGTCCCTATGTCAAGGAAAGGTCATGTGAGTGCGTGGAGGGACTCAGGATGAAAGGGAATCCGTGGCAAGGGATCAACGTTTTTTCCCGTTAAACTTCAGGCAACTCCTCATTGACCTCAACGCTCCTTGCATCCATGCCTGCCCACACAGTGCACACACCAAACAACTGGAGCCAACCAACTCTATGGGCTCTCCGAATTGGTCGCCTACGGTCATGTAGTCAGTTCCACTCAGTTCTTCTTCAGAATTCTGGCCAGAGAATTGGAGCTCAGTTGAGGCCGACTGACTGCTGCTGGCTGCTGCTGGGAGCCTCGCCTGTTTTGATTGGCCAGGATATGGCTTCCCCTCGGCTGTCCTTCCTGTTTGGTAGCTATCCCCCAGAGGACTCTTGGGAGTCATAGTGTTGTAGTGCAGGCCTGCAGCTGTCCGTCCCCACCACCCCACCTGCGACGCAGCTTCTACTTCCTGTCCCTGTTTGCTTTCCGGCCCATTCTGGAAAACAAATGTAAAAAATACTTTAAAACATTCTTCTGTTTAGACATGGACTGGGACAGGGCCTTTGAGTCGGTAATACTGGTAGTAGATAATTCCCCTCCTATAAAGATTACTTTAATCACTTACAATCTAATTCATGAGATTTAATTGAAGGATGTATCCCACATTAGATTCATTATGATGGTACACAAGCATTTCATTATGTTGTGACAGCAGAGCAGAGATGGATTTTAATAGGGTGAGGGGATGAATTATCTTAATTATTCTTATAGATTAATCCATGGAAACCATCAATAGCAATATTAACAGTCTTGAAGGATGATGGCAAGCGGTGCAGCCAAACAAACAGAATACAGACCCTCATCCTTCCTGCATCCTGTCTTTCCTGTCCTTCAAGAAAAGAGAGAGCCTAGTGTAATGCTGGGCCTAGTGTAAAGCACAGGGGAGAATGACTGTCATTGAAGCCATGGAAGTTCAAGGCTGACAGCGGTACTGCAGGCATTGTTAGAAAACAGGATCCCCCACTATAGTGAATGGAAAAATGGCAATCTGGTCAATCTTCGTGTAAATAAAATAGAAATTCAAGACAACCAATAATTGCTTCAAATACACCAAATGTATGTCCGCAAATACACCAAATGTATGTCCGCACGCAGAAGAACTTAAGGATAATTGAGTTGCTAATGGCAGCCTGCAGTACCCCAGTCGGCATTCAACTTGAGTTACTCAATGAGAGGGGGCAGCACTGAGCCAGCCTGCAAAGTCACATCCTGGAGGGTCAGTGCTATCGGGGATCCTTGTGACGTCCCTACCCTCCTAACCCTTACACTAACCCTAACCTTAACTATAACGTAATCTTAACCCTTAACCATTTTAAATGTCAACTTCAATGGGTTAAGGACATCCCAAGGAAACTGGATTGGAGTAGCTCAAACTGCGCATGTTATGTGAACATTTCATTATACTTAATTTGGCTTCAATTAGCTATTGAGTTTTCACATAGGAATGTATGGTGTCACGTGATTGATGGCTTTGTCCATTCATATATTCAGTCATTGTTAAGACACAGGATGGCTCCTGCCCAGAGGACGGATGATTAGCTTCCTCCCAAATTCTCAGGATCCATGTTGGAGATTTCCATTAGGGAAGTAGCAGAAGCTGGGGAACTTGTCTGTGTGTCTTCGTGTGTATACATTTGTGCACGTATGCTTGCGTGCTTGGATGCACACGTGTTTGTGTGTGTGTGTGTGTGTGTGTGTGTGTGTGTGTGTGTGTGTGTAAGTGTGTGTGTGTGTAAGTGTCAGTGCCAGAGCTAGCAGCACATGGCCAGAGCCTGTTTTCAGCTAAGCTGATTTGAGAGCTCCGTCGAGGGAGAGCAATTTTGCCTCAGCCATTGGCTTAAGAGTTGTTTTGTTTGCTCCTACGTCTGTAATTGCTGGAACAGCTTGTATGGGACAATGCCACACACAGGCTGCCCAGGGGGCACTGCCAGGGCCAAGCAGTGTGACCACAAACTTAAATTCACATGATGACAGAGCCAAAACTTCATCACATCAGTGATAACCATTTGTTTCCACAAACAGATTTGGCCTCAATTGTGCAATGTGCAATGTGCAATGTGCTTGAGACAAAGAAAAATGCATGAGCTTGTAATGTTAACTGGTTGTGTGCTGGAAATGAGGAAATCATAGGAGGAATAATCTCTCAGTGATTCCACTGATATCCATGGATATCCAACAATTCTACTAAACACCTCAATGTGAGACATTAATTCATGTGTTTCTCCTGTGTGTTCTAGTGGCGTGTATTGACTTTGGTCTGTCAGCCGTGCTGGGCATTGCCTTTGGAGGTTTCCTAATCGGAGTTCTGCTCATTGGAGCTCTGTGGGTCATCAAGATCCGCACAGGTGAGTCGGAGTCTACCTATCTCTTTTGTGGTGTTACATTTACATACCATACAAAAGGGTTTTTTGAGGTCTATTTCCCTTTTCATTCAAACTTAATTTAAAACAGTATTATTTTGTTTTATGGGATCTAGGATACCCCACCGGACTGGATGTAGGATCGACTACTGCAAACCTCTCGAGTAAGATGCTAGTCACTGTTTCTGGTTGATGCCAGTCCCAGTTAAACGTATAGAGTTCTATTTTCCCTGAAGGGGGAATAGTAGAGTAGGCAAACCATATCGATGAGGTAAACCTGTCTCCTCCTCCTTTTCTGATCTTTCTCATGATCACTATCCCTCAAACAACCAACCAACCAGTCAATCAGTCTTTATTATCCCAGAAGCAGTTGGTTTGCAAGCTGAAATTGAGTTTGACAAATTGGTTAACATCAATAAAAAAATTGTCCTTTCTCTCCAGAATGTCCTTGCTCTCTGACCAGCAAACGGCAACCTGTCTCCAACAACCCCTCCCCCTCTGAGAACAGTAGTGCCAACGCCAGCATTGGCAGCACTCAGAGCACGCCAACAAGCAGCATGGCATGACACCATCACCACCACCGTCTCCCCTCTCCGTCACACTGAGGGGGCTCCATGCTATTTGGTCGGTCTTTCACAATGCTTAAGAAAGCATTACCCCCTCTCTTTAGTCACACCACATCACACATCCTTTCTCACCAACCTGAGGGGGGTTAGGTTGGGGGGGGGGGGGCAGCTGTAGTCTAGTCTAGGCTCCTAACACCCTCCTCTCCGGCCTCCCAGCAAACGTTCCAGACTGGAAGTCAGAGAGGATGGAAAAAAAGGCCCTGGCTCCCAGCAACAGGAAAAACAAAGCATATCCCCAAGAACTAACAGGAAATTCACTGCATTCTTTTCAATGAATTGTGCCTCTCTGATGGCGGCACAATAAGAATCAGTCAGGGGGGCAAAAAAGACAAAAGATTGACTTTAAAAACATTATTAGATAAACTGTTTTGGCTCTCAACATCCACAATTGTTGTGATAGGAAATGTCAAGGCCCCTTTTTCCAGGCAATTTAGAGATAGATTCTGGACTGACATCCGTTCTTTGACGTTGACTGTAGTTTGAATTAAAATTTGTATTACTGTATATGGGTGGCTGGAAGACACCATATCAGATTTAAAGATTTCAGACAGTAAAAAGCTAGAATATCCCATGTTCTCTTCCAACAACAAGGGGAATCTGTCTTCATGGGATTTAGGAAAGATTGGGAAAAGGCTACCTCTTAATTTATGTAGATATCGGATTGTTAAGCATAAGCTTGACAATGGCTTCTTCTGGTGAGCTAGTGAGATAAATAAAAACTATTTTCTCTTTCATTCCATTTCACTTGAGTTACATCATATTGTTTTGCTCAGAGCCATCTCTTACATACAAGCAGAATTTATAGCAAAACATTTCTTGCAAGTCAAATGTTGCACGATGTATACAAAAGTATGTGGACACCTTTTCAAATTAGTGGATTCAGCCATTTCTGGTGTATAAAATTGAGCACACAGCCATGCAATCTCCATAGACAAACATTGGCAGTAGAATAGCCTTACTGAAGAGCTCAGTGACTTTCAACATGGTACCGTCATAGGATGCCACCTTTCCAACAAGTCAGCTTGTCAAATTTCTGCCCTGGTCAACTAAGTGCTGTTATTGTGAAGTGAAAACGTCAAGGACCAACAACTGCTCAGCCGCAAAGTAGTACACCACACAAGCTCACAGAACCGGATGTCTGTCCTCGGTTGCAACACTCACTACAGAGTTCCAAACTGCCTCTGGAAGTAACGTCAGCACAATAACTGTTTGTCTGGAGCTTCATGAATTGTTTGTTGGGAGCTTCATGAAATGTCCGAGCAACCGCACACAAGCCTAAACTCACCATGCGCCATGTCAAGCGTCGGATTGAGTGGTGTACAGCTCGCCTCCATAGGACTCTGGAGCAGTGGAAATGCTCAGTGGAAACGATCAATTGGAACACCGACTGCGAGCCAGGCCTAAATCGCCCAACATCAATGTCCGACCTCACGAATGCTTTTGTGGCTGAATGTTCCTACATCTAGTGAAAAGGCTTCCCAGAAGAGTGGATTATGTTATAGCAGCAAAGGGGGGACCAACTCCATGTTAATGCCCATAAATTTGGAATGAGATGTTAAACGAGCAGTTGTCCACATACTTTTGGTCATGTAGTGTGCATGAGCCTTAGCAAATGAGTTGGTTTTATAGTAATTGTTAAAAATATAATATTTATCTGAAATTGTATGTCTGATTAACATTTCACTTTCCTCAATGCAAACCAAAGTCATCACCAAAGCAAAAGTTGTTACCAAATAAATTGCGCTACATTATTAAAGATGGAAAAAAAGATTCAAAATCAAAATGATTGAACTCAGGAAAAACTGTGGCATTATTGTAATTTAGCGTGAAATTATTTATGTCAAGTGCCAAGGAAAATGGAAATCAGATTGAATTGTAAGTGCAAACCCGTTCTATGTGTAAGTGTACAAATGTAAATGTATTTTGATTGTATTGCCTTTTTTTTAACCTATTTTAAATTGCTCTCACAATACAAAGTAAAGCCTTGTGGTTATGACCTGCTGGGTATAAAGACATTCCTTTCAAACATTCCATTCAGCCGTATCTCCTAAAGAAACAGCAATACTGTACCATAAGTATACAGTATATCATTTAAAATGTTATTGTAATGATTGTACTAGTTATTTTATAGTTCAGTATGCCAATCTACAGGGACACAGATTCTAATCTATATTTGTTAAGCAGTTAATAATTCATTCGTAATTAATTTGTTTTGATACCATCACCAAAAGCAGCGATCTTAAAACCAAGTGAGCTTCCTCAACCCAGCACTGTGTTTTTAATGCCCCAACGTGTTTTTTACATTTTATTTTTAAAATGATGTAGCTAATAATGCGTTGTGTGTGTGTTTCTGTGAGTGAGTGCATGCATGCAAGGGTGTGTGTGTGTTAGTGCATACAGGTGTGTGTGTGTGTGTGTGTGTGTGTGTGTGTGTGTGTGTGTGTGTGTGTGTGTGTGTGTGTGTGTGTGTGTGTGTGTGTGTGTGTGTGTGTGTGTGTGTGTGTGTGAATGTACTCTAAGATGTGTACACTCAGAGGCAAACATTATAAATTGCCACTTGAGTATTTACGTAATATGAGGAGTTAATTCTATATGTAATGTCCATGCAGTTTATTTTGTAGGAGTGTTGTTTCTTATATTCTTATTTGATAAATTCCATAGCTTCTGTGTTATTCTCCATATGTTCCAAAGAACTTGGACTATTCCCTATTACAAAATGCAGTTTTTTTTTTTACTTGTAGTCATTTGTAACCAGATGGCCGTAGATTTATACTTTCTATATTCCAGTTTAAATCGTATGATTTGTTTTGTTATTCATTTCTATAAACATCATTAAAACAACCATCAAGTCGCTAAAGCCAAACTCCAGAGCCCACATTACTGGTGTTATGTAAACAGTTATTGTTGCTCTAACTTACTCCATTCAACTTTAATCTCACCCTAAACCCCCTGCCATACAATAACAAAAGCTAATCTTCTCTGATTCAAGATACTCTGTACTGGTGTGATAGGCTGATGCATTCCATTTGTAATACTGTGGACCAGCAGCACTTAATTTTTTTTGTTTGGGGGTACGGAAACGAACCTCATCCACCACCGAAATGCAGCACCCACCTGATGCACAGCAGCCATTGTGTGCCAAAGACTTTAACACATGACAGTCAGTGTATGAGTGGCATCCCCTTGAGCTGAACCTCCAAACAGGCAAGCAACAGTGGATTGAGGGAGAGTTGTAGTATCAGACAGTCAGTGACAGCTAGGCTCTTTGTGAATACTGACAGAACACAGGGTAAATCAGATGAGCCGTCAGTTAATCCAGTCGTTAACCCAGCAGATTCCTGCACGACCTCTGGCTCTGACTACTTCTGCTCAGAGATGCACACGCACCAAGCAATCTTCCACACTCTGCACGTTTCCCTGTACTCACAATGATAGACAGATGGTGTATGTGTGTTTAAGACCGTGTACGTGCATTTGAGAGTGTGTGTCTATTGGGAAGGTGTCTTTATTTCAATCCAGAAAGGAGAGGGAATCTTTGTTATTGAGTGATCAACTCAACGCAGCTCTCAAGATGGGACGCTCCCAAATAAGCAAGGTCTACGTGGTGGAGCAAAATGTCATCCAGTATTTCTGTGATCACATGCAATGGTAGTCACTCAAACAAGCTGATTATTTTTGTAGTTTTATGACATAATATGCTACTGCTCTCCACAGCATTTCTGCCCTGAATTTAGCAAGCACTATCGACAAAGATCCGTGGAAAAAAGTTGTGATACACTACTTTCTGCAAATGGTCAGTGTGAGCCGGAGTGACTTGACACAACGCAAGCCAAACAAGCTGTACAAACAAAACGTAAATAAAGGGGTTTTAGTCTGCCATGAAGCGTTCATCCATGTGTACGGTTAAGAGTCTAGCTACATTTTCAGCTATTATACATTTCAAATTTAGTCCGAAATTTGTTTTCATTGCAAGTTAAAGCGTACTGTTAGCTAGCTAGTGAACGTTAGCTTGCTGGCAAACGTTGCATGTGTGAACTGTGAAGTAATATTATTCCTATCTCAGAAACCATTTGCATTGCTAGTTATAGTCTAAAGTTAGCTAGCTAGCTAACATTGAACCTAGTTGGTTAGCTTTAGCTACCTGCAGATTCAGACTACAGCATTTCATGCATGGTTGCTGGCTATGACAATCAGTTTGTATTGCTAGTAGATAAAGTTTATTTTTACCTGGAGTGTTTTAGTTTAGGCTACTACCTTACTCACTCTGTTTAGCACATGGCCTTACATGTGAATCCTTAAATAATGGCTGGGTCTAAGGCTTAAGAGGGTGTGAATGATGCTAAATATAGGGGTAATCAAAGAAGAGCTCTCCTGTAGGGTTATCAAAACATTCAAGAGCCATTTTATCAAAAGTGTGGTTACTAGTTTATCAACTTGCAAATAATTACTTTCCCATTGTTCCTCAAAAATTGATTTTCAATTTTGTACATCTGAGTCTCTGCTTTTATCCAATGTAAAAAACACAATTTCAAATGTTGCTACAAAAGATTGAATCGATTGGTCACATATTTTGTAACTAAAAGAATACATACAACCTGAATACATTAAAACTCCCCTGGAGAGAGAGGAAGAATAAAGTGGTCAAGTACTATATCTAAACCCTAGTTAACCATTAAGTCACCCCACACACAACACAGCTCCCGCCACAGGAATTTTATTCACAGGAATACCTTTTTATGTTGTCTATTTTTTTCTGAAATGAAAGCAACAACATAAAATCCTTTTCCTCATAGTGATCTGTACTGGGCTGCTGTGTTAGAAATTAGGCCTTAGATAACGAAGCTTGGATGCACCTGTGTTTAATGTGTCTCTCTACACAGAATGTCTTTGTTAGAGTCTGTCATCTTAACAAAATGGCTGCTCCAATTTTTTTTTTTTTTTTATGCGTTGTTCTCATGACACAGGGAATTCCATCTTTCCTTTCATGGCACATTGACCAAACTAAAATTATACCATATGTATTTGTATGTTGTCTTTTGAAAAATGTATATTTTATTTGTGTATCAAACGTCTTAATAAAATGAATAAACCAAAGGAATTGTTTGTGACTCTTATTGTGATATCTTCAGATCTACAGTATTATGATTCCCTTGCTGCATTACATGTAAGAGCAGGGTTAAAGACATAACATAGCTGCTGTGCGACTCAAGCCACTGCTATATATTGGGTCTCCAACAATGTTAGACACACAGTATCAGAGAGCAATTATAATATAGGCTTGCAAGCTGGGCCGTGCACTTTCACAGGCAAGGCAGGGAGTATCACACATGAAGCCAGCCAGCAGCAGCATGCTTTTAGTCTTCAATTAATCACTTCCGATCATGGGAAGAAAGGAACAATGTGTTTTTAAACTAGAGCTGTTGGATTTTGTGTGTTCTTAAGTACCACACAATGATTCATTTGGTTTTCAAGGATTCGTGCTGTCTGTATGTAAATTGCAAAGTTGACTTTTCCACCCCCGTGCTGTTGAAGGTCAGCATTACATGAGATATAGCACACCCTTATTACTGTATGTCAAAGTATACATTCATGCTGCTTGTTTGAGCACTTCTATGGACGGATTAATTGCCTACAATATGCAGTGCATTCGGAAAGTATGCAGACCCCTTCCCTCTTTCCACATTTTGTTACGTTACAGCCTTATTCTAAAATGTATTAAATAAAATAAATCTACACACAATACCCCATAATGACAAAGAGAAAACAGGTTTTTAGAAATATTTGCAAATGTTTTTGAGAAACAGAAATACCATATAAGCAAATTTTTTTTTAGACAGAGTGCATCCTACTGGCCCTCCAACACCACTTCCATCAGCATCTGGTCTCCCATCCAGGGACTGACCAGGACCAACCCTGATTAGCTTCAGAAGCAAGCCAGCAGTGGTATGCAAGGTGATTTGCGTCAATTGGAGGTGTACCTGTGGATGTATTTCAAGGCCTACCTTCAAACTCAGTGCCTCTTTACTTGACATCAAAATAAATCAGCCAAGACGTCAGAATTTTTTTTTGTAGACCTCCACAAGTCCTTGGGAGCAATTTCCAAACACCTGAAGGTACCGCGTTCATCTGTACAAACGATAGTACGCAACTATAAACACCATGGGAACACGCAGACGTCATAGCGCTCAGGAAGGAGATGCGTTCTGTCTCCTAGAGATGAACGTACTGCAAATCAATCCCAGAACAACAGCAAAGGACCTTGTGAAGATACTGGAGGAAACGGGTACAAAAGTATATATATCCACTGTAAAACGAGTCCTATATCGACATAACCTGAAAGGCCGCTCAGCAAGGAAGAAGCCACTGCTCCAAAACCGCCATAAAAAAGCCAGACTATGGTTTACAACTACACATGGGGAGAAAGATCATACTTTTTGGAGAAATGTCCTCTGGTCTGATGAAACAAAAATAGAACTATTTGGCCATAATGACCATCATTATGTTTGGAGGACAAAGGGGGAGGCTTGCAAGCCGAAGAACACCATCCCAACCGTGAAGCACGGGGGTGGCAGCATCATGTTTTGGGGGTGCTTTGCTGCAGGAGGGACTGGTGCACTTCACAAAATAGATGGCTTTGTGAGGAAGGAAAATTATGAGGATATATTGAAGCAACATCTCAAGACATCAGTCAGGAAGTTAAAGCTTGGTCGCAAATGGGTCTTCCAAATGGACATTGACCCCAAGCATACATCCAAAGTTGTGCCAAAATGTGTTAAGGACAACAAAGGCAAGGTAGTGGAGTGGCCATCACAAAGCCCTGACCTCAATCCCAAAGCAAATGTGTGGGCAGAACTGAAAAACTGTGCGCGAGCAAGGAGGCCAAAAACCTGACTCAGTTACCCCAGCTCTGTCAGGAGGAATGGGCTAAAATTCACCCAACTTATTGTGGGAAGCTTGTGGAAGGCTACCTGAAACATTTGAACCAAGTTAATCAATTTAAAGGCAATGCTGCCAAATGCTGATAAAATCTTCATACCCACTGGGAATCTGATGAAAGAAATTAAAGCTGACATAAATCATTCTCTCTACTTTTATTCTGACATTTCACATTCTTAAAATAAAGTGGTGATCCTAACTGACCTACAGCAGGACATTTTACTAGGATTAAATGTCAGGAATTGTGAAAAACTGATTTTAAATGTATTTGGCTAAGGTGTATGTAAACCTCCGACTTCAACTGTATATCATATCCAATAGTTGACAGTCCAAGTCTGAGCAAAAACCAAGCCATGAGGTTGAAGGAATTGTCCGTATAGCTCAGAGACAGGATTGTGTCGCGGTATAGATCTGTGAAAGGGTACCAAAACATTTCTGCAGCACTGAAGGTCCCCAAGAACACAGTGGCCTCCATCATTCTTAAATGGAAGAAGCTTAGAACCATCAAGAGTCTTTCGAGAACTGGCTGCCCAGCCAAACTGAACAATCGGGGGAGAAAGGCCTTGGTCAGGGAGGTGACCAAGAAACTGATGGTCACTCTGACAGAGCTCCAGAGTTCTTCTGTGGAGAAAGGAGATCCTTTGAGAAGGACAACCATCTCTGCAGCACCCCACCAACCAAGGCCTTTAATGTAGAGTGGCCAGACGGAAGCCATTTCTCAGTAAAAGGCACATGACAGCCCACTTGGAGTTTGCCAAAAGGCACCTAAAGGATTCTCAGACCATGAGAAACAAGATTCTCTGGTCTGATGAAACCAATATTTAACTCTTTGGCCTGAATGCTAAGTGTCATGTCTGGAGGAAACATGGCACCATCCCTATGGTGAAGCATGGTGGTGGCAGCATCATGCTGTGGGGATGTTTTTCAGCGGCAAGGACTGAGAGATGAGTCAGGATTGAGGGGCGGATGAACGGAGCAAAGTACAGAGAGATCCTTGATGAAAACCTGCTCCAGAGCGCTCAGGACCTCAGACTGGGGCAAAGTTTCACCTTCCAACAGGACAATGACCCTAATCACACAGCCAAAGACAACACAGGAGGGGTTCAGGACAAGTCTCTGAATGTACTTGAGTGGCCCAGTCAGAGTCCGGACTTGAACCTGATCAAACATTTCTGGAGAGACCTGAAAACAGCTGTGCAACAACTCTCTCCATCCAACCTCACATAGCTTGTACTAAGTAAAGGGTCTGAATACTAATGAATGTTGACAAACATGTAGTTAATGATCTAAACATCTGCCTTAAATTATTTTAAATGAATTGGTTTTATTTCAAATTGGGCACCTCCACTCAATGGTGAAAATGGTCTGTTAAGTTCATATGAGCCCATCGGGTATGAAATGTTTTAGGTCATATATCTGCGGTAACACTGTTTCAGTGCTTGCATGGAGTGCTTCAACAGGGCAAACCATATTAGAGGTTGCGTTATAACTGAGCCCATCTAATTCATGAATTTAAATGAATTACATAAAAATAAGTTTGTTGAATTTTTGTGTAAATGACAACATAATTGCAGTTGGTACATTGAGTCACGTAGTAGTCCAAACTCAAAGAATAGAAATGTTTGGTTCTTGAAACAGAAGTTGTCGAGTGTTTAAGGTTCATCATTGTCACTCCTGGGATGTTTCTCTGGACTCCAATGTGTTTCTCAGTACTTTCACTGAAACATACAGTACCACTTACATTACAGTACATATCAACTAAAGACAGCTACTGTACTCTATTACTGGAAAATACTGACTGGTTCTAGCCCCAGGGAACATGCAGCAACCTACAGTCTAGTTCACGATTAGCCCATGGCAGTAGACCATAGAGAAACCCTTGGCTTTTCTAGAACGATGTTGAGCTTAATGTATGTTCAGTCCCAGGAGACAGTTAATGCTCATTTAAAATGTACCACAAGGCTTGGTATTTCTTTTGACTTGAAACTAGGAAATCTATATGAAATGTGCTGGAAATCTAATTTTCCCAGTTGCCTTTTGGAGCCTACTACCACAATAGCATCATTCCAGGTATTTTCACAACCCTGTTCCAATCCTTTGTTAGAGGGTTCCATAGCAATAGTCATTTTCTGCCGCTCTATATATTACAGTCTTTCCATTATAATATTATTTCCAAGTCCATATGACATGGTTGAAGCTATTCAATTTGAGTAGGGCAGACAAAGCAGGAAATTATATCAGAACGTAATGTTGACCCTGTCCTTTATGGAAAAGGCCTGAGTACGTTCACTGTGTCTACTGACCTGTCATTTGTCTGAGTGCACCTGAATTATATGAAGATTGGCCCCGTCTGTCCTATGCTCTTAAATGGATAGGCCTACTTCATGGTTTACAGTTCCTTGTATGAATGCAGTTTCCCCTGACAACCACCAGATGCTGCCAGATTGTCCAATATGCCAGTATCTTCCAGTGGGTCTCTGAAGACGACAACATGGAGAGGATCGCATGAGAAAACAGAGTACAGGATGTTCCATCAATGGATGTTGTTGTCAGAGGTTATCAGTGTTGGTCAGATGACTTTCTAAATGTAACAGTTGCTAGTTACCTGTCCAAAATGGTAATCAGTAACACAATTTTGGATGAATGATTAATCTGATTAATTACTTTCAGTTACTTTTGGAATACTTCCCCCCGAAGAAGAAGACAAAAAGGATCTATCAAATACATTTGGTGTGTCATCACAGTTGTTATAGACTTGTGGTCGCTCGCTTGGTTGGAACAAACCAAAGCCTTTTGTGTCTTTTATCAATGCTGAATTGAATGTCATTTAGAAAACAAAGGTTTCTTAATGTATTTTTTCACAAACAACCTTTCTGAATTTAAAAGTAATCTAAGAAGTAATCATCTAGTTTTTCGAAAGTATTTCTAACTTTGTTACAATATTTTTGCTGCTAACATAACTGATTAAAGTTAGTTTTTTTGTAATCAGATTACATCTAACTGACCGCCTACTGTTTAGTGAGAAAAACATGTACAGTTGACAAAGCCGTGTATAAAGGTTGGAAATTTCTCTTGAAATTCTCTGTTACCAATATCATATTGAGAAGATGCGAGGTTACAAGACTGTGTTGTTAGTACAGACTGGGATATATTCCGGGATTCATCTGATAGCATTTAGGAGTTTACCACATCAGTCACAAGCTTCATCAATGAGTACATAGACAACGTCATCCCCACAGTGACCATACAAATGTATCCAAACCAAAAACCATTAAAGGCAGTATCCATACTTGGCTAAAAGCCAGAGTTACCTCTTACGAGAACGGATAGACTCATACAAGAAAGGCTGCCATGACCTCCGACGAGCCATCAAACATGAAAAAGGACAATATAGGAGGAAGGTGGAATCCTATTACACCAGCTCCGACGCTCGTCGGATGTGTCATGGATTGCAGACGATAACGAATGACAAAGGGAAACACAGCCATGAGATTCCCAGTGACGCAGAACTCCCAAACGAGCTAAATGCCTTTTATGCTCGCTTCAAAGGAAAACACTGAGTGTTGCATGACAACCCCTGTTGTTCCAGATGACTGTGTGTTCCGTGGCCGATGTGAGTAATACTTTTCAACAGGTTAACACTTGCAAGGCCGCAGTACCAGATGTATTACCAGGACGCATACTCACAGTATGCGCTGACAAGCTGGCAAGTGTCTTCAATGACATTTTCAACCTTTCCCTGACCTAGTCTGTAATATCTACATGTTTCGAGAAGACTACCATAGTCCCTGTGCCCAAGGATGTCAAGGTAGCCTGTCTAAATGACTATTGCCCGTAGCACTCATATCTGTAGCCATGAAATGCTTTGAAAGGTTGGCCAATGCTCACATCAACACCATCATCACAGACACCCTGGACCCACTCCAATTTGCATACCAACCCAACAGATCCACAGATGACGTAATATCTATTGTACTCCACACTGCCCTTTACCACCTGGACATAAGGAAAACCTAAGTGAGAATGCTGTTCATTGATTCTAGCTCAGCATTCAACACCATAGTGCTCCCCAAGCTCATCACTAAGCTAAAGACCCTGGGATTAAATACCTCCCTCTGCAACTGGATTCTGGATTTCCTGACGGGCAGCGCACGACTCCAACACCATCAATAAGTTTGCCGACGACACAACAATGGTAAGCCTGATCACTATTGACGGTAAGACAGCTTACAGGGAGGAGGTTAGAGACCTGGCAGTGTGGTGCCAGGACAACAACCTCTCCCTTAACATCAACAATAAAAAAAAGGATCTGATTGTGGACTACAGGAAATAGAGGACCAAGCACACCCCTATCCACAGGGCTGTAGTGGAACAGGTCGAGAGCTTCAAGTTCCTTGGTGTGCACATCACTAAGGAACTATCATGGTCCACACACACCAACACAGTCATGAAGAGGGAATGACAATGCCTCTTCCCCCTCAGGAGGCTAAACAGATTTGTCATGGGCCCTCAGATCCTCAAAAAAAGTTATACAGCTGCACCATTGAGAGCATCTTGATGCATCACTGCTTGGTATGGCAACTGCTTGGCATCTGACCGCAAGGTGCTACAGAAGGCAATGTGTATGGCCCAGTACATCACTGGGGCTGATCTCCCTGCCATCCAGAACCACTATACCAGGCAGTGTGAAACTTACTAATTTGCCTTAAGTGTCTCCACTTGCTCCAGCAAATAGCTAGCTTTTCACTGTTGAGTAAGTTTGAGGGGTGAATGTAGCACATGGGAATGTGTGAAACGTATTCCTCAGTCTGAATTGTCCCCCACTTGCAACAGCAAATAGCTTTCACATTCACCATATGCTGCTTCTACCCTGTTTTTTTTATTTTGCTCATTATTATATATCCTGATGCCTAGTCACTTTACCTCTGCTTTTATGATCAAATACCTCGTAGCTGTGCACAGTGATATGATACTGATACTGGTACTCCCTGTATATACACTGAACAAAAATGTAAATGCAACATACATCAATTTCAACGATTTTACTGAGTTACAGTTTCAGAAAATTGAAATAAATTAATTAGGCCCTAATCTATGGATTTCACTGCTGAGAATATTGATTTGGATCTGTTGGTCACATATGCCATCAAAACAAAGTAGGGGCGTGGATCAGAAAACCAGTCAGTGTCTGGTGTGACCACCATTCATGCATGCAGCGTGATACATCTCCTTTGCATAGAGTTGATCAGGCTGTTGATTGTGTCCTGTGGAATGTTGTCCCACTCCTCTTCAATGCTGTGTGAAGTTGCTGGATATTGGCGGGAACTGGAACAGGCTGTCATGCACGCCAATCCAGATCATCCCAAACATGCTCAATGGGTGACATGTTTGGTGAGTATCCAGGTCATGGAAGAACTGGAACATTTTCAGCTTCCAGAATTGTGTACAAATCCTTGAGACATGTGGCCGTGTATTATCATGCTGAAACATTAGGTGATGTCAGTGGACGAATGGCACAACAATGGGCCTCAGGACCTAGTCACAGCATCTCTGTGCATTCAAATCGCCATCGATAAAATGCAATTGTGTTCATTGTTCATAGCTTATGCCTGCCCATACCATAACCCCACCATGGGGCACTCTGTTCAAAACGTTGACATCAGAAAACCGCTTGCCCACACAACGCCACCTGCCCGGTACAGATGAAACTGGGATTAATCCATGAAGAGCACTTCTCCAGCATGCCAGTGGCCATCGAAGGTGAACATTTGCCCACTGAAGTCGGTAACAATGCTGTTGTGAGGCCGGTTGTACGTACTGCCAAATTCTCTAAAACGACATTGGAGGCGGCTTAGAAATTAACAGTAAATTCTCTGGCAACAGTTTTGGTGGACATTCCTGCAGTCAGCATGCCATTTCCATGCTCCCTTAAACTTGAGACATCTGTGGCTTTGTGTGACAAAACTGCACATTTTAGAGTTGCCTTTTATTGTGCCCAGCAGAAGGTGCACCTGTGTAATGATCATGTTGTTTAATCAGCTTCTTGTTTTGCCACACATGTCTGGTGGATGGATAATCTTGGTAAAGGAGAAATGCTCACTAACAAGGAAATAAACAAATGTGTCCACTGAATTTACATGTGGTGTTCATATTTTTTGTTCGGTGTAGCTTCATTCTTGTCTGTTTTATTCCTCATGTTAATATTGGTAATTTTTGTATTTTTAACTCTGCGCTGTTGTGAAGGGCTCGTAAGTAAGCATTTCAAGGTACAACCTCCACCTGTTGCATGTGACAAATAACATTTTATTTGAATGTTTCTCTCAATAGATTGCTTGACCTGTGGTGGAAAACAGAAATACATGTAAATTCATATTACAGATTTGAGTAAAGGTAAAGAAGGGTCATATACTGAAATGATCTCCTCACCATGGGAGAGGGCTAATCACATTCATACCTGGGGAAAAGTATATTGGGCTTCATGCATGATCCGGTGTTGTCTTTGAAACTTATAGGTTTTGATGGATATGTTGCTAAAATTATCAGGGGGACTTTTACTGAACAAATACTACATTTTAATTTTAATTTATCTCACTGGCTAACTGTAAACTGCATGGAGTGGGCAGTTAGCTAGCTACAATGTTACGTTGCTTACTGTTGATTTCATTGCTTATGTTATTAAATAAAACCCCACAAATTAGGGAGACACAGCAATTCATGAGTGTTCTCCATTCAACCAACATTTTGGGAAAGGAATATTTTTTCTTGCTCTTACTCGCTCAAAAGTTCCGGTCTGAAGACTCTGCTCCCTGAAAAGCAACGGTCCAGTTTTGGGCCTTTTCATATTTTTATTCTGTGATATACCTCACCTGCAATGAAGGAGAAGGGGTGGAGGGAAAGAGCAGTTTGACCTGTTTGCTTACGTTTGTTTCCTAATGAATACACCCCAGGAAGGGGATATTTCATCCGTAAATGTTTTTTATGTGAAGCTAGAAGTTGGATATAAAATATGAATCTTCGAAGAGAGACGTTTGGCTCATTTAATTTTTCAGTTTCCCTGAGGAAATTACAAACTTTGTGTGCTTTTTTGCATGATAGCTGTAAGCAGCTACCGGCTGCAATTAGCTAGCTAGCTATACAGGGGCGCCATGCACACCAAAAATCTGAGGGGGCACAAAGTATGTGAGGATGGCTAGGGGATGCCCAGAGAATATTTCATTTTTCAAACACCTGAAACAGCTTTTTCCTGCAATCTAAATCTATCTGGGTAAAATATTTTAAAGAATGTGAGTCTTATTCAGTAGCCTACCTTTAGTAATTGCGTGCTTTTCTTAAGTCTACCAAACTTGCCAGCCGGCATGCCAGCTAAGATACAGTACCTTCAGAAGGTATTCACACCCCTCAACTTTTTCAATTTTTTTTCACACAATACCCCATAATGTCAAAGTGGAATTATGTTAGACTTTCTTTACAAATTAAGAAAAAATTAAAACTGAAATATGTTGAGTCAATCCTTTTGTTATGGCAAGCCTAAATAAGTTCAGGAGTAAAAATGTGCTTAACAAGTCAAATAATAAGTTGCATGCCATTGTTTGCAAAAATTGTGTTTAACATGATTTTGACTAGATCATCTTTGTACCACACATACAATTATCGATAAGGTCCCTTAGTCGAGCAGTGAATTTCAAACACAGATTAAACCTCAAAGACCAGGGAGGTTGTCCAATGCCTCACAAAGAAGGGCACCTATTGGTAGATGGGTACAAATAAAAAAGTAGACATTGAATATCCCTTTGAGCAGGGTGAAGTTACTACACTTGCTCTCAGTTGCCGGAGAGGAAGGAAACCGCTCAGGGATTTCACCATGAGGCCAATGGTGACTTTAAAACAGTTACAGAGTTTAATGGCAGTGATAAGAGAAAACTGAGGATGGATCAACATTGTAGTTATTCCACAATACTAACCTGCATGATTGAGTGAAAAGAAGGAAGCCTGTACATAATACACATATTCCAAAACATGCATCCTGCTTGCAACAAGGCACTAATATGAAACCTCAAAAAATGTGGCAAATAAATTTACTTTATGTCCTGAATACAAAACATTACGTTTGTGGCAAAATCAGCACTTAACATCACTGAGTATCACTTCATATTTTCAAGCATGGTGGTGGCTGTATCATGTTATGTGTATGCATGTCATCGGCAAGGACTAAGGAGTGTTTTTTAGGATACAAAGAAACATAAAAGAGCTAAATACAAGTAAAATTCTGGTCAGTCTGATTTCCAATGGACACTGGTAGAATTCAAGAGGTATGGATATTTTATGAAGGCACTGTAGTTAGACAAGCTAGCTACTCTAACTTGATTGATAGCCTAAAATGGTCTCTTGGTAGCTAGTCATGGGGAGATTGAAAAACTATCTGGGCTAGTTGAAGCAGACTTAATAAAATTACTAGGTTGCTAGTAGTATTACAGAAAAAAACAGCACAAAATAGTACAATCACATTGAAAAATATTTTTCAATGTAACAGTTGTATAGCTGACCCCCATAGGGGTCCCAAGGGCACGTGCCCCGCTATACAACTGAAAAGCTAATGACCAGCCTGGCATGAACGCTAGCTATCTAGTTAACACCAAATGCAAACAAACAAATGAGCTACACAGCTGAGTGAGTTGAATTAGCTCAAGTAAAAGTTGATAGCCAATTCCAAATAAATCACATCACTTCTCCTCTCAACTGACGATGTCAGGGGATGTTTTTCTGCTGAGACGTACGAAGAGGAGAGATGATGTCAGAGATCCTGCTTCTGCTGGAGTCTCAGTGAGTAACTTACTGGGGTGCATATGAACACTAAGTGCAGTATAAGTGTCTGGAAATGCTGTAAACATCTGACTCAGTTTGTTATGAACAGGCTTTATAGAGATAATCAATCAAGATACGTCTTGTTGTTTTGGGATAGCACTTCACAAATCAAAAGCAGTGGAGTAGAGAGTATTGCAAGATCAAAGGTAGCAAACCAATTCTGTTCAAACTGTACAGTAGCTCTATATTTCCATGCAGTGGTCTGGGGAGGGGGTTACCAAATAAATATATGATTGATCCTGTCGTGTGTAGCCTGGCAAGACTCCAGGCCAATTTAGATTCTATAAGCTAGATGTAAGCATGGCTGCAGCTACTTCCCCTGCTGGCTAAGCTGCCTCTACCCAAGACTTTCACACCCTGAGGCACTCTAGTGCAGACAAGGTTGTTTACTCACTTTGAGCTTGGGTACAGCCAGTATTCAGACGAGTGTATGTGCAGGCACGTGTACAAACACAGATGCACGCATACCCACAAATACACAAGTGTGCGCACACAAACACACACAAGCACACCCATAACCGGGGTTGGGGTAATCCTTTAAAATCTCTTAAATGTAACTAAATGTAATCTACTTAATCCCCAAAGGTAATTATTTATCATGAGAGGGCGATAAACAACAACTAGAAAGGCTGCATACTCCAAGAAAGGTTCAAACTCACCTTTTTGGTAAAAATTATTACAAATTGCTGAGGTATAGTACACAGTATAAATATGATACAAATATGAGAATTAAATGTTTTATATGATGTATTTCCTATTTAACAAAACTGTATGAATAAGGCTACATTTAGTATAATCAGTTTATAAAGTGACTAACTACTTCCTTATAACTGTAAAATACATATATGTACTGTATATTTAGGGATAGAGAAACTGTGCATATTTTCTAAAGGGCTCTCTTTATCAAAACGTCTGCCTCCATCATGGTTAATATCACACAGAGCTCTAGCTTGGCTTCCTGAAATCACTAGGAACTCACCTTTCATCTCATATTAATTTTGTCCATATATGACAAACGGAAAGTGTTTTTTCTTTAAAATCTATAGATTATTTCAAATATCTGGCTATACATCGATCTCGGAATGTGCTACAGTGACGAAAACCCTCTCTCCTGCTGCATTACGATGTAAGGATTCTAGGCTTATTCATTGTAAGCGGCTGCGATATAGGGTTCAGCCAGGAGTTGATGGACAGTTGCAATAGTGAATGAAAAGGTGGGAGGGACATCCGGCTTCACACAGAAAGAAGATACATACTGTACTCCTGTGTCCGTGAGAATCAGGAAAACCACTCAATGCAAGTCATTTCAATTTATGGTGTCCACCAGGGTGCAAATTATGGGGAAGCCAGAGGTGGCTCAGCTCCCCTGATTGAGAGATTAGCTCCCCTAAATGCAAGTCAAACTTTGGGGGTGTCAAAAGGTGGGTGTAGGTGGTGCATGAAGTCAGGCGCAGGAGAGCAGAATGAGTGAGCCACGTACTTTACTCAGAAAGAAGGCAGAAGGTAACAATACACTTGACCAATACAAATAACGGTAATCAAATTACGCACGTGTGAAAAAAGGCACCTGTCAAAAACCAGCCATAAATTACAGAGTGAACATAGACACAGTCACGCACAAAAACATGGGGGAAACAGAGGGTATACATGAAAATGTAATTGGGAAATGAAAACCAGGTGTGTAGAAAAACAAGACAAAACAAATGGAAAATGAAAAGTGGATCAGCGATGGCTAGAAGATTGGTGACGTCGTCCCCTTGCCCGACGCCTCGAATCCAGTATGGATCAAACTGCATACGCCGGGGCCCCCTCGATGTCCAGAGGGGGGCGGAGGAACCTCCCGCACCTCAGACTCCTGGAGTGGACCAGCCACCACCGGCCTGAGGAGAGATACATGGAACGAGGGGTTAATACGGTAATCGGGGGGAAGCTGTAACCTGTAACAAACAGGACTTTGAATGGCCCCACAAACTGCAGGCCCAGCTTCCGGCAGGGCAGGCGGAGGGGCAGGTTATGGGTCGAGAGCCAGACCCGGTACCCGGTGCAAACACAGGGGCCTCACTGCGGTGGCGATCTGCGCTGGTTTTTGACGCCTCGTGGTCTGCTGAAGGTGTACATGAGCAGCGTCCCATGTCTCCTCAGCGCACCTAAACCAGTTGTCCACCACAGGAGCCTTGATCTGGCTCTGATGTCAAGGCGCCAGAACCGGCTGGTACCCCAGTACGCACTGGAAGGGTGAGAGGTTAGTGGAGGAGTGTCGGAACGAGTTCTGGGCCATATCTGCCCAGGGCACGAACGCCTCCCACTCCCCCGGCTGGTCCTGGCAATAAGGCCGCAGAAACCTACCCACATCCTGGTTCACTCTTTCCACCTGTCCGTTACTCTCGGGGTGAAAACCCGAGGTAAGACTGATCGAGACCCCCAGATGTTCCATGAATGCCCTCCAGACCCTTGACATGAACTGGGGACCTCAATCAGATAGTATGTCCTCAGGTACCCCGTAGTGCTGGAAAACCTGTTTAAACAGGGCATCCGCAGTCTGTAGGGCCGTAGGGAAACCAGGCAAAGGGAGGAGACGGCAGGACTTAGAAAACCGATCTACAACAACCAGGATCGTGGTGTTACCCTGTGAAGGAGGAAGATCCATTAGGAAATTCACCAACAGGTGCGACCACGTCCATTATGGAATGGGTAAGGGTTGTAACATCCCTCTGGGCAAGTGCCTAGGGGCCTTGCACTGGGCGGAGACCGAGCAGGAGGAAACATAAACCCTCATGTCCTTAGCTAAAGTGGACCACCAGAAGACAGCACAGTGTCCAGCAGATGCCCGGATGACCAGAGGAGGGTGACGTGTGGGCCCAATAGATAAATTGGTCGCGGACAGCAGAAGGAACATACAGACGCCCAGCTGGACATTGGAGGGGAGTGGGCTCTGTAGGTAACGCCTGCTCAATGTCCTCGTCCAGCTCCCACACTACCGGTGCCACCAGGCAAGAGGCCGGGAGTATGGGGGTGTGATCCATGGGCCGCTCCTCTGTGTCATACATCCGGGACAGTGCATGTGCCTTCGCGTTCTGGGAACCTGGTCTGTAGGATAGGGTGAAAACAAAACAGGTAAAAAACATGGCCCACCTTGCCTGGCGAGGGTTCAGTCTCCTCGCTGCCCGGATGTACTCCAGATTGCGGTGGTCAGTCCAGATGAGGAAAGGGTGTTTAGCCCCCTCAAGCCAATATCTCAATGCCTTCAAGGCCTTGACGACATCCAACAGCTCCCGGTCCCCGATGTCATAATTTCGCTCCGCACAGGGGCGGAGCTTAGGTGGCGTACCCAAGCACTGAGAGAGCACGGCTCCTATCCCATTCTCGGACGCGTCCACCTCCACTATGAACGCCAAAGAGGGATCCGGATGAGCCAGCACGGGAGCCGAGGTAAACAGAGCTCTCAGCTGATCACTGCAAACGCACCGGTCCCCCCTTCAGCAGTGAGGTATTGGGAGCCGCAACCTGACCAAAGCCCCGGAAAAACATTCCGGTAGTAGTTGGCAAACCCTAGAAACCTCTGCACTTCCTTTACCATGGTGGGTGTCGGCCAATTACGCACGGCTGAAATGTGGTCACTCTCCATCTCCCCCCATGAAGTGCAAATGCGGTACCCTAGAACAGACATTTCTCCGCCTTGATGTACAGGTCATGCTCCAACAGTCGACCAAGCACCCTGCACACCAGGGACACATGCTCGGCGTGTGTAGTGAAGTATATCAGGATGTCATCCATATACACCACTACATCCTGCCCATGCAGGTCCCTGAAAATCTCATCTACAAAGGCCTGGAAGACTGATGGAGAATTCATCAACCCATACGGCATGACGAGGTACTCATAGTGCCCTGAGGTGGTACTGAACACCGTCTTCCACTCGTCTGCCTCCCGGATACGCACCAGGTTGTAAGCGCTCCTGAGATCCAATTTGGTGAAGAAGCGTGCCCTGTGCATTGACTCAATCGCACTGGCTATGAGAGGTAGAGGGTAACTGTATCTAACAGTGATCTGGTTGACACCTCGATAGTCCATACACAGGCGCAGACCTCCATCGTTCTTCTTCACAAAAAATAAACTTGAGGAGGCAGTTGAAGTGAAGGGCTGAATGACCCCTGCCCCAGGGATTCCGAAACATATGTTTCCATAGCCACCATCTCCCCCTGTGACAGGGGATACACGTGACTCCTGGGAAGTGCTGCATCTCCCGGGAGATTTATTGCACAATCCCCCCGTCGATGGGGTGGTAATTGAGTCGCCTTCTTCTCACAGAAGGCGAGAGCCAAATCGGCATATTCAGAGTGGATGCGCACGGTGGAGACCTGGTCTGGACTTTCCACGGTGGTCGCACCAACGGAAACCCCTAAACACCTCTCCGAGCACTTTTGTGACCACCCCGTGAGAGCCCTCTGTTGCCAGGGTAGGCCCAGCACCACGGGAAACACAGGAGAATCAATAAGGAAGAGACTGATTCTCTCCTTGTGACCCTCCTGCGTCACCATGCCCAGTGGAGCGGTGGCCTCCCTAATTAGCCCTGACCCTAATGGTCGACTATCTAGGGCATGAACTGGGAAGGGCATATCCACTGGAACAATAGGGATCCTTAACCTACGGGCAAATGATCTGTCAATAAAGTTCCCAGCTGCACCTGAATCTACCAGCACCTTATGCTGGGAATGCGGGGAAAACTCAGGAAAATGAATATACAAAAACATGTGTGCAACAGAGGGCTCTGGGTGAACCTGGTACCGACTCACCTGGGGTGACACGAGAGTGCCCTGCCTGCTGCCTCGACTCCCAGAGGAACCTCCCCAGCACCGACCGGCAGTGTGCCTTCTGCGGCCACAGATGGTGCATGGACCGGCCCCTCTTCCGGTCGCCCTAAGTGCAGCACCTCCCAGCTCCATGGGCGTAGGAGCGGGGGTGCTGGGAGATGGAATCGACAGACCCCGATCTGGACGTCCGCGGGTAGCCAGCAGGTTATCCAACCGGATGGACATGTCCACCAGCTGGTCAAAGGTGAGAGTGGTGTCCCTGCAGGCCAACTCCCAATGGACGCCCTCACGTAAACTAGTGATCGCTCAGGGCCCTGTCGTTCCATCCCGCGCCGGCAGCCAGGGTCCGAAAGTCCAAAGAGAACTCCTGTGCACTCCTCGTCCCCTGCCGAAGTTGGACGAGACGTTCACCCACCTCTCTACCCTCAGGCGGGTCGTCGAAAACTGCTCGGAAACGGCGGGTGAAATCCTCGAATTGGTCCAACACCGCTTCTCCTTCCTCCAATACGGCGCTGGCCCACTCCAGGGCTTTCCCTGAGAGACAGGAGACGAGAGTGGGCACGCTCTCACTACCCGAAGGAGCCGGGTGGACGGTTGCCAGGTAGAGCTCCAGCTGGAGTCACTGACATGATGTCAGCTGGTACTTTTGTGGCAGGGCTGAAATGCAGTGGAAATGCTTTTGGGGGATTCAGTTCATTTGCATGGCAAAGAGGGACTTTGTAATTAATTGCAATTCATCTGATCACTCTTCATAACATTCTGGAGTATATGCAAATTGCCATCATAGAAACTGAGGCAGCAGACTTTGTGAAAATTAATATTTGTGTCATTCTCAAAACTTTTGTCCACGACTGTAATATGACCTGCAAGGTCAAGCAAGTTCATGTTTTAGACAGTTTACTAAACATCTACTGATTTAGAACCACAGAGTTACCACAGAGTCAGCACAAAGACAACAGGAGCACTGCCTCCGCTATTCCAGCACCATTTGAACTTAAACATTAAAACATCAAATCAACAAGGTTATATATGCTTTGTTTAATACACTGAAAACAAACTAAATTTAAAAACAAAATTTAGTCCAATCAATGTTGCTAAATATCATGCGACTTGTTCAGCCACAAAAAACAGGATATTACAGTTCTTCAGATCAGGTAGATAGGATAGTCTCGACTGGAACTTGTCCAGTTTATTCTCCAGTGATTGCATGTTCACCAATAGAATGGAGGGTAGAAGTAGTTTATCCCCTCACCGACATAATCTTGTCAGGTATCCATCACGCCAGCCTCTATAACTCTGCTTCTTCCTTCTTTGAGTGTCAGGGATTTGGGCCTGGTCTGGGGATGAGCAGTATGTCATTCGCCTCCGATTCATTTAAAGTAGAAATCCTCACCCAAATCGAGGATAGTGATCGCTGTTCTGATGTCCAGAAGCTCTTTTCGATTAAAAGAAATGATGGACACATTTTGTACAAAAAAAGTTAAGGTCAGCGAGAAAAACTTACCCCACAATATCACAAATGGTCAGGAGACTATAAAATGGCTGCTATTCCCTCCAGCGCCATCTCATAAACCATCTCATGATGATCCCGGATTTACGGGCTGTGCTATACGCAGGGAGCAAATCCCATCCCATCAAAACACATAGACCTCTTGGTTGAATCTTGATTGGACTGATATGGCTACTTCCCGGTTTCCTCCTCCTCTTTCTCCTTATTTCTCTTTCCTCCTTGGCTCAGATAGCTTTTACATTAATCGCTCTCCCTTACTGTACATGTCTATGGCACTATTGTGCCCAGTCTTCAATTAATTTCCATCTGGACTTAAATTAGTGTCCAATTTCCACTGGTTCCTATTTTTGGTCACACTTTGGATTACATTGAGTTAATACCAGATTAACTTCTAGTGAAATAATTTATGTAGGCCTAATTGCCCTGTAAGAAGCTGGTAAGTGCATTTGATTATGCTCTCACCTTTTAGTTTTTTCTTGGGTTAACAATGGTAAGAGATGTAACTGTCTGGGTTTACTAGCGACAAATTATACAATTATTCCCATTTAGATTCCCTGTAATAGTAATTCCCAGTCAAATCAAATCAAATCAAATGTATATAGCCCTTCTTACATCAGCTGATATCTCAAAGTACTGTACAGAAACCCAGCCTAAAACCAAAAAACGGCAAGCAATGCAGGTGTAGAAGCACGGTGGATAGGAAAAACTCCCTAGAAAGGCCAAAACCTAGGAAGAAACCTAGAGAGGAACCAGGCTATGATGGGTGGCCAGTCCTCTTCTGGCTGTGCCGGGTGGAGATTATAACAGAACATGGCCAAGATGTTCAAATGTTCATAAATGACCAGCATGGTCAAATAATAATAATCATAGTAGTTGTCGAGGGTGCAACAAGTCAGCACCTCAGGAGCAAATGTCAGTTGGCTTTTCATAGCCGATCATTAAGAGTATCTCAACCGCTCCTGCTGTCTCTAGAGAGTTGAAAACAGCAGGTCTGGGACAGGTATCACGTCCGGTGAACAGGTCAGGGTTCCATAGCCGCAGGCAGAACAGTTGAAACTGGAACAGCAGCACGGCCAGGTGGACTGGGGACAGCAAGGAGTCATCATGCCAGGTAGTCCTGAGGCATGGTCCTAGGGCTCAGGTCCTCCGAGAGAGAGAAAGAAAGAAAGAGAGAAAGAGAGAATTAGAGAGAGCATACTTCAATTCACACAGGACACCGGATAAGACAGGAGAAGTACAGATATAACAGACTGACCCTAGCCCCCCGACACATAAACTACTGCAGCATAAATACTGGAGGCTGAGAAAGTCAATATAATACTGCCTGTATTGTCACCCTGTGTTGTATTGTATTCCAGAGTAGCCTGGTCTTCTCGTCTATTGTCCAGTTTCATCACGGGTTTCTCCTTTCACAGATGTGACAGTCTAGCGTCAAACTCACTGGACCACTGATTGATGTCTGGAGAAGACAGAGCATCTGGGAGAAATAAATCTCACATCGAAGTGTCCAATTCATTCACCCTTGAGAGCTATTTACCAACAGACATTACTCTGGACATTTTGCAGAACGTTACAGAGCCATGATAATAGACAACAGAGCTGGAGAATTGTTTTGTTGCTGCTGTTGGATAGATAAAAAGTGAATACAATAGATTTCATAAACAGTTGATGGTTGAGGTTCAACCTTTCAAGTCGAACATTGTGCCTAATTGGATCAGAAAACTTTTGACAAAACATAGGTAGCAAGATACTCACTCATACAACCACAATCTCAGTTTGTTGGTTGGAGGTGAAGTTGAGATAAGGCCCCATAAGAATTGAAGTAGCTGCTGTTATGTATCCAATCCCTCAATTATATTACACAGATCATTTGACAGAGAGGAACATTGCTAAAGGAACTTTACTGCACACAGACAAGGTGTGGAGTGTGGGTATACCAACGGGAGGAGAAAAGAGGAAAGAGTCTGATGTGTTCGTGGCCTACAGATTGTGTTCCTAGCGTTATCAGTAGCCAAGGTCAAGTTTAAAGTAGTGGGTGTTTCAACCAAGTCTGAATTCAGTTCTTCATTTCCTCTGTCAGCATCGAGCAACGAGAATCTGCTCTCCCCCTACAGTCAAATACTATTTTCAACAATACAAGAGTTTATGCCCTAAAGCTGTATCAAATTTGAGTGATAAAAAAAAGAGAGATATGGAGTACCGTATATATTGAGGCTTTCCATTGTCTGTGGTGACTGCTGGATTCCAGAGGTGTGTGTAGGCGGGCAGTCTCACAAAGACTTGTTTGTGTGTGTGTGTCTTAGAGTTCCTGTTGAGGGTACTGCTTTAGGAGCCTTATTAGTGTGCAGAGACACAGGGAAGGCCCAGGGTAATACACCTCAATTTATGTGACACGTCACCTCTGTGATATATGGGAGCTTTGCTCCTGATGCTCATACACTACCTCATTAGGTGTCAAGTAGATAGAACCCTAACTGAGAAAACATGTGCATGGAAGTTATGTGGATGCATATTGACCTCAATCATCACGTAATCTACTGGTATTGTAGATAAGTAAAAGCTTAGCATGTAATCATTTGCTGAAAATTCAAGCCAAAAAGTACAGTTCAAACTCACTATGAGGCCAGCCAAGAAGTTTGCTGGGCGTCAAGTCTTGATTTGAATGAGCCCAGATTTGAATGTGAGATTCCTGCTGAAACAAATGGCTGTTCAGGTTTTGGGGCACTGCCATGCTATTACTCGATCAATCATATAGATGCCGATGTATTCGCCTCAGAGTTTTCTCCATTTGACATATTTTTTTTGGGTGGAGAATCAATGAGTCATTGTTCTAAGCAAAGCCCCTCTGCCTATGACTGACTCAACCTCTCTCTCCCAGAGTCCTGAGAATTGTCTGCACTATCCGAGAAACATCTGAAAGTTAAAGACAAATCCATATTTTGTTTTTGCTCTCAGCATGTTATATATATTTAAATTTGCCCGTAGGCTCAGATTAAAATTAAACAGCTCAAAGGAGAATTAACAAGGGGAACAAAAAGTACACCTCAGTAGAAATTCTCACTAAGAACACATCGGAGTGGAGGCTATATATTGAGAAATATATTTGAGTGCCACGATCCGTAGTATTTGGTCATGACTCTTTGCGAAATTGCAATATCAAGATTTTTGTTGTTGTTGCATAGCCTACTGTATTGTCTTGAGGTAAGGGTCTTAGCCTCTATAAAACATATAATGCATTAGAACATGTTAGAAAAGCTATAAATGTTTCGTTAGCAATAAGGAACAAATCAAATAAAGATCAAATCAAAGTTTATTGGTCAAGTACAAAGATTTGCAGATGTTATCACAGGTGCAGCAAAATGCTTGTATTTCTTGCTTAAACAGTGCAATAAAATCTAGCAATACACACATATTCCAAAAAGTTAAAATAAATTAAGAAATATCAGAACAAATACAATTTCCAACCAAATTAGCATTGTAACAGTAATCCAAATGCAATCTAAACATATATACATCACAAGAATTTACACAAGATATACAGTGGGCCAAAAAGGTATTTAGTTAGCCACCAATTGTGCAAGTTCTCCCACTTAAAAAGATGAGAGAGGCCTGTAATTTAACTAATACACTTCAACTATGACAGACAAAATTAGAAAAAAAAATCCAGAAAATCACATTGTAGGATTTTTAATGAATTTATTTGCAAATTATGGTGGAAAATAAGTATTTGGTCACCTACAAACAAGCAAGATTTCTGGCTCTCACAGACCTATAACTTCTTCTTTAAGAGGCTCCTCTGTCCTCCACTCGTTACCTGTATTAATGGTACCTGTTTGAACTTGTTGTCAGTATAAGAGACACCTGTCCACAACCTCAAACAGTCACACTCCAAACTCCACTATGGCCAAGACCAAAGAGCTGTCAAAGGACACCAGAAACAAAATTGTAGACCTGCACCAGGCTGGGAAGACTGAATCTGCAATAGGTAAGCAGCTTGGTTTGAAGAAATAAACTGTGGGAGCAATTATTAGGAAATGGAAGACATACAAGACCACTGATAATCTCCCTTGATCTGGGGCTCCACGCAAGATCTCACCCCGTGGGGTCAAAAGGATCACAAGAACGGTGAGCAAAAATCCTAGAACCACACGGAGAGACCTAGTGAATGACCTGCAGAGAGCTGGGACCAAAGTAACAAAGCCTACCATCAATAACACACTACGCCGCCAGGGACTCAAATCCTGCAGTGCCAGACGTGTCCCCCTGCTTAAGCCAGTACATGTCCAGGCCCGTCTGAAGTTTGCTAGAGAGCATTTTGATGTCCAGAAGAAGATTGGGCGAATGTCATGTGGTCAGATGAAACCAAAATATAACTTTTTGGTAAAAACTCAACTCGTCGTGTTTGGAGGACAAAGATTGCTGAGTTACATCCAAGGAACACCATACCTACTGTGAAGCTTGGGGGTGTAAACATCATGCTTTGGGGCTGTTTTTCTGCAAAGGGACCAGGACGACTGATCCGTGTAAAGGAAAGAATGAATGGGGCCATGTTTCATGAGATTTTGAGTGAAAACCTCCTTCCATCAGCAAGGGCATTGAAGATGAAATGTGGCTGGGTCTTTCAGCATGACAATGATCCCAAACACACCGCCCGAGCAATGAAGGAGTGGCTTCGTAAGAAGCATTTCAAGTTCCTGGAGTGGCCTAGCCAGTCTCCAGATCTCAACTCCATAGAAAATCTTTGGAGGGAGTTGAAAGTCTGTGTTGCCCAGCAACAGCCCCGAAACATCACTGCTCTAGAGGAGATCTGCATGGAGGAATGGGCCAAAATACCAGCAACAGTGTGTGAAAACCTTGTGAAGACTTACAGAAAACGTTTGGGGGGATGCACAATTGGCCCAGCGTTGTCCAGGTTAGGGGAGGGTTTAGCCGGCAGGGATGTTCTTGTCCCATCTCAAACTAGCAACTCATGTGGCGGGCGCAATGCACGCTGACAAGATCGCTAGGTGTATGGTGTTTCCTTGACACAATGGTGCGGCTGGCTTCCGGGTTAAGCTGGCATTGTGTCAAGAAGCAGTGCGGCTTGGCTGGGTTGTTTTGAAAGACGCACAACACTCGTCCATACGGGAGTTGCAACGATGGGACAAGACTGTAACTACCAATTTGATACCACAAAATTGGCGAGTAAAAAGGCGTTAAAAAAATACAAAAATGAAAATACTCAGCAATCTACACACAATAACCCATAATTAACAGATTTGGTGGTGGTGGCAGCATCATGCTGTGGGGAAGTGTTTCAGAGGCAGGGACTGTGAGACTAGTCAACATTGAGGGAAAGATGAACGGAGCAAAGTACAAAGAGATCCTTGAGGAAAACCTGCTCCAGAGCGCTCAGGACCTCAGACTGGGGCGAAGGTTCACCTTCCAAGAGAACAACAACCCTAAAGCACAAAACCAAGACAACATAGGAGTGGCCCGTCTCTGAATGTTCTTGAGTGGCCCGGCCAGAACCAAGACTTGAACCCAATCAAACATCTCTGGAGAGACTTGAAAATAGCTGTGCAGCTACGTTCCCCATCCAACCTGTTAGAGATTTAGGAAAATAACCTCTACCCAGGGAACTGGGCGAAGGCCGTCTAGCAATGACTATTTAACATTGCTAGGTCTGGTGGCCTGGAGATAAGCTATTTTTCAGTCTCTTGGTCCCAGCTTAGATGCACCTGTACTGTCTCAGCCTTCTAGATGGGAGCAGGGTGAACAGGCTGTGGTTTGGGTGGCTGAGTTCCTTGATGATCTTCTTGGCCTCCCTGTTACACCGGGTGCTGTAGATGTCCTGGAGTGCAGCAGTGTGCCCACAATGATGTGTTGGGCTGACCGCACCACCCTCTGGAGAGCAATGCGGTTGCGGCTGGTGCAATTGCCGTACCAGGCGGTGATACAGTTCGACAGGAAGCTCTCAGTGGTGCATCTGTAGAAATTCGTGAGGGTCTTAGGGGCCAAGCCAAATTTCTCCTTCGTTCGTTTTGTTGACTTTGTGGGAGAGGTTATTTTCCTAGAACCACTCCACCAAGGCACTTACCTCCCTGTAGGCTGTTTTGTCGTTGTTGGTAATTAGGCCTACCACTGTTGTGTCGACAGCAAAGTTGATGATTGAGTTGGAGACATGCGTGGGCACTGTAATATTTGTATTTTGTCAAAACACATGGGCTTAGCTTAAACTTATTTAGAACATTATTTTATCCTCCCCCCCTCAATCATGTAACTTTGTTCGTCATGGCTAAAACATGATTGATATATTTCGCTGTTCGTAGATATGGAAATAACTAAGAGAAACATACATGTAAATTAGGTGGAGAGTGGCTATAGGTAAACATTTGCCTGTCTGTGAAGTCAATGGACCTTACTCTAGGAATGCTAAGCAGCCTTGCCCCTTGTAAACAAGCTGCTTCTCTTTAATTTCAATTGGCTTAATTAGAATGGATGAGGGGGCCTGAGTGCAGAGCAAAGCGTTTCGGCAGAGGGAGAGATGCAGTAGCAGATGGGGAAGCTGGACACAGAGATAAAGTTGCTCACAAGCCAGTGTAAACCAATCGGATGACAACAAACCCCAGGCCGGTGGGTGACAATGCTGCCAGAATTACTTTAAGTAACAGCACACGTGTTAATGTGCATCCAAATTGAATTATGATTTCATGCAATATCTATCCCAAGTAGGGGTGGGTAATTGAATAACTCAGTGTGTGTCTGTGTGAATTTATGCATGTGTGAAGCACTTTGTAGTTTGACAGCAGCAGGGACTTGGACATTAGTCAAGACCACTATTGTTTTCACTATATATTTTACCTCTTGGGGATGTCATTGAAAAACATAATGTTAACTTTCACTGCTATGCAGATGACACACAGCTGTACATTTCAATGAAACATGGTGAAGCCCCAAAATTGCCCTCGCTAGAAGCCTGTGTTTCAGACATAAGGAAGTGGATGGCTGCAAACGTTCTACTTTTAAACTCGGACAAAACAGAGATGCTTGTTCTAGGTCCCAAGAAACAAAGAGATCTTCTGTTGAATCTGACAATTAATCTTAAGGGTTGCACAGTCGTCTCAAATAAATCTGTGAAAGACCTCAGCGTTACACTGGACCCTGATCTCTCTTTTGACGAACATATCAAGACTGTTTCAAGAACAGCTTTTTTTCCATCTACGTAACATTGCAAAAATCAGAAACTTTCTGTCCAAAAATGATGCAGAACAATTAATCCATGCTTTTGTTACTTCTAGGTTAGACTACTGCAATGCTCTACTTTCCGGCTACCTGGATAAAGCACTAAATAAATTTCAGTTAGTGCTAAATACAGCTGCTAGAATCCTGACTAGAACCAAAAAATGTGATCATATTACTAAAGTGCTAGCCTCCCTACACTGGCTTCCTGTCAAGGCAAGGGCTGATTTCAAGGTTTTACTGCTAACCTACAAAGCATTACATGGGCTTGCTCCTACCTATCTCTCTGATTTGGTCCTGCCGTACATACCTACACGTACGCTACGGTCATAAGACGCAGGCCCCCTAATTGTCCCTAGAATTTCTAAGCAAACAGCTGGAGGCAGGGCTTTCTCCTATAGAGCTCCATTTTTATGGAATAGTCTGCCTACCCATGTGGTGGAGACGCAAACTCGGTCTCAACCTTCAAGTCTTTACTGAAGACTCATCTCTTCAGTGGGTCATATGATTGAGTGTAGTCTGGCCCAGGAGTGTGAAGGTGAACGGAACCGCCCTTGCTGTCTCTGCCTGGCCGGTCCCCCTCTTTCCACTGGGATCCTCTGCCTCTAACCCTATTACAGGGGCTGAGTCACTGGCTTACTGGTGCTCTTTCATGCCGTCCCTAGGAAGGGTGTGTCACTTGAGTGGGTTGAGTCACTGATGTGATCTTCCTGTCTGGGTTGGCGCCCCCCCTTGGGTTGTGCCGTGGTGGAGATCTTTGTGGGCTATACTCGGCATTGTCTCAGGATGGTAAGTTGGTGGTTGAAGATATCCCTCTAGTGGTGTGGGGGCTGTGCTTTGGCAAAGTGGGTGGGGTTATATACTTCCTGCTTGGCCCTGTCCGGGGGTATCATCGGATGGGGCCACAGTGTCTCCTGACCCCTCCTGCCTCAGCCTCCAGTATTTATGCTGCAGTAGTTTATGTGTCGGGGGGCTAGGGTCAGTTTGTTATATCTGGAGTACTTCTCCTGTCTTATCAGGTGTCCTGTGTGAATTTAAGTATGCTCTCTCTAATTTTCTCTTTCTCTCTTTCTTTTTCTCTCTCGGAGGACCTGAGCCTTAGGACCATGCCTCAGCACTACCTGGCATGATGACTCCTTGCTGTCCCCAGTCCACCTGGCCGTGCTGCTGCTCCAGTTTCAACTGTTCTGCCTGTGGCTATGGAATCCTGACATGTTCACCGGACGTGCTACCTGTCCCAGACCTATTATTTGACCATGCTGGTCATTTATGAACATTTGAACATCTTGGCCATGTTCTGTTATAATCTCCACCCGGCACAGCCAGAAGAGGACTGGCCACTCCTCATAGCCTGGTTCCTCTCTAGGTTTCTTCCTAGGTTTTGGCCGTTTTAGGGAGTTTTTCCTAGCCAAAGTGCTTCAACACCTGCATTGCTTACTGTTTGGGGGTTTTAGGCTGGGTTTCTGTACAGCACTTTGAGATATCAGCTGATGTACGAAGTGCTATATAAATAGATTTGATTTGATTTGATCAAGGGAAATATCAAAGATCCAGAGTGCTTAGGACCTCAGACTGGGGCAAAAGTTCACCTTCCAACAGGACAACTACCCTAAGCACACATCCAAGACAATGCACAAGTCTCTGAATGTCCTTGAGTGGCTCAGCCAGAGCCCGGACTTGAACCCGATCGAACATCTCTGGAGAGACCTGAAAAAAGCTTTTCAACAACACTCCCCATGCATCCTGATAGAGCCTGAGAGGATCTGCAGAAAAGAATGGGAGAAACTCCCCAAATACAGGTGTGCCAAGCTTGTATTGTCATACCCAAGAAGAGACAAGGCTGTAATCGCTGCCAAAGGTGATTCAACAAAGTACTGAGTAAAAGGTCTGAATACTTATGTAAATGTCATATTTCAGTTATTTTTTAATTTACTTTTTCCAAAACTTCTTTAACCTGGTTTAGCTTTATCTTTATATGGTATTGTGTGTAGATTGATGAGGGGAAAAAAAACACTTTAATCAGTTTTAGAATAAGGCTTTAACGTAACAGAATGTGGAAAAAGTCAAAGGGTCTGAATACTTTCAGAATGCATTGTACATTATTTAGATTCTGTGCCGATACAGTTTACAAAACAATGCCCAAAGGCTGCCAATGTTGGGAAAATATAGGACTTCACATACTCTAGTACTACAACAATCTCGTGGTGATTATGTGAAAAGTAAATCTTACATCTTTCAACAGACAATGAAAAGGCATTTTCCACTAATGTATATTTTGGAAAAACATGAGTAGGATCTAACCCGTTGTAGTTGATGTCAAATATTAATTGTAATGAATGTGAGGTGATGAGGATTTCAATGACCAATTCATCCCATGTTAGCTGTGGGGAACATAACTGTTACATATCTCCCCCTGGTGGTCAGTATCTGTTTGATCACCATTACTATTGGAAGCTGGAGCCAAGCAATCCTTCAGATTGTTTGTCCTCATTTTACTTTCATCAAAAATACCAATAAAACAGTAGATTCATTATTATTTCGGTCACACACAAACATGCATGCAAACACATATGCATGCATGATGCATGCACACACACACATCACCTCCTGGCTCAGAGACTATTTAAGAGTTAAAGATCCTCATTAGTTATTGCCTGGAAGGTGCACACAGAAATAGCATCCAGAATGAATGCCTTCGGTTGTTCTAATTGTGTTGGGACCACTTTGTTTTTAGGCTGAGAAATGCACGCATGTTCTTATTTATTGACCGAATAAAGCAGAACCCCTGTGGAAGACAGAGAAAGCATGGCTCCAGGCAAGGCAAGGAAGAGCTAGACTGTGTTGTAATGCTTCTGCTCCACTTTAACGTCTGGGGCCACCAAAGAGTGGCCTTTCGTTAGCAGGATGCTAAGCGCTGTGTCTGTCTGTCTGTCTCTCTCTGTGTGTGTGTCAAATCAAATGTTATTTGTCACGTGCCGAATACAACGGATGTAAACTTTACAGTGAAATGCTTGCTTATGAGCCCTTCCCAACGACGCAGAGTTTAAAAATAAATAATGATACATAGAAATATATATACAAATAGTAACACAAACAGTAACACAAGAGGAATAAAATACACAAAGATGAAGCTATATACAGGGAGTATCCTACCAGTTCCATATCACTGTGCAGGTATGTGAGGTTGATATGTACATAAAGGCAGGGTAAAGTGAATAGGCATCAGGATAGATAATAAGTGTAAAATAAATAACAGAACAGCAGCAGCATATGATGAGTGTGAAAGTGTGTGTATATGTATGTGTGCTTGCCATCTGAACTTCCTCAATTCGTCGAGGCATGGACTCTACAAGGTGTCAAAAGCGTTCCACAGGGATGCTGACCCATGTTGACGCCAATGATTCCCACAGTTGTGTGCCAAGTTGTCTAGATGTCCTTTAGGTGATGGATCATTCTTGATACACACAGGAAATTGTTGAGCGTAAATAAAACAAGCTGTGTGGCAGTTCTTGTCACAAAACGATGCGCCTGGCACCTACTACCATACTTAAATCTTTTGTCTTGCCCATTCACCCTCTATATGCACACATTCACAATCCATGTCTCAATTGTCTCAAGGCTTAAAACTCTTTAACCTGTCTCTTCCCCTTCGTCTACACTCATTGAGGAGTCGGTGTCGGAGTTGTCTCACAAACAACTTTATTTTGAATAGCTATAAAAGTCAACAACAATCCTATAAAACAAATGATTATTTATCCTTTAACATTCTTAATAACACTTGGATGAACATTAGCTTAGGCTAAAAATAAATAGGCCTCTCACTAGGCCATGCCTTTTGCCTATCGAACTACGCATATACAATCAGATATAACACATGATCATTTTTCACATTCTTTATAACATTCTTTATAACAAGGAATACCCGCATAATCACCCCCTGGGTATCAAACTCAGCAGGAAGACTCAAGTTTAGTCTGTCCATCCTTTGCCCTGATAATCTTTTTGCATCTTCTGAAAGACTTGGTCTGCTGGCTCATCTTTGTCATTTGGTCTAAAACCAAAGAACTGCAAAGTTTGCTTTTTTTTCCCACCAAGTCAGCCATCATTTTTTTTCTGATTTAGCCAAGACAGGCTAAACAAACTATAGTTATTCAGTGAAATACTGTCACTTATTTTTTTTACAGTCAAACTTCCGGAAAGTAGCCTGATAGAAGAATGTCGCGAATACGCTTATCCAGATGATTAAGATGAAATAACAGTAGTCTACACTTAAAAGGTAGGCTAATAAAACTAATATCAGAGTATTTTTATGGACAAGAGAAACATAGCTCTACCAATTTGAAAATCATTCTTCAGGCTAGATTAGATTTTAAAAATAACTAGGTCCTCCCGAGTGACGCAGTGGTCTAAGGCACTGCATCGCAGTGCTCGAGGCTTCACTACAGACCGGGTTCGATCCCAATCTGTGTCACTACCAGTCGTGACCAGGAGTCCCATTGGGACGGCACACAATTGGCCCAGCATCGTCCGGGTTAGGGGAGGGTTTGGCCAGGGGGCCTTTTCCTGGCTCATCGCGCTCTAGCGACTCCTTGTGGTGGGCCGTACACCTGCAGGCTGACTTCGGTCGTCAGTTGGACGGTGTTCCCTCCGACACATTGGTGCGGCTGGCTTCCGGGTTAAGCAGGCGGGCGTTAAGAAGCGCAGTTGGGGACTTGCAGCGATGAGATTGGATCGCAATTGGAAATCACGAAATTGGGGAGAAAAAAGGGGTAAACAAAAAAAAGGGGTAAACAAAAAAATCACTAGGGCTAACACTGTTTTGTTCTGAACAATGATTTAATGAGATTGTGTGTGGCGGTGCGGTCAAGGGCAGTGCGTTTGCCATGTCAAACCGTAATGCAGCCAGTCAAGATGCTCTCGATGGTGCAGCTGTAGAACTTTTTGAGGATCCAAGGGTCCATGCCAAATTTTTTCAGACTCCTGAGGGAGAAGAGGCATTGTCATGCCCTCTTCACGACTGTGCTGGTGTATGTGGACCATGTTAAGTCCTTAGTGATGTGGACGCCAAGGAACATGAAGCTCTCAACTTGCTCCACTACAGCCCAGTGAATGTGGATGGGGTGTGCTATCCTCTTCCAGTTGTCAACAATCAGATCCATGGTCTTACTGATGTTGAGGGAGAGACTGTTAACCTGGTACAACACTGCCAAGTATCTTATCTCCTCCCTGTAGGCTGTCTAATCGGCGTTGGTAATCAGGCCTAAAACTGTCATGTTGTCAGCAAACTTGATGATGGTGTTGGAGGTGTGCATGGCCACACAGTTGTGGATGAACAGGGAGCACAGCAAGGGGCTAAGCACACACCCCTGAGGGGCCCCCGTGTTGAGGGGCTCCCGTGTTGAGGGTCATCGTGGCAGAGGTGTTGTTGCATATCCTCACCACCTGGTGCCGGCCCGTCAGGAAGTCCAGGATACAGTTGCAGAGGGAGTTGCTTAGTCCCAGGGTTCCAAGCTTGGCGAACTGAGGTCTATGAATAGCATTCTCACATAGTTACTTCCCCTCAGATGGGACAGAGCATTGTGAAGTGCAATTCAAATGGGGTAATCTGTGGCTCAATTTGGGCAGTATGCGAATTGGAGTGGGTCCAGGGGTTCTGGGATGATGGTGTTGTGTGTCATGAACAGCCTTTCAAAGCACTTCATAATTGCTATGAGATAATAGACATTTAGGCAGGTTACCTTGGAGCTCTTGGGAACAGGGACAATGATGGTCAGCTTGAAACACGTGGGGATTGTAGACTGGGAACAGAGAGATTGATAATGTGAGTGAAGACACTTGCCAGCTGGTTTGTGCATGCCCTGAGAAAGCGCCCTGGCGGCCTTGCGAGTGTTAACCAGTTTACTCACATCAGCCATAGAGAGGGAGATCAGACAGTCATCCAGAACAACAGGGGCTTTCATCCAAGACTCTGTTGTTTTCCTCGAAGCGAGCATAAAAGATATTTAGCTCGTTTGGGAGTTCTGTGTCACTGGGCATCTCACGGCTGGGTTTCCCTTTGTAATCCATTATCGACTGCAACCCCTGCCACATCTGACGAGTGTCAGAGCTGGTGTAATATGATTCCACCTTCCTCCTGTATTGACCTTCAATGTCTCATCTGAGGTTTTAGCGGGCTTTCTTGTATGCGTCCGTGTCCACATCCCGTTCCTTGTCAGCGGTAGCTCTAGCCTTCATCCCAGTGTAGATACTGCCTGTAGTCTATGGTTTTTGGTTTGGATACGTTCGTATGGTCTCTGTGGGGATGTCATCTATGCTCTTATCATTGAAGCCCGTGACTGATGTGGTAAACTTTTAGCGCCCCTCATAAATCATGAGACATGTTGGTAGAACAGTTTTAAGTCTCTGACCACAAGAAACGCCACCTCTGGGTGTGCGGTTTCTTGTTTGTTTGTGGCCCCATACAGTTCGTTGAGTGCCAGACTGGTGTTGGCTTGTGGTTGGATGTAGACAGTCATGAAAATTAGGATGAGAACTTGGTAGATAAAAAGGTCTGCAGTTTACCATGAGGTATTCTATATCAGGTGAAAAAAATCCTAGCTAGTTATTTATGAAAAGGAATACCCCTATCCCTTTAAACCTGCCCAAGCGGACGTAGTCTGATCGTGTCGCTGCATGGAGAAAACGTGTGTGTGCGTGTGTCTTTGATAAGTGGTGATGCTCTCATTGCAAGAGGCTCCTGATCCCATCCCATTACCCCCACCCCCTACAAACACACACACATACAAAAACACACACAGCGAAAATGAAAAGAATGACAGGATGGCATCTCTTTCACACAGCTGTGACACCTGCAGAGGTGAGAGGTCATATCCACATGGAGAGAAAGTGATCATGGCTAGCGTCTGTTTTAAAGACTTGAAGGACTCAAATCAGCCTGTGTCATACCAAGTCACAGTCAGCTGACAGCTGAGGAATGGGGAGCCATATGCTTTCAACACCACGGTCACAAAAATGTCCTTGGGCAAATGGTCAAGTTAATAAAATAGGCCTATTTTTCTGACTTTCCAGTTCATTACCTCTTACAAAAGTGTCAGTACAACGTAGTTAGCCAACAACACTATGTTGCTAAAGCACATAACAGGTAAGTGAAAGACAAGTTAGCAGAATCCTAACCTACCTTTGTCTGTCTGTTTAGGGGTACGTCCTCCAGCTAAGGTTCCTTACGGCAAACAAAGAGGTTAGCGCACAATGTGCCCAAACACAAACAAGTCTTCCGTATTGACTTTGTGTCAACTTGCCACTTGGCCTTTTGTTTCCAGGGATGGCCTGTCATTCCATCGGAGGAGAGGAGGAGAGATTTCTTCCAGGAAGGAGGCAGAGAAAGGTCATTGTGAATAAAATGCTTTTAATCGGACCACTTTAACACACACCCAGGGAATATCAAAGTCACCCCATCGCTATGGAGGTCAGGCCAACCTCGATCCCCTCTCCCCTGCTCTCCTCGACTCGCTTTGTTGATGCTTGGCTGCTCAGGGTTGGGGAACTTAAAGAAAAGGTTAGAAGCAGTCGGTGTATGTGTGTGTGGGTGCGTCAGGCACTTTGTAGTGGTGGGGTGATGTGAGATGAGACTAGCCTGCTTTGAAGCTTTGTCATCTTTGAAAATGCCTTCGGTTCGACCGCAAAGAGAGAAAATCCAGGAGTTATTGGATATAATTGAGAGTGCATTATTCTTCATATTCGAAAAGAACAAGAAGTACTGTATAGTCTACAGTAGGTCTTTCAAAGTACCTGTCCTATTAATATCATATACGATTAGCTTCTAAGTATATCTTGAAATATGACTGTCCCATAATATCTAGAAATGTTACAAAGCATTTTGAATTATTATTATACACTTGAATGATTCATCGTGCCGTCTAGCCATATAACACTGTACACGTTTTCGGCAACATCCCATCCCAATGTTGGGCAATCAGTGCCAGTGAGAACTGATGATATAGGCGCTGTGTTTGGATGTCAGAAGTGTTGGATAGGCACCTCGGCTGGGCGCCCTTAGCGCTCTTCTCTTCACTACTCTCAGGAGAGGCTTGCAAGTCCATTAAATGTGAAGTGGAATCATGTTTTCCAATATGATGCCTCTTAACATCCATCTTGTCTCACATTCACAACAATCCTCCCACAAACAGACAGAACTAAAACAACTCCCAAAGCTCCCAATTGCTGTTTTAGAAATTGCCATGGGAAAAAAACTAAACAAAAGCATGATTCGTTGGAGGAGAAATCTAGAGGAAGTTGGTGATTCGTTTTGGACATTGCCATTCCTATGATATATAGCACAGTAGGCACATATGGAGTCTAGATCATAGATTATGTGATGGCTTCATCATTCAAATAGTCTTGTATTGTTGTAAAGCTACTAATGGAGCATTCTGTAAAATTACCTCACTGACAGTGTATTCTATGAGTCTGTTAGTACAGTGAGCATGGAGTGGTCACACATTGTCAGTTAGAAAATTGGGCCTGCCCTGATGAAGAGTGGCTGTTGTCACTACTTGGTCTGATGTGCTGAAGAGAGCAGCTGGACAGATGGACTACAGTGATAACTGCTACAATGCAGTATTAGGTGCTGTGCTGAGGGATAGACAGGCAACTGTACTTGAGCATACTGTAGTCTACTGTATAACTCTTGGCTGTTTGTTTGTGTGTGTATGTGTGTGTGTGTGTGTGTGTGTGTGTGTGTGTGTGTGTGGGGGGGGTGTATGCATTTGTATGTCAAATTGAATGCATGTCTACTGTGTGTGTTTTTGTCTGGAGCTCTGTCTGCTGTGTGTGTAAAGTACTTCAGTAACATTCCAGAGCCTCCGTTGCTATATTTCCAATGCAGGAGACTTCAGGCCTCTAACTATCCATCTACCAGGAAATCAGTTCTCCAAAACAAGTTATAATTGCACACAGGCCCTCTAGTGACCATCGGGGACAGTGTTGCATTGGATCGGATTCAAATCTATTATTTTTGCGACAGCGGCTACCCCATAGAGAAAGATAGAGGCCTCTAGTTGCCAAAAGTCAGTTTTAGCATGGGCAGCACCATTGAGGGCTTCCAAAATGCTTCAGCCATTTTAAAGTAGTCAAAGTAGTCAACTGGGTGGGGGATTCCTACGGGTTGTAGCCTCAATGGTGCTGCCCATGCTGTCACAGACACTAATGGCACAGATATAAAGACGGACGACCCCTAGTGCTCTGATTGTTGTTGTTTGCTCTCTCTCCAGCTCTCTCGCTCACTCACTCACTCACTCACTCACTCACTCACTCTCTTCTCTGAGACATGAAAAGCGGCTCACGTAGTCCTGATACAACACCCTTGACAGGCAGATCAGCGGCGAGTAGTGGGCACCCAGACAGCTTCGCTCACAGCGACAGCAGATATCTTTGTGTACACTGCCGGCTTCAGGTGGCTGCCATGCCGCACGTCTGTCTGTCACTCTATCTCTGGACCCACTCTCAGGCACGTCCGCCATCATGGTGGGTGCCAACAGTCACATCCCCGGGATGATGAAGATTAATCTGACGGCGGAAAGGAGAAAAGCCATCGACACGAGAGCTGCATCACTACTGTACAGTACATCTCCTCTACAGGGGCTCTCTGGCTGAACCTGGGACCCTCCTCACCCTGTCACCTCAATGTCTTTCTATGTTCCTCATGCCTACTCTCTTTTTCCTCAACTCACAAACACACCTCTCTAATTCCTTTACTTCCCCTCTTACCTCCCTCTTCTTAGCCAATTAGTTTCATCTTCAGGCCCTACTCCTCTTCTCTTCCCCTCTAGCCCCTTCTACTCTCACTCTCTATCAGATGGGCCTTCAGCGACCCCCTCTCTCCCAGCGAGGCGTGAGGAGAAAGCAGAGCCTGTCATTAGGGAGAGGCCTCCAGCCACCAGTCTCCTTCCTTCCCTCCCTCCCTCTATCCCTCCCTGCCTGCCTGTCTGCCTCCCACCATCCCTCCTGCCTGAAGAAGCTCTTATCAGCCTTAGACACAGAAAGGACCTCTTCAGACCCCACACTAATGGCTGCTAATGGATCCAGCTCTACCCCCCAGCCTGGGAAAACTATGCTCTGTAAGGCCAGTTTACACAAACACACAGGACATAATAAAGGTCTGCCAGAAGATATGTAGCCAAACATACATTAACACTACACATGCAATAATAGGATGACAGATTCAGTTTGATAAAGTATTTGGGTTGAGCGGGCTATTGATTGGGTTTCCTGCCTCATGATCTCATATTTGTTTATTTGTTTTAAAGGGCTTTTTGGAGTAGTAAACAAGTGCAGAATGTTTTCTTTTCATCTGACGTGCACATGATGCGTGCACAGTGCACGTGCACAGTACATCCCGAATGTATGTACTGTAAAGCGAAAACAAAAACATAGGGTGAAAGAAGCCACTAATTTAGTCGTTCAACTAAAGTAAGTATCCTTGTCCATTACATCCATGAATTTGTTTTTGTTTTTCTTGACTCATTTTATTATCAGTGCGTACTTACAGGTGGTGGAGAAATAGAAAAACAACAACTTAAATATCTTTTAGAGAAGGTGATTTGATGAGTTAACCCACTGTTCCTAGGCCTTCATTGAAAATAAGAATTTGTTCTTAACTGACTTGCCTAGTTAAATAAAGGTTAAAAAAAATCAGAGACAACGATAGACAGCTGTCCCTGATTGAGAACCATATCCGGCCAAAACATGACGTAGAATGCCCACCCAAATCACACCCTGACCAAACCAAAATAGAGACATAAAAAGCTCTCTAAGGTCAGGGTGTGACACAGGCTAACAATATTTTAGCCATGCAGGTCCCGATTTGTATGAGCATAAAAGAAAACCTTCCATAGTCTGTGTTGTTTTAATTGTATTGTATATGCCCAAGGGAGGAAATTATGGTGACTGTAAGTGTGACATAGGCTATTTAAAACAAGTTGTTGTTTCATTTTGTTTATAATTTGATTACAATTATTCTCTCTTTTTAAGTCTTATTGACAATGTTTGGCATGTTCATGCTCAGCCATAACGCAATTTACAGTAGGCCTAGCCTCTTTTTCAGTTTGAATGCTTTTGAAGCCATGCATTACTAAGAACAATGTGGACTGCAAATGGGTCCAAGGCAATACATAGAAGACTGTAAATACACAACTTGAAGCAACCACATATTTGAAAAATTGTGCCAGAGAAGAAGGCTGTAAAGGGTGCGTGACTGGCTGCAGGGAAGTCAGGCGCAGGAGAGCAGAACTGGGTAATATCAGGAGCAGTTTAATAAGCAAAACCAACGGCACCCAGAACAACAAAATATGGGTACCAAAATATCCCGTCGCGAACCAGTCAGAGCGCACTAGCACTATACAACAAACAATTTCACACACAGACATGGGGGGAACAGAGGGTTAAATACACAAGAAGTAATGAGGGAATGTAAACCAGGTGTGTGGGAAAACAAGACAAAACAAATGGAAAATGAAAGGTGGATCAGCGATGGCTAGAAGACCGGTGACGTCAACCTCTGTAGGCCGCCCGAACAAGGAGAGGAACCGACTTCAGCGGAAGTCATGACAGTACCCCCCCCCCCCCCCCCCCTTGACGCGTGGCTCCAGCAGCACGCCGACACCGGCCTCGGGGACGACCCGGAGGGCAAGGTGCAGGGCGATCCGGATGGGGAAGGTGAAACTCCCGCAGCATTGAAGGGTCCAACAAGTCCTCCACCGGAACCCAGCATCTCTCCTCTGGACCGTACCCCTCCCACTCCGCGAGGTACTGAAGGCCCCTCGCCCGACGCCTCAAATCCAGTATGGAGCGAACGGAATACGCTGGAGCCCGCGCGATGTCCAGAGGGGGCGGAGGAACCTCCCGCACCTCAGACTCCTGGAGCAGGCCAGCCACCACCGGCCTGAGGAGAGACATATGGAACGAGGCGTTATTACGGTAATCGGGGGGAAGCTGTAACCTGTAACTAACCTCATTCAGTCTCCTCAGGACTTTAAATGGCCCCACAAACCGCGGCCCCAGCTTCTGGCAAGGCAGGTGGAGGGGCAGGTTTTGGGTCGAGAGCCAGACCCGGTCCCCCGGTACGAACGCCGGGGCCTCACTGCAGTGACGGTCTGCGCTGGCTTTCTGGCGCAGCAGGGCCGCTGAAGGTGAACAAGAGCAGCATCCAATGTCTCCTCTGTGCGCCTGAACCAGTTGTCCACCGCAGGAGCCTCGATCTGACTCTTATGCTAAGGTGCCAGAACCGGCTGGTACCCCAGTATGCACGGGAAGGGTGAGAGGTTAGTGGAGGAGTGGCGGAGCGAGTTCTGGGCCATCTCTGCCCAGGGCACGAACGCCGCCCAATCCCCTGGCCAGTCCTGGCAATAAGACCTCAGAAACCTACCCACATCCTGGTTAACTCTCTCCACCTTCCCGTTACTCTCGGGTGAAAAACTGAGGTAAGGCTGATCGAGACCCCCAGATGTTCCATGAATGCCTTCCAGACCCTCGAAGTGAACTGGGGACCCCGATCAGACACTATATCCTCAGGCACCCCGTAGTGCCGGAAGACATGTGTAAACAAGGTCTCCACAGTCTGTAGGGCCGTAGGGGGAACGGGCAGAGGGAGGAGATGACAAGACTTGGAAAAACGGTCCACAACGACCAGGATCGTGGTGTTACCGTGTGAGGGCGGAAGATCGGTATGGAAATTCACTGACAGGTGCGATCAAGGCCGTTGTGGAACGGGTAAGGGGTGTAGCTTACCTCTGGGGAGGTGCCTAAGAGCCTTACACTGGGCGCACACCGAGCAGGAGGGAACATAAACCCTTGCGTCCTTAGTCAAAGTGGGCCACCAGTACTTCCCACTCAGACAGCACACCGTCCGACCGATGCCTGGATGACCAGAGGAGGGTGACGTGTGGGCCCAATAGATCAGCCGGTCACGGAGAGCAGACGGAACGTACAGACGCCCAGCGGGCCATTGGAGGGGAGCGGGCTCTGCACGTAACGCCTGCTCAATGTCCGCGTCCAGCTCCCACACTCCCGGCGCCACCAGGTAGGAGACCGTGAGTATGGGGGCATGATCCATGGGCCGCTCCTCTGTGTCATTGAGCCGGGACAGTGCTTCTGCCTTCACGTTCTGGGAACCTGGTCTGTAAGAAATTATGAAAACAAAACGGGTGAAAAACATGGCCCAACTTGCCTGGCGAGGGTTCAGTCTCCTTGCTTCCCGGATGTACTCCAGATTGCGGTGGTGTGTGGGAAAACAAGACAAAACAAATGGAAAATGAACGGTGTATCGGCGATGGCTAGAAGACCGGTGACGTCGACCGCCGTACGCCGCCCGAACAAGGAGAGGAACCGACTTCGGCTGAAGTCGTGACAAAGGCAAACATTTTATGTGTCCCCAACCGATTGTGTTTTTTGTTTGTTTATTTTTTGTAACTTGTTTTTTTAACTTATTTTGCACATAATGTTGCCGCTACCGTCTCTCATGACCGGAAATAACTTTTGGACATCAGGACTGTGATTACTCACCATGGACTGGCAGAATCCTTTTTTTCCTTGAACGAGTCTGATGAGTCTGACGCGAACAATATACTGTTTTCTCGGGAACAGGCCCAGAGCCCCGTGATTTGCTTTAAGAGGAGGCAAAGAAAAAGGGGCCAAACTATTTGCATTGCCCCCTCCTCTCTCTTTTACACCGCTGCTACTCTGTTGTTATCATCTATTCATAGTCACTTTAATAACTCTACCTACATGTACATATTACCTCAACTAACCGGTGCCCCGCTCATTGACTCTGTATCGGTACCCCCCTGTAGATTGTCTCACTATTGTTATTTTACTGCTGCTCTTTAATTACTTGTTACTTTTATTTCTTATTCTTATCCATATATTTTTTAACTGAATTGTTGGTTAGGGGCTCGTAAGTAAGCTTTTCACTGTAAGGTCTACCTACACCTGTTGTATAATTGTATGTGACTAATACAATTGGATTCGATTTTTCGCCATGGAGCACATTCTGATTGGCCAGGTTTGTAAAACTCATTCAGTCACGTACTGTACTTTAGAGTTATGTGTGTGTTTTGAAAGTTATGGTTGTGGTATTCTTCTTGGTAAAATGCATTTGTGCAAATACGTGTACAACCTTGTTGTGGTGGCAACAAACTCCCTCCCTTAGAGTGTCACATCAACACAGAAACACAGTTGAGAGATTCCAAACAGAAAAGCCATTCTTTCTGAAGTGCCATACGGTCTAAATCACAACAAGGAAGAAGTCAGGTATCAGCCGGCGAGAACTATAAATTCTGATTAGCTCGCTGCAGCAAGGAGAAGCATGACTTTTCAGCCCAGATTGCACTTCAAAGAGGAGCATTCTAAACAAGGCAATGAGGTACTCTCTCTTCTCTCCCCCTGAAAGCCATTTTTTCAGCATTATTGATTCATTCCTCTGGCGAACTGAATTACATTCGATCCAATTTGGTTTCCCACATATTCTCCCTGCAGGAGTGGAGGCTTATTTGCATGCGGGCCCTCTGTGGTATTACACCATGCAGGTGTTTCAGAGAGAGGGAGAGAGAGAAAGAGACACAGGGAGAAAGAGGAAGATAAGGAGCAGTGTGGAGTTTAAAAGGACAGTATGGACATAGAGATAAGGTGGCTCTGTCAGTGTTATTCATATATATATATGTATATGAAATACGAGCCTATGCTTAAAATCTGAGGCCCGGATCAGGTGTATACAAAAAGAGGGCTTACACCACAGGATATGTGATGCAGGTTACAAGTGGGCACCTATTTGATGGATGGACAGTCAGGCTGTGATGGTGAATCATGCTATTAGACACTACACCAGCACAGCTGGGTTAGACTATTACACAGAGCTTAGGCCCAATATACTTCAGGCCTATCTGTGTTGCTAGCAACTGTGTTACGGATACAGGTATTCTGTGTGTGTATCCTGTGTGTGTGTGTGTGTTTCTTTTGTCTCCTTCTCCCCTCCTCACAGGTGGCAATCATCATTCCCCAATCAGTCGCTAATCAGAAGACACACCTCCTCCTGTTTCCATTACCCAATCACATCCCATTTCCCTTGGTTTAAAAACCCATTCAGTTGTTTCCTCTGGAGCTCCATCTCTCTGTAAATCTCTGGTTTTGTTTTTGCAACTACATGTCACTTTGTCCCCACCTATGAGTATTGTTTTTTTTATGTTGTTTGATGGTGGGAAAGGGGGTGCTAAGAGAAGTTGCCCATGGGCATACACTACCCGTAGGTAAACTTAGTTTAAAAACACTGGTTAGAACTGGGCGGACCACCCACTGTATTTTTGGTTAGTTAGCTGTATTGAAGTAGCTTAGGGGTATTTTGGGATATTTGTTTCTTTCTTTGGGTCCAGCTCAGCCCCTTTTCCTTCCCCCCCTTTACTGTGTGTTTGCAAATAAAGCCTGAGTGTTTGACGGTAATTTAGTTGTCTGTGTTTTTGTTTTCTGTTCTCACTGTTACTTTGTCACTATTATACTTTGCATGAGTTATGTTACTGGTCTCGTTACCATCCCCCCTAGAATGCCGGGCAAAAGGGATTTGTAACAAACTATTTTAGACATTCATCTCTTTTCAGGATTGCATGGCCTTGGGAGTTATCCTTGTGTGATGGTTGTCTTGGTAACCTGACACAGGCCCTCTATCCAAGGCAGAAGAAGCCAAGCAGCTCACAATCACTTACACAAGAAGCATTGTCAAGATGGCAGCAACGAATACAGTAGCCATGCCCTCCTACAAAACTTTTCTAGTGTTTCTTGCTAATGTTCTTACTCTGTTTGTTTTGTGCATTATTTCATAAACCCAGGTAGAAGTACTGGAATATAAATAGCTGTGTACTCACTGTCCAACCGACCTTCCCGAATTCCCATAGATAGTGGAACAATGGTCTGGCTTCTTCGGTGAAACCTTGGGTAGCCTGGGAGTCCTACCAGAGAGAAGGAAATTAAGACGCCGGCGGAAAGGCAGATGTGTGTGGGGGGGATTGAAACAGCGGGCAACCAGCACTCCATTACCGAGCATACTACTCGCCATGGGGGAAACGTACAGGAACTTGCAAGGTTCTGCTCTCCCGACTTGGAATACTTGGTCAAATGTTGCCCTTTTTACTTTCTGAGAGAGTTCTTAGGGATTATCGCCAGGGCTGTGTACATCCCGCCCTCAAGGATCTTCATTGGATCTTCATTGGACTCTGAACAAACTGGAGACTGCCTACACGGAGGCAACAGTCTTTGTCGCTGATGACTTTTAAAGTCATTTGAGGACCGTTCTCCTGAACGACTATCAACACATTGACTGTCCAAATCGCGGAAATTTGCAGCAGTGGAAAGCCTTATTGACATGGGTATCAGACCCTTTCCCATCCTTCTTTTGGCAAATCCGAGCACGACTTCATTTTGCTCCTCCCCGCCTACAAACAAATACTCAGGAGGATAGTTCCGATGGTCAGAGCTGTATAATGCTGGTCTGGCATCCTTGTCAGGAAACTGAAAGATAAATACGAACAGGTGATCAGGGATATGACCTATGCAGATCAATCGAGGTGGCGAGACACGAGTATAGGGACAAATTGGAGGAGCAATTCAGCGGGTCGGACATGAGGCGCATGTGGCAGACGCTTCTTACGATCACAGATTACAAAAAGAAAGCCAAGCACATTCCGGACACCAGTGCTGCCCTATCGGATGAGCTAAACACCTTTTTTTCACACTTCAAGCATAAAAACCTTAACTCGCCGAATAAGACTGACTACCAACAGCGACGAGACAGCCGACAGAGGAGGTAGGCACTCTGACAACCTGGTGCTGGGTAAACAACCTCTCCCTCAATGCTGATTGTGGACTTCTGGAGGAACCAGGCTGGGCACACCCCCATCCTCATCAACTGGGATCTGGTCAAAAACATCAAGTTCCTCAGGATACACATGTCAGGGGAGCTGAATTGGTCAAATGAGACGGACACCTTGGTGAAGGCAGGACAGTGAATCTTTAACCTCAGGAGGGGGTGGGGGGGCCCAGCCAAATGCACCACTGTGTGCACACTTCCTGCCACTACTAGTCAGCTACCTGCTCCCATGTCCACCTTCTGCCCCCGCCGCCCTACCCCTGGACATTTTACCCCCCCCCCCCCTCCCCAATGGACATTTACCCTGCCCACATCCCCCAATGGACATTTAGCATTGTTACAGTTGTAAATATGTACAGTGCCTTCAGAAAGTATTAATACCCTTGATTTATTTCACATTTTGTTGTGTTACTGCCTGAATTCAAAATTGATTAAATCTTTTTTTCGCCCATCTACACACAATATCTCATAAAAACATAGTGAAAACTAGTTTTTAGAAATGTTTGACAATTTATTGAAAATGAAATACAGAAATATCTAATTTACATAGGTATTCACACCCCTGAGGCAATACTTTGTATAAGCACATTTGGCAGTGATTACAGCTGTAAGTCTTTCTGGGTAAGTCTCTAAGAGCTTTCCACACGTGGATTGTGCAACATTTGACCATTATCATTTCAAAATTCTTTACGCTCTGTCAAATTGGTTGTTGAACACTGCTAGACATCTATTTTCTATCTATTTTCTTGTCTTGTCATAGATTTTCAAGTACAGTTAAGTCAAAACTGTAACTCGGCCACTGTCTTCTCGGTATGCATCTCCAGTGTAGATTTGGCCTTGTGTTTAAGGTTATTGTCCTGCTGAAAGGTGAATTCATCTCAGTGTCTGGTGGAAGGCAGACCCAACTAGGTTTTCCTCTACAATTTTTCCTGTGCGTACATGAGACATGAGGCGCATGTGGCAGACGCTTCTTACGATCACAGATTACAAAAAGAAAGCCAAGCACATTCCGGACACCAGTGCTGCCCTATCGGATGAGCTAAACACCTTTTTTTCACACTTCAAGCATAAAAACCTTAACTCGCCGAATAAGACTGACTACCAACAGCGACGAGACAGCCGACAGAGGAGGTAGGCACTCTGACAACCTGGTGCTGGGTAAACAACCTCTCCCTCAATGCTGATTGTGGACTTCTGGAGGAACCAGGCTGGGCACACCCCCATCCTCATCAACTGGGATCTGGTCAAAAACATCAAGTTCCTCAGGATACACATGTCAGGGGAGCTGAATTGGTCAAATGAGACGGACACCTTGGTGAAGGCAGGACAGTGAATCTTTAACCTCAGGAGGGGGTGGGGGGGCCCAGCCAAATGCACCACTGTGTGCACACTTCCTGCCACTACTAGTCAGCTACCTGCTCCCATGTCCACCTTCTGCCCCCGCCGCCCTACCCCTGGACATTTTACCCCCCCCCCCCTCCCCAATGGACATTTACCCTGCCCACATCCCCCAATGGACATTTAGCATTGTTACAGTTGTAAATATGTACAGTGCCTTCAGAAAGTATTAATACCCTTGATTTATTTCACATTTTGTTGTGTTACTGCCTGAATTCAAAATTGATTAAATCTTTTTTTCGCCCATCTACACACAATATCTCATAAAAACATAGTGAAAACTAGTTTTTAGAAATGTTTGACAATTTATTGAAAATGAAATACAGAAATATCTAATTTACATAGGTATTCACACCCCTGAGGCAATACTTTGTATAAGCACATTTGGCAGTGATTACAGCTGTAAGTCTTTCTGGGTAAGTCTCTAAGAGCTTTCCACACGTGGATTGTGCAACATTTGACCATTATCATTTCAAAATTCTTTACGCTCTGTCAAATTGGTTGTTGAACACTGCTAGACATCTATTTTCTTGTCTTGTCATAGATTTTCAAGTACAGTTAAGTCAAAACTGTAACTCGGCCACTGTCTTCTCGGTAAGCATCTCCAGTGTAGATTTGGCCTTGTGTTTAAGGTTATTGTCCTGCTGAAAGGTGAATTCATCTCAGTGTCTGGTGGAAGGCAGACCCAACTAGGTTTTCCTCTACAATTTTTCCTGTGCGTAGCTCCATTCAGTTTCTTTTTAATCCTGACAAACTCCCCAGTCCTTAACGATTACAAGCATACCCATAACATGATGCAGCCACCACTATGCTTGAAAATATGGAGAGCGGTACTCAGTAATGTGTTGTATTGGATTTGCCACAAACATAACACTTTGAATTCAGGACAAAAGTTAATTGCTTTGACACATTTTTTTGCGGTATTACTTTAGTACCTTGTTGCAAACAGGATACATGTTTTTAAATATTTTTTTACTTATTTTCACTCTGTCAATTAGGTTAGTATTGTGGAGTAACTACAATGTTGTTGATCCATCCTCAGTTCTCTCCTATCACAGCCATTAAACTCTGTAACTGTATTAATTTCACCATTGGCCTCATGGTGAAATCCAGTAGCGGTTTCCTTCCTCTCCAGCAACTGAGTTAGGAAGGACACCTAATTAATGACTTCACCATTCTCAAAGGGATATTCAATGCCTGCTTAATTTATTTTTACCCATCTACCAATCGGTGACCTTCTTTGGGAGAAATTGGAAAACCTCCCTGGTCTTTGTGGTTGAACCTGTATTTGCAATTCTGAGGGACTGTACGTGGGGGGTACAGAGATGAGGTAGTCATTCAAAAATCTATGTTAAGCACTATTATTACACACAGTGTGAGTCCATGCAACTTATATATGACATGTTAAGCACATTTTCACTCCTGAACTTATTTAGGTTTGCCATAACAAAGGGGTTGAATACTTATTGACTCAAGACATTTCAGCTTTTCATTTTTAAATAATTTGGTATTATTGTCCTATTAATTTATCTTAACCTGCATGCTTGGAGCTTAATAATTTCACCATACCCTGCAATTACATCTGTGACCCTTTGCATTTGACTAATGAACTCTAAAATAAAAACTAAACTAAAACTAACTGAACCAACACGACTGACAAACCACACCTGCTTCATATATATCTGCCCAACTATGCCAAACTTTACTTCCACATCAAAAGATGCAACCTCTCCGCTCTGCATCAACACCAACGACGCAACACATCTGCTCAGGACGCTCATCAGAATAATAATGCACAACGGATGCACTCATCCACCCAAATCCTTCCCTCCTTCCCATTTGATATGGCACATCTGTTAAAAGCCAAGTACTGACAGGGCAGCGGGCTGCTTATTAATGATCACCTCCAGCAGGTGTTCCCTGGCTTCCTATCCTTTGACCTTTCCCTCTGAAGGAGACAGTCGATGGACTGCCACAGGGCTCAGTTGGATGAGCTCCTTCTGGTTCCGGACGTGTCAGAAGGCCACACGGACGCACACCACGCGTTATGGATTGTTACCATGATGTCATCATCATTACTGGCTTCAAAGATTTCAAAGGACTGTTGAAGTATTTCTTATGTGATGTGAATAATAAAGTGGAAGAGAGACAAAGTGTTGTCTCAACTTTATTGAGCCCTTTTTGCATAGTGCATTAGTCATCTCTTCTATAGTCCCTTGATCCCACTGCATCCTTCCTTCATCCTGACTTCCGTTTGAGCCACACTACAAATCATACATACATGTAGGTAGACATGTCCCAAGGACAGGCATTCTCATTACAAATCACACATTTGGCTGTAAGCATGTCATCATAAAGCATGACCTGGAATCCTGAAGCAATGCATTAGCTGGTACGTCAATAAAGTTTTCCAAATCACAACTTTCTCTTCCAAGACAAGTGACAGCGTTTGACTTTACCTATCACACTGGGGAAAACGAAAGCACCAACCTGACTAAGGATGGCAGGGGCTCTGCAGTGTTATACCTGAAAGAAAGGTATTTTTTATCTCAGTCTCCAGGTACTATGGAGCAGTACAGACTCCTCCAATCATCCCAAGAATCCTTATTCATGTTAAGCAATGTGTGTGTTAAGGAGATGGGGTGCTGCTGCTAGCGCTTGGTCTCATCTACTCCAGTTGAAAGTCTGCTTACAGGAAGCCTACATCTGCCTTCCGCAAAAAACAGCAGGGCCGTTTCTCAGAAAGGGCCCCTTCGAAGGGGTCTTCCAGTGACCACATCTCAGAGGGAAAGATACCGGTCCTATTAGTGCTGCTGTCTCACACTGAGACCATCTGAGCTGTCTGGGGCCAATAGATGGCTTTCATGACGCCAGCAAAAAAAAAAAGAGAAAAGGCATTCCTGCATGATTACCTCATTAAGAAATATTTAATATTTGCTTGATGTTATTGTTCATTGTGATATAACCTCACTAATTAAGCATTTTGTACTGGATTATTCTCCTGGCTGCCTCCCTGGTTTTTCAACTACAAACACACCATTTGTTTTCTGGGTCCTCAGTTTTTCTTGATCCGTTTATCATTTGCCCATACAGGATGTTGTGACTGTAGCATTATCTATGTATCTACCCTACTGTCTAAGTCGGTTCCAACTGACTGATTTGTTCAGTCTAATTCAACCAAACAGGAACATGTCAGGGGATATGCTTAAGAGCTGAGCAGGAATGTGCAAATTGCCATAAAGATGAATGCAAACGCTCCCTCCACTGTAATGTATCTCAATGGCTGCTTGCTAAAAGACCCTTTAAATGAAGCCTTTTAGTCAAATCAGATTTGGACCCAATTACGCGTATGACGGGCTTGGATCAGACTCCCTAAGGACAGCAATAAATACAGACAGCTTGCGCAGCTCAGACCAACTATTATGGGACAACCATTTAAGACACATTGCATCATTTCCCTACTGGATTCCAAATGTAATTTCACGCAATCATATGTCAGGCTTGCCCGGAACTGAATGAGAAGGATGCATGCTAAAAGGCCTCGATCGAGCCTATGGTCTGACAGCAGGAAGGTTTTTCAGCCTAATTCATGGCATCACTTGCATTCTATATCTGAACTCATGAGCAGTAAAAACTGAAATTAGATAATGACAAATATTTTTGCATTGTTCATGGTGCAGGCATGTTTTTTTGATGGTTAGTATGATAGATTGATTACCTCTGCACAATGCACACAACATTCATGTTGTAAATGGCGTTAGAGTAATATCAGTTATTATGGTCAAAACGCTATACACATTATCCATTTTCAGAAATGTTGGTAAATTAGCTCTTTAAAGAACTTGTGAAAGAGATTGGCGTGTATCCCCCACCCCAAATCACATCATGACATGCTTAGTGACAGAAATGCATTTGTTTAACCCTTGTGTAGTCTTAACATTCTGTATACCCCCTTGTCCTAATGGTAAAAAATTACCTGCCTTTACTAAACTCCTAAAACAAAGCATCTTAATTGAATTGTAAACCCCAAATCTATTTTGCATGAAGAAACAACCTGTCATTCTTCACAAACGTTGTGAATATCTGGGTTTTCCCTCTACACAACGCAGAAAGACTGCATTTAATCGACACCACTTGTTTCTTTGCAACACACCTGTCAAAACTGTTTGCTAAAGTAGAGGTTTATTATTATTATTATTATTGCTAAAGCAACTGCATAGGTGTAAACATTAATTTTCGATAGCACTTGTATAGCCTAAGAAAGTAGCAGAAATGTGCAGAAAGTAGTTTTGAATGCATTTTATTGAAGAGAAACAAAAATAACAGTCTTGAACTTTTTTGGCATCATAGTGATATATTTTTATATACTGAGGAATTATACTACAAAATACTAGTATTCTCCCATTTTCTTAACCATTGCCCCCACCCACAAAGTATATAAACAACAACAATAAATAAGAATAAAAGAAGATAATAGATTCAAAACAGAAACGTGAAGAACAGAAATCAATCAACTAATTAGCACATGTAGGACATTAAGCAAGTGTGTGTGTGCATGGACTTTGCAGATGTATTTCTCACATGTGCAGCACATAGTATTTGTTTTCCAGTCCTTCGTTGGGGGCAGAATTGGCATCTCCTCCTCTTGCCTGCCTCAGCTACAGCCTCAGGTGGATCAGGACAAGATTCAGCCCCCTGAACAGCTTTCACAAGTGCTGCAAAGGCTGCTGTGCAGGGGAGGCGCTCCCTTCTTTGAATGTGTGGGCTTATAAGTGCCTTTCCCAGCTGCTCCAGGAACACCCTCCTTTTGTTCCGCTTATCAGGCATCCAGGTAGGGTTGATCAAATCAAATGTATTTATGTAGCCCTTCTTACATCAGATGATATATCAAAGTGCTGTACAGAAACCTAGCCTAAAACCACAAACAGCAAGCAATGCAGGTGTAGAAAAACGGTGGTTAGGAAAAACTCCCTAGAAAGGCCAAAACCTAGGAAGAAATCTAGAGAGGAACCAGGCTATGAGGGGTGGCCAGTCCTCTTCTGGCTGTGCCGGGTAGAGATTATAACAGAACATGTTCAAGATGTTCAAATATTCATAAATGACCAGCATCGTCAAATAATAATAATCACAGTAGATGTCGAGAGTGCAACTAGTCAGCAGCTCAGGAGTAAATGTCAGTTGGTTTTTCATAGCCGATCATTGAGAGTATCTCTACCGCTCCTGCTGTCTCTAGAGAGTTGAAAACAGCAGGTCTGGGACAGGTAGCACGTCCGGTGAACAGGTCAGGGTTCCATAGCCACAGGCAGAACAGTTGAAACTGGAGCAGCGGCACGGCCAGGTGGACTGGGGACAGCAAGGAGTCATTATGCCAGGCATGGTCCTAAGGCTGAGGTCCTCCGAGAGACAGAAAGAAAGAAAGAGAGAAAGAGAGAATTAGAGAGAGCATACTTAAATTCACACAGGACACCGGATAAGACAGAAGAAATACTCCAAATATATACAGACTGACCCTAGCCCCCCAACACATAAACTACTGCAGCATAAATACTGGAGGCTGAGACAGGAGGGGTCAGGAGACACTGTGGCCCCATCCGATGATACCCCCGGACAGGGCCAAACAGGCAGGATATAACCCCACCCACTTTGCCAAAGCACAGCCCCCACACCACTAGAGGGATATCTTCAACCACCAACTTACCATCCAGAGACAAGGTCAAGTATAGCCCACAAAGATCTCTGCCATGGCACAACACATGGGGGAGCGCCAACCCAGACAGGAAGACCACATCAGTGACTAAACCCACTCAAGTGACGCACTGCTCCTAGGGATGGCATGGAAAAGCACCCGTAAGCCAGTGACTCAGCCCCTGACATAGGGTTAGAGGCAGAGAATCCCAGTGGAGAGAGGGGAACCGGCCAGGCAGAGACAGCAAGGGCGGTTTGTTGCTCCAGAGCCTTTCCGTTCACCTTCACACTCCTTGGCCAGACTACACTCAATCATATGACCTACTGAAGAGATGAGTCTTCAGTAAAGACTTAAAGGTTGAGACCGAGTCTGCGTCTCTCACATGGGTAGGCAGACCATTCCATAACAATGGAGCTCTATAGGAGAAAGCCCTGGCTCCAGCTGTTTGCTTAGAAATTCTAGAGACAATTAGGAGGCTGTGTACGTGTAGGTCACAATACATAGGCCTCCTAATTGTTGATCTTGTTCCATATCACGAAGGCAATGTATGAGGACACTTCAATGATGTTATGGAAGATGACCAGGGACCAGCGGGCAGTCATCCTGCTGCAGCTGTAAGTTCCAATCACCTTGTCCAGGTCGTCCAGGTCGTCCATGCCACCTTGGTTGTGGTTGTAGTCCAGGATGATGACTGGTTTCCTGTCCTCACGATCACTGATCTCAGCCGTTTTGTGCAGTGTGCTCAGGAGGACCACATTCTTGTTCCTCTTTGGGAGGAAACTAGTGGTGGTGGGGGTGAAGGCAAACTTTGATGAGAAGGCCTCTCTCCACCTTGTTGCGAGGAGTGCAGGGTGGAGCTCAGGCTTGTTCTTTCTAACTCTGCCAACCATGGTGATCTTCCTCTTCAGGAGCTGCTGGCTGAGTTCAATCAGTAGCACACATAATCTCAATTTCTCATATTGTGTGTGTGTGTGTGTGTGTGTGTGTGTGTGTGTGTGTGTGTGTGTGTGTGTGTGTGTGTGTGTGTGTGTGTGTGTGTGTGTGTGTGTGTGTGTGTGTGTGTGTGTGTGTGTGTGTGTGTGTGTGTGTGTGTGTGTGGTTTTTGTGGTGTGTAAATTATTTTATAACTGCCGGGTCAGAAATGACCCTAAGACAATCTTTGTACCCTGGTGGTGTACAGCGTTCATAGAAATATGAACAAAGGCAATGTTTCACTTTTTCTATTGTTGGGGTCACACTCATCAAATTTCAAGTTGAAAAATAAAAAATATAATTTAGCGGGTTCTCTGCTGTTAAACATAGTGGCTGTTCATGTTTCACCCTTAAAACAACACAAGGATTAAATCACAGCCCTAGATTGTTTTATTTCAGAGAGACAATCACATTTTGTTACAAAATGAGACAAATCCGCCTCACTCATGCCAGCAGCATACCACCCTCCATCCCACTGCTGGCTTGCTTCTGAAGCTAAGCAGAGTTGGTCCTGGTCAGTCCTTAGATGGGAGACCAGATGCTGCTGGAAGTGGTGTTAAAGGGCCAGTAGGAGGCACTCTTTCCTCAGGTCTAAAAAAAATATCCTAATTCCCCAGGCCAGTGATTGGGGACAATGCCCTGTGTAGGGTGCTGTCTTTCAGATGGGATGTTAAATGCGTGTCCTGACACTCTGTGGCACTCTCACATGGCACTTATTGTAAGAGTGTTAACCCTGGTGTCCTGGCTAAATTCACAAGCTGTCCCTCATACCACTAATCATAGCCAGCTTACAATTGGCTCATTCCTCTCCCCTGTAACTATTCCCCAGGTTGTTGCTGAAAATGAGTGTGTTCTTTGTCCACTTAAATAAACTCAGAAAAAAGTAGCACTGCAATGCTTTACACATTCAAATGTAACACAAATACATTTGTGACATCAATGTTTAAAATATATATATCTGAAAAGTTTAATGAATAAAATATGAGTTCTGGTCAAAAGTAGTGAACTATCTAGGACAGGGGTAGATAACTATAGGTACATCAGGATTTTGTTCCAAGTAGGCACCACACCTAACCGAGCTAATTGATCAGTTTAGGAATTGCATAAATTCAACACACCTGGTCTTCCAAGTCGGTTAAATCAAAAACCTGAAGTGCTGTGTCACTCCAGGACCAGGGTTGCCTACCCCTGATATAGGTAATAGGGTGTCATTTGGGACGAGACCTGGCCTGCGCAGGGTCGGGCAATTCCAGTCCTCGGGGGCCTGATTGGTGTCACAGTTTTTCCCCAGCCCCAGCTAACACACTTGACTCCAATAATCACCTAATCATGATCTTCAGTTTAGAATGCAATTTGATTAATCAGCTGTGTTTGCTAGGGATGGAGAAAAAGTGTGACACCAATCATGCCCCAGAGGACTGGAGTTCCCCACCCCTGTGAGTCTATCCAAACACCATAGCATGATGCTAGATTTGTGATGTATGGAATTTCTATGTTAACTATACAGGATACAAACATTCCATTGCAGCAAAAAAAATATAGATATAACGTTTTGCAACAAAACAATTCTAATACACATCTTAAATCTATTAACAAAAAAATCTGATGACAGTAATATTTAACACATAAAGGTAACCATTAGCATTTAATTCTTATGAAAAAACACACATTGGTGGATATACAGTGAGATACAAAATGATTGGGACAGTGACAATTTTGTTGTTTTGATTCTGTACTCCAGCACTTTGGATTTGACTATGGAGGTTGAAGTGCAGACTATTGAGGATATTTTCATCCGTATCAGGTGAACCGTTTAGAAAGTACAGTACTTTTTGTGCATGGTCCCCCCCCACTTATATGTGTAGTCGGGCGGGCGCCAGGGTAGCCTAGTGGTTAGAGTGTTGAACTAGTAACCAGAAGGTTGCAAGTTCAAATCCCCGAGCTGACAAGGTACAAATTTGTCATTCTGCCCCTGAACAGGCAGTTAACCCACTGTTCCTAGGCCGTCATTGAAAATAAGAATTTGTTCTCAACTGACTTACCTAGTTAAAAAAAGTCAAATGATTAGTATTTGGTCCCATATTCCTAGCACAAAATGATTACTTCAAGCTTGTGACTCTTCACACTTGTTGGATGCATTATCTGTTTGTTTTGGATGTCTTTCAGATATTTTGTGCCCAATAGAATTGAATGGAAAATAATGTATTGACATTTCTATTGTAAATAAGAATAGACTGTCTCGTGAATGATGGGCGAGAAAGTTAGATGCACAAATATCGTACCCACAAGGCATGCTAACCTCTCACTATTACAATAACAGGGGAGGGTAGCATTTTTGGGGCAGTAATGCCTCTAACTTTCTCACTCATCATCATTCACAATTCATTCAGGACTATCCGTAATCATGGTAGCATCCACATTAATGTGGAAGTGTTTAGAAAAATAGTCTATTCTTATTTCCAATAAAAGTGACTCTAAAAATTATGCAACACATTATTTTCCATTCATTTCTATTGCCACCACAAAACAATCTGAAACAACGATAACAAACAGTAAACACAGCCAACAAATTTGTAGTCACAAGCTTGATATAGTATGAATATGGGACCAAATACCTAACTTTTTACTACTAATACACCGACAGTGCATTGAGAAAGTATTTTGTTACATTACAGCCTTCTAAAATTAATAACATTTTTTCCCCTCCCTCATCAATTTACACATAATACCTTGTAATGTCAAGCAAAAACAAGTTTACATTTTCTTGCAAATGTATTAACAACAACGGAAATATCACATTTATTTAAGTATTCAGATCTTTTATTTAGTACTTTGTTGAAGCACCTTTGGCAGCGATTACAACCTGGAGTCTTCTTGGGTATGACGCTACAAGCTTGGCACACCCGTATTTGAGGAGTTTATCCCATTCTTCTCTGTAGATCATCTCAAGTTCTATCAGGATGGATGGGGAGTGTCGCTTCACAGCTGTTTTCAGGTTTCTCCAGAGATATTTGATCGGGTTCCTGGCTCTGGCTTGGCCACTCAAGGACATTGAGACTTGTCCCGAAGCCACTCCTGTGTTGTCTTAGCTGTATGCTTAGGGTCATTGTCCTGTTGGAAGGTGAACCCAGTCTGCGGTCCTGAGCACCCTGAAGCAGGTCCGTTCATCTTTCCCTCGATCCTGACTAGTCTCCCAGTCCCTGCCGCTGACATCCCACAGCATGATGCTGCCACCACGCTGCTTCACCGTAGGGATGGTACCAGGTTTCCTCCAGACGTGACGCTTGGCATTTAGGCCAAAGAGTTAAATCTTTGTTTCATCAGACCAGAGAATCTTGTTTCTCATGGTCCGAGAGTCCTTTAGGTGGGCTGTCATATGCCTTTTACTGAGGAGTGGCTTCTGTCTGGCCACTCTCGCATAAAGGCCAGATTGGTGCTGCAGAGATGGGAGAACCTTCCAGAAGGACAACTATCTCCACAAAGGAACTCTGGAGCTCTGTCAGAGTGACCATCGGTTTCTTGATCACCTCCCTGACCAAGGCATTTCTCCCCAAATTGCTCAGTTTGTCTCGGTGGCCAGCTCTAGAAAGAGTCTTGGTGGTTCCAAACATCTTTTAAGAATGATGGAGGCCACTGTGTTCTTGGAGACCATCAATGCTGCAGATATGTTTTGGTACCCTTGCTCAAATCTGTGCCTCGACACAATCCTGTCTCGTAGCTCTACTGACAATTCCTTTGACCACATGGCTTGGTTTTTGCTATGACATGCAAATGTCAACTGTGGGACCTCATATAGACAGGTTTGTGCCTTTCCAAATCATGTCCAATCAATTGAATTTACCACAGATGGACCCCCACCAAGTTGTAAAAACATTGGGATGAAGGATGACCAATGGAAACAGGATGCACCAGAACTCAATTCGAGTCTCATTGCAAAGGGTCTCAATACTTGGTATCTTAATAAAAAAAAAAATTGTGCAAACGTTTAAAAAAAAACTGTTTTTGCTTTGTCATTATGAGGTATTGTGTGTAGATTGATGAGGGGAAAAATACATTTTATAATAAGGCTTTAACGTGACAAAATGTGGAAGAGAAGGGGTCTGAAAACATACAGAATGCACTGTAAGTGAATTTCTTCCATTACTTGGTCTCCTAAAATGTGGTGACTATGTACAAAAAGTGCTGTAATTTCTGAACGGTTCACGCGATATTGATGAAAATACCCTTAAAGATGACAGTCTTCACTTTAACCACATTGTATAATTTCAAGTCCAAAGTGCAAAGAATAAATAATAAGTGTCAGTGTCCCGATACTTTGAGCTCACTGTTCTTCATGTGAACTCTGCTTTCAATGGTTGTCATGGTTTGTCGATGGTTGTCATGGTTTTGCTAAGGATGCTTTGACACATACAGCTCAAGTACAGTTTCAAGAGGAGTGCATTAAAACATGCGAGGAGTATTTGGTATTCCTTCATAAATGCACAAACACACACCCCGACAAATGACTTGCTGTTGTGGGTGGCCCAGCTCATTGCTCTCATTCTGTCTTGCTTCAGCAGGTTGGTTTAACAGCAGCAAAATCTGTGGCAAGCTTCAATTGAAATACAGAGGGAGAGGGTTTTGCTTGGCCATTGTGCCCAGGCTAATGAGGCCACATTGTTGACAAAAAAGTCCTCCATAAAAGTGTATTAATCCATACAGCCGAATAGTAATTCATAATAGATCAATAATTTATTTACAGACATGTACATCATTTTCATATCAATATGATTTTTCATAATAGTGGAAAGAAGTGCCAACGGACTGGTTCCTAGTAATGGAATCCACATTGTTCCCATGCATTGTTTCACGCAATATGATTTGTCATGACATTGGCCTCTTTGGGTATAGCAACCCCATCCCCCTCTCCCTGCCTCCCCCTTGCCTCCTTCAACTAGGCTGCTGTGGTCAGAGGTCATAAATTCCTGAGAAGACCTTGCCACATAGTATAGAAAGAGTACATTTTCATAGAGGACAAAGGAAATCCTTCCACCTCACAGAACTTGAGGTACGAACAAATTTCATGTTCCGGAGAAAGTATAAAAGATTGGTGAAGAATCCAGCTACGAACTGGTCCGTTTGTCACAACTTGGGAAAGCTCATGGGAGACGGTGTGGCCACATTACCATAACGCTGTTTATATAATAGCCCCAGATATAAGGTTTGTTGTTGTATAAGATGAATGAGTGAGTATGATACTGTTTACACAATTTTACAGTATGATTTTGGACTGTTTAATGAAGGAAAACTCAAAAAGGAAATTGGATTTGAACTAAATCAGAGGACCGCCCCTGAGCCCAGTTGGGGTCAGACATCCTGGGACAGCCTTTTCTGCCATTCCAAATAAGACACCCACTCGTGTTTTCGATCAGCAGACCGAGCTTACCTCAATTACGAGATGGCTAAAGGTTGCAGACCATGTTTTTCTCCATTAGGAGGACAAAGGTTGTAGACCATTGCTGAATCTTTTAACCATACCACGTGGTTAGTCTTAGACTATCGATACCAACAGAATAAGAACAAGTCTTTGATATTGATTACTAGTCTGTAGCTAGGAATTCGGCATCATTGACTGCGAAGAACGACAACGGCTGGAGCATCCATCCTATAACGAATGTCACTCTGAACAATCCCCTCTAATCCCAACCGAGAGAGAGAGGGAGAGAGACGGACAATTCTCAGTGTGTCGTCTTGATCACCAGCGATCACCAGTAAAGACACGACAGATTGCAAACGTGGCTTTCATTGAAACAAAGCTGCTGCAATGAGGCGCTTCAGAGAGGGGCAGAGAAGCCATCTTTATTTTTGAAAGATGACATTTTACCAGAAAAATGACCTGAGTCAATGCATTTCTTTAGTAAAAAGACATGCTGCTGACAATACTGCCATTGTAGTTGATGCAGAGGACATGCATGTGTAGCCCTTGGATCTGATGCTGTCTGGACAAAAAGATTAAGGCATGTCATACTCTTTTTGGCCAGACAACATCAGATACCTGGGCTACATATCGTAAGACAGAGGAGCGCTGCTTTGCTCGCTCAGATGCTTTCTCCAGTGAGATATTGTCAGCCACTTATTCATGACTGGTTGTGTTCATGGCACATTAAAAGGTAATATATTTGTAGAGCTAAATTTCCTCAGACTGGCCTCTTCCTGGGGCCTCCAAATCACTAAGTCTACACCTGCACACACACACACACACACACACACACACACACACACACACACACACACACACACACACACACACACACACACACACACACACACACACACACACACACACACACACACACACACTAGCCTCTCACAGCTAATTTGTCATAGCAGTAGCTACCTTTTGATCATCTTTTCTTACCTTCGGCTGCCAAGGAAATGGTTAAAGAACCATCCATGCCCTAGTACAGTTTAACAATGACTGATTATAGATGCCTGGTTCACCAACGTAAAGGATACTTATCACAACACAACATATCTGAAACTGCATGCCAACTTGTGCAAATTATGGCCAGCAAAACAAAACCTTGATTTGAAACTTGTGATGGGTGAAAAAAAAAGATAGTTACATAATCGCAATATTATTTTGGACGATATCAAATCAGACATTGAGTGAGCAATATTTGGGGTATCAAATCGAATCGCAATACGTATAGAATGGTAAGAGTCATGAGAATTGCAATATATATCGTATCATGGCACCTAAATATCATTCCCTATTTGAAACGTGACATCACAAAATCAGAAATAGGAAGAACAAATATGGAGAAAACTTCAGGAAAATGTATTGAATGAGTCTGCTGATTGCTAACACATCTCCCTACTCACCTTTATCTTGTCTCCACGGGTGAGCACCCCAGCGCTCCGTTGAACTCATCTGTGAGGAATTCCTGTATTCCGCATCAAGGTTTCCTGTTGTTTTTGGTTTGCTGATGTGCTTTATTAATTTGATTCTTCCTCCTCTCCATATTTTTTATTCCCTTCTCTCTGGCCTGGTCATATGGTGGTGATGGATAGTTGGATAGATATTCCAGCTATTTTATCTAAGCCCACAGGTAGATTTGGATGGAGACTGACACGCCGCAGTTGCTACAGGCAATTTTCAAATGGACTCGCGGGTTAGCCCAAAGAAAGGTCAATACGCATTAAATATTTATATATTGAACATGGAAAATCAAGCAAACATTGTCTGGTTCTGAGGCAATAAGTCAATGGGAGCCCACTAATGTGGGGTAAAAACATTGACTGCTGCTTTCTCGGTTTCTCCTTGATGAAGGGTGAACATTGAGACCAGGTGATGAAGGAAAACCAGTCACACAAATCATATTCAGTATAGCCTGTCATCAAGGCTTGTAGATAGGCTTGTCAGTGGAGAAGCCTGGGCTATTACTGTTACTGACCCCCGTGCGCACATGAAAGGTTTTTATTATCTTAATTACTTTTCATGACTTATGAAATGAGTTGTGTGTTGAGATTGTAGGTATACACATATTAGAATAGGAAGAAAAAAAAGGACAAAATATTGGAATGCCCTGCTGTGTGATGGTTTGGCAAATACTTTTTCATACAGGGGAATTGGATGTTGCATAACTTTGTTTATGAAATAAATTAAATAAGTATATAATTGTGTTATTTGTTCACTCAGGTTCCCTTTATCTAATATTAGGTTTTGGTTGATTATCTGATAGCATTCAGTATAAAGAAATATGCAAAAGATAAGAAAATTAGAATAGGGGAAAATACTTTCACGGCACTGTATGCTCTCTTCACATAGTTTCGGGCTGAACTGCCTTGGAGGAGTCTGCTGTGATAACAGGACCTGAACACCTGCCAAAAATAGGATGAGGCCTGACTTATGCTCTCATATTTTATTACCTCTAGATGAGGAAGCCCGTGACGCCATTAATCAAATGCCGTGTGGCAGAAATGGAGCTCCCTTGCACCAGCCCCAGGCTCACTCCATCGTCTGTCCCTTTGAGGCAGTAGCCTTCCAACCCCTTTTAAAATTACTTTACAATTTGGCTTAATGTGATGAGATTGCAAGGTGAAGCTTGGTAATCAATGACTTGGCATAGCACTTGACATTGCTAGCTGTCGTAAGCCAATTCAGAAAAATCACATGGAGTAGACATGTGAAGCAAGTCTACTGTATGTAGAATCTGTATTTTAGGTAATGGCTAGACAGGCTTTGTGATGACAATCGGTTAATGGTCCAAAAGTTATAATTTGATCAAATTCTGAAGTCAATGAAGAATTCCTTTTGAAACCAATCTTGTTTTGCTACAGTGGCTTGCGAAATTATTCACCCCCCTTGGCATTTTTTGTATTTTGTTGCCTTACAACCAGGAATTAAAATTGATTTTTGAGGGGTTTATATCATTTGATTTACACAACACTTTGAAGATGCAAAATATTTTTTTATTGTGAAACAAAAAAGAAATAAGACAAAACAACTGAAAACCTGAGTGTGCATAACTATTCACCCCCCTAAAGCCAATACTTTGTAAAGCCACCTGTTGTAGAAATGACAGCTGTAAGTCTCTTGGGGTATATCTCTATAAGCTTGGCACGTCTAGCCACTGGGATTTTTGCCCATTCTTCAAGGCAAAACTGCTCCAGCTCTTTCAAGTTGGATGGGTTTCGCTGGTGTACAGCAATCTTTAAGTCATACCACAGATTCTCAATTGGATTGAGGTCTGGGCTTTGAGTAGGCCATTCCACAACATTTAAATGTTTCCCCTTAAACCAATCGAGTGTTGTTTTAGCAGTATGCTTAAGGTCATTATCCTGCTGGAAGGTGAACCTCCGTCCTAGTCTCAAATCTCTGGATGACTGAAACAGGTTTCCCTCAAGAATTTCCCTGTATTTAGCGCCATCCATCATTCCATAAATTCTGACCAGTTTCCCAGTCCCTGCCGAGGAAAAACATTCCCACAGCATGATGCTGCCACCACAATGCTTCACTGTGGGGATGGTGTTCTCAAGGTGATGAGAGGTGTTGAGTTTGCGCCAGACAGCATTTTCCTTGATGGCCAAATAGCTCAATTTTAGTCTCATCTGACCAGAGTACATTCTTCCATATGTTTGGGGAGTCCCTCACATGCCTTTTGGCAAACAACAAACATGTTTGCTTATTTTTTTCTGGCCACTCTTCTGTAAGGGCCAGCTCTGTGGAGTGTACGGCTTAAAGTGGTCCTGTGGACAGATACTCCAATCTCCGCTGTGGAGCTTTGCAGCTCCTTCAGGGTTATCTTTTGTCTCTTTGTTGCCTCTCTGATTAAATCCCTCTTTGCCTGGTCCATGAGTTTTGGTGAGCGGCCCTCTCTTGGCAGGTTTGTTGTGGTGCCATATTCTTTCCATTTTTTCATAATGGATTTAATGGTGCTCCATGGGATGTTCAAAGTTTCGGATATTTTTTTACAACCCAACCCTGATCTGTACTTGTCCACAACTTTGTCCTTGACCTGTTTGGAGAGCTCCTTGGTCTTCATAGTGCCACTTGCTTGGTGGTGCTCCTTGCTTAGTGGTGTTGCTGACTCTGGGGCCTTTCAGAACAGGTGTATATATACTGTGACACTTATATTGTACACAGGTGGACTTTATTTAACTAATTATGTGACTTCTGAACGTAATTGATTGCACCAGATCGTATTTAGGGGCTTCATAGCAAAGGGGATGAATTCATATGCACGCACCACTTTTAAGTTTTTATTTTTTATAATTTTTTGAAAAAAGTTATTCTTTTCATTTCACTTCACCAATTTGGACTATTTTGTGTATGTCCATTACATGAAATCCAAATAAAAATCTATTTAAATTAGAGGTTGTAATACAACAAAATAGGAAAAACACCAACGTGGGTGAATACTTTTGCAAGGCACTGTAAGCATGAGAAAGAGTATAAGCATTGTTTCATACAGTAAGTATGCCTGGTGTGCCCTCAAAAAGGGCTGTGACACCATCCCCGGAATACGTAAGTGCTATCACTTTCTTACTGCTGCATGCTGAAGTATGACTATCTAGTTTTAAGAGCGAAAATAGATTCACGGGAAAGGATTCTGAAGGTGGCCATTGTGATAAGTGAGTGTGTCAAAACAGGATGCATCAAGAGGTCTGGCTTTTAAATAATTATAATATTCAGATTTACACTTCCATCATTCATCTATTTGTTTATGACGGACATACTGACAGAAACGTTTAATTACGATTATATGATTTATGCATGTTTAATGCAAAATAGCTTCCTATAATGAGTCCCTAAAGAGTGTAAAATATTTTTTCATGACTTCATAGAAAAAGTACTAAATTGTGTGCATAAGGTCTGATCATTATTCTCGCTCAACTCTCCCCTGGTAATAAACCATACGCTAAACAAATACAACTGCACTGCACTCTGCAGCACAACTCTTATATCCAAATATATCTCAGCATTTATCTTTAACTCCTTTTTCTATTCCTGTAGGAATCATTCCTTCATTCCCCTTTTGGGAGATGGTAATCGCCACAGTATTTTGGGGCGGAACGTTGATTCCACCACAATGCTGAATTGTCTCAATGTGATCAGTAGCTGTGCGTGGGTAAAATCACCAGGGAAGCCAAGCCCACCCCCACCCCACCCCCCCAAAAAATCCATATTACAACCTGTCTTGTGATAATTTCGTTGTTTGCTCTATAAGCTGTTAAGTCATATGCCTTGCGACCGGAGAGCAACATTTGTCCTGTGAAGACCACAAAATATATTGCATGTAATAAACATTTACATGACCTACAGCATGGTCATGCAAGGTAAATGTTTCTGAAATGTTCAGACTACTAAACAACTATGATTTAGAACCACGGAGAGTTACCGCAAGTCGCAAAAAAAACAGAAGCTGCCTCCACTATTCCAACACAATTTCAACAATCTAATCACTTATGCTTTGTCTAATCACTTATGCATTGTCTAAACTAAGATCAATTTTATGTGGCTGTCCATGGTACTGATTTTCTGTGTGGTGTGTGCATGTGCGTGCAAGTAGAAAAAACATGACTCAGCTGACATGTAGAGAAACGCTAATGCCAGCCTTGTCTTTCATGTTGCCTAAATAGTCTATGACTGTCAAAGTACACACTTTTAGTTTTTATTGTCCTAGGCTACCTGGCTAAAAAGCTGGCTCGCTAGCCTAACTTCCTTTCATGGGCAACGATACACCAGACCAGCTAGTTAACATTAGCATACAACATGTTGAACTTCCATCCTCTCAGGCCAGGGGCACAATGTATGAATCTATGGTTGGATCAGAATCGCTGTTATATTCATTGGCCAGTCTGGAGAATAAAGTAAAACCACAGGTCCTAATCCCCATCTCCCATCCCCATTTAGGAAAAGGATGATTTTAGCTAGCTAGCCACCGGAGGAAAATGTCACAACAAAACACATTTTCTGTCAATGACGTTCGGCTTCTTACAGTATGTGATGTTTTTTTTGTGCCAGGACAATTCACAGCTGAGCTAGCTCAGATTATCTCAACACTGATTGGGTATTATTTTTTTTATCAAGGGAGGCCAAATGCTCACTGGCTTCCCTTGCATTCAATGCTCTGGGTGGCAACAATGTCACTATTTTTTACCAGACAGCATCAGATAGATACGCTACACATACTGAGACAGAGGGGTACCTTTTCGTTCACTTGGTCTCCAGTGAAATACATTCCGCCACTTGCGAATTGAATGATATGTATGAAACACAGGGATTATACATTATTTTGTATGTTTCTCTTGTAAAATGTTCTGCGGAAGCAAGCCTTGGTATCCATTAATACACACCACTGAATGATTGATTCTGGTTGCCAAACCTGAACAGTGTGTCATTGTTTATCATTCACGCCGCCAGATCCTGCATCTACAGTAAACCATTCAAAACAGCAAAATGTACCAATCTGAAACACTATTAAATGTGCAACATATTAGTTATTTTGTGCAACCTACATTCTAAAACTTGAACACTGAGCTCTGCATGTACAGTATACACACTGTTTCAAGCACTATGAAGACATACCTTTAATAACTACCACTGACCGCAGACTAAGTGGTCACTGACCAGACTAAGTGATCAGTTGACAACGCACTGTCTTCACAAATATAACTTGATAGATGTTTACGGATCTTTTAGGGGCCCATTCAAGTGGTGTTTTATGTAATTTATGTATGCTGAAAAATTACAGCCCATATCTGCTTAGTGAATAATACTTTGGTGATAAAACCCGGGCCACTGCGTACCAGACATTAATATCACATTATCTCAGAGCTGGATGGCCTCCAACGAACTCCTGGATTTGTGCAACCCTACCCTTAAGTGATAGCTTCATTGTCTTGAGAAGCTAATTAGAGCCATATAGGTCATTTTAAAGAGATTTGCAGCCTCAGTTTAAAATTGTGAAGGCTAATTTTAATATTATATAATAACATACCAGGCGACCAGGGGAGCAATTATGATACCACCATGGTTTGGTGCAACACTCCTCTCTAACTAAGAAAATGGATATGTTATGACAATGGAAACATTCTAATATATAGTAGTCTACTGTACCAACAATCTGTTTTCATCTTTTAATTTCATGTTAAAACACAGTTCTTAGTTACTCAATAAATCATGCAAAATCTAGATCTTTTTTTTCTTCCTTGAAACCGAGATTGGCCTACACCAAACTGCATTTCGCATTTCCATAACATTTCCTCTCATCTGCTGTGCAGAACCAATACCGTAGGACCCCGAAATGTTCACTAATTTAAAAGTAACTTATTTTCAAGTTCCTATTTCATGAAGTAATGACGTAAAAACTCACTAATAGTTGGCAATAAATTGCATTGTAATGTGGTCAAAGTTATACTATACTGAACAAAAATATAAACGTAACATACAACAATTTCAACATTTTTACTGTAAAATATTTTACCTTTTTTTTAAAGGTAAAATGTCGATCAGAAAACCAGTCGGTATATGGTGTGGCCACCATTTGCCTCATGCAGCACGACATCTCCTTCACATAGAGTTGATCAGGCTGTGGAATGTTGCCCCACTACTCTTCAATGGCTGTGTGAAGTTGCTGGATATTGTTGGGAACTGGAACATGCTGTCATACATGTCAATCCAGAACATTCCAAACATGCTCAATGGGTGACATGTCTTGTGAGTTCAGCTCCCAGGAATTATGTACAGATCCTTGCGACACGGGACCATTAATGTCTCTGGCAACAGCTCTGGTGGACATTCCTACAGTCAGCATGCCAATTGCACGCTCACACAAAACTTGATACATCTGTGGCATTGTGTTGTGTAACAAAACTGCACATTTTAGAGAGGCCTTTTAATAATCATGCTTTTTAAATCAGCGTCTTGATATGCCACACCTGTCAGGTGGATAGATTATCTTGGCGACGGAGAAATGCTCAGTAACAGGGATGTTAACAAACGTGGACAACGTTTGAGAGAAATAACCTTTTTGTGCACACTTTCAGGGATTTTCTTTCAGCTCATGAAACATGGTACCAGCACTTTACATGTTGCATTTCTATTTTTGTTCAGTGTAGTTACCAATAAATTATATTACTGTGAGTGGGTGTTGTTCCCAATACGTACTATATCATTCTATTTTACATTTCTGGTAATTATGATATTAATAAATCAGTGGCTGCAAGATAAAAAAGAAAATTGCATATCAATGTTAAATAATGTAATGTTTGCCATTGCTTCTTGTCCTTAGGGAGCAAAGGTTGCATGCAAAATACGTATCTTCAGCAACAACTGTACACCACTGAACTGGTGACCTAGAACTGTTTTCTATCCGGACTACAAAACAAAAATGAACTAGTATTGGATTCAAGTACCATCCAAAATGCAGCTATCTTCCGCAATCTAGACTGTCCTAAAATTATATCCTAAAGTAGTTTCTGTTTTTACCCAAGAAAGGGTTTAGGACATCCATCATGCCACATCCTCCATTTCTCTGAGGTGAAACGCTCCCTTCTCCTTAAGCGTTGGGGTGTGAAGCCAACGCCACCAGAGACTGATTACGCTAATCTGGTGTGTTGATCTGGGAACGGAGGCAGCCTCAGTAGGAGGAGTGTGTTGTCAAGATGAATAGTCTTGAGGCACAAGGACCAGTCTAGCAGTAATTGACAAGTCCTCACCTCTATGCCTTCCCTGACTTCTATCATTTTGTTCAATTCTGCTGAGGACGCTAAGCCATTTTGATCCCCTCACTAAAGGCCCTGGTTAAAGTAAAGGGAAAGATTAATGCTTTACGACCAACTGATCCCTCATCTGATCTGGGCTGCTGCGAGTCCCTGCACCACAGCTTTACAGACAAAGCATATTAGTATTATGGTGCTTGGCTGTGTTTTTCATTAATTGGTCTTATGTCCAATGTGTGATTGGTCAAAAGACCAATTATTTGAAAAAATATCAGAATTGGGCTTCCTTTGTAAACACAGCCATAAACTCAGATAATGAACATGTTTCACCACTGAGGGAATTACAGTAGGACACTTTTCAGCCTTATCGGGTCATTCAGTAGCAGGCCATGTGCCATTACGTCCTTGTGGTCATGCTACTATACAGACTAGATGGTCTTTCTCAGCCGAGGGTCTTCCCTTGAAATGTGTAGTCATGTATTAGAAGTTATGGTAACAGACTATTAAGACTCCAGCATATAGATAACAGAATAGCTACACAATTAACAATATCTATAGCTTCTATGCAACAACCATACAATTTATGAAAGGTTATTTGATATTTATCGATCACTATGCCAATCCGGATGTTTCCAGACGCGCACCCATAAATAATTTAGGAGAACATGTAGATTGTCCATTTAGGTTTTCTTCCTTCAATTTAGAATTCTTTATAAGATATTGCACTTAGTTGTGTTTGAGGTTTATGCAAGTATTGTGAAAATTGCATAAAACTTTAAAGGAAATACCCATGTTGAAATATACACAGTTTATGAGTTTGAGACAGTTAAAATGGATTCATAATTCACACAAATACTTGTGCATAGATGATTAATGGGTTTCTGGCACAACATCCACCTGCGTGATGAACATTTGGCAGAGACGTGTAAAGAATCTCAAGACACAACGGGCTACATATTTCACCAGATGGTTCTTTATCCAAACCCTGCCAACAAATATTGGAGCATCTGCTATAACCTTTCAATGGCATGGTGATCACAGAGAGAGATTATGGAAAGAAAAGCGCACCGTCTGATCAAACACTTCAGTCAAGCTCTCGCGAACTCTGACAAGAGGGCTGAACACTCGGTATTGGTCAATAAAATTATAAGATTATTCGTTTTAATCAATTCACAAAAGGAATGGCTATGATTTTGGGCTGAATACCAATTCATTTCCAACACATTTCAAGTTGAAATCATTTATTCAGTGAGGTGTCTACTCACCTAAAGGATTTTAACAATAGAAGCGCTAAAGATTTTGAAATGTTATTTAATATGGAAATCTACCATCATTCACTTATCCTAAATAAGTCCATTTACCACACGTATGTTGTTAGAATTTCGATATCAGAAACAGAATGTGATATAAGCAGTAAAGAGGACAAATCATCCCCGTATGGCCCCTCATACGCCGTCAGTCAGCCTGCACAGCTGATGGGCATCGAAACACCTAAATTACACTGAACAAAAATGTAAAGTGTTGTTCCCAGGTTTCATGAGCTGAAATAAAAGATCCCAGAAACACACACAAAAAGCTTTTTTCCCTCAAGTTGTTAACACATTTGTGATTAAACAGCATGATCATTTCACAGGTGCACCTTGTGCTGGTGAACATAAAAGGCCACTCTAAAATGTTCTGTTTTGTCACACGTTACAATGCCACAGATGTCTGAGGTTGAGGGAGCTGCTGCAGATAACGGAATGTTCATTTCTGTACCATAAGCCTTCTCTAATGTCATAAGAGAATTTGACCAGTATGACCAACTGGCCTAACAACCATAGACCATGTATATGGCATTGTGTGGTCGAGTGGTTTGCTGATGTTAACGTTGTGAACAGAGTGCCCCATGGTGGCGGTGGGGTTATGGTATGGGCAGGCATAAGCTACAGACTATGAACACAACTGCATTTTATTGATGGCAATTTGAGCTCCTGAGGCCCATTGTCATGCCATTCCTCCACCGCCATCAGCTAATGTTTCAACATGATAATGTATGGCCCCATGTCACAAGGATCTTTTCACAATTTCTGGAAGCTGAAAATCCCCCAGTTCTTAACACTGAGCATGTTTGGGGTGCTCTGGATTGACATGTACGACGCGTGTTCCAGTTCCCACCAATATCAAGCAACTTCACACAGCCATTGAAGAGGAGTGGGACAACATTCCACATCTCACAATAAATAGCCTGGTCAACTCTATGCAAAGGAGGTATGTTGAGCTGTATGAGGCAAATGGTCACACTAGATACTACCTGGTTTTCTGATTCATTCCCGTACCTTTTTTTAAGGTATCTGTGAACAACATATGCATATCAGTATTCCCAGTCATGTGATATCCATAGATTAGGGCCTAATTTAAAAAAAAAAAATATTGACTGATTTCCATATGAACTGTAACTCAGTAAAATCTTTTAAATTGTTGCATGTTGCGTTTGCCTTTCTGTTCAGTATATATTGAAACTAATTTCACCATTTTAAAACTAAAGTTATCATCAAGACAAGATTAAATTGATAATAGTCTGATGTGTGACAATATCAAATTATATATGAAGATATGGGCCAGCAAGACTTGAATTGACAGAGACAGGGAAATAAAATGCCAAAAAGTGACTTTTTCAAATCCTTCTACCGAGTCACGAGACGTTTTGATTTCTATGTAGTATCAGAAAGAGCAGATTGAGATTTCCAAAACACTTAACTTTGCCAAATAACTCAAAATGAAAGATACTTTTTCCAAGGATAACTGCCATTGCCTGCGCTCCACACGTGCGCACGTGGCAGGATAGCCCAAAGGCTAGTAACATAATACAACTTAAAATATTTAATTACGTTATTTTGAAATAGATTCTCAGTTCCATAATTTTTAAGACCTGACAAAACATAATTAAAATTTATTTTTTTGTGACCATTCAAAGATGCACTATGCAGATTTCGCTCCGCCATTTCCTAGTGGCTAAAATTAGTTTGTCCAATAAAAATTTGTGACATTACAAGGATAGAGTCGAAAATCATTGTACCATCTAAGCCGCTGTGAAATATATTTTCCATAATCAAAAAATATTGTAATTTCATCTGTTTGAAGCTGGTGTACAAAACCGAACGTAAAAGATGCAAAAATTCAACCGCTTCTTCGACCAACTTTCAATTATAATGACGTATCTATAACATTTCTACAGTATATGAATTTGGTCAGTCACCCAAAAATAAACATATGGTAGCTTTAACACTTGACTTGTGGGGTTTGTGAAATTTTATTTTATTATATATATTTTTAACAGATAGCTGGGTCATTCCACTTCAAAAGCACAAGAAAGAACTATCCCTTTAACATTGAGTGGGATCTTTAAAAACGAATCACATAATCGAAGAAACAGCACCCTCTAGTGTTCAGAGTCTGGTAACATCAGGATAAAGGATAGGACATAAACCTAACAACTTCAAAGACTAATTTCTATGAACGGTGGTGGGGGGAAACATCACCAAATTCACAACGAACACATTACATAGGATGAAGAAACAAAACTCGGAGCCGCAGCGTCATACTACTTATCAGACAGAGAGCTCGTTGTTGGGGTGAAAGTGGTGGATATTATTGAATATTATATGAATTATATAAATTAAAAATGGCCAAGTTGGGTGCAATTAATTAGCTTAAGTTCACCTAATATCTCAAAAAAATAATGTTGCAGGAATGCAAAATGATTTCAGAACAATCTGAGATGGTGGGTGTCATAGCTTGCTGAAATGACATGGAATGACCAGTAGCGGCCGAGACAATAAGGCAGAATAAATTCAGCCACACCTGTTTTATCTCAAAATCGGATGGCAACCTCTGTCCAATGAAGCCCACAAAGCATGTCCAGTAACATGACCTACAGCATGGTCAAGAATGTTTCCGACATTTTTGGACCACTATTGATTTAGAACTGCAACTCCCAAAGAAAACAGGAGATCCTCCACTATCCCAGCACCATTTCAACTTCAACATAATATAAATCATAAATCTGCTTAGTCTAATACAGTGACAACTAAAAGATACCAAAAACAATTTAGTCCAATCAACATCAGCTAAATATGATGTAGCTGTCCATGGTTCTGATTTGAGTGCATGCTCACATGTTGTGCAAGTAGAAAACTTGACTCATCCTACTAGTAGAGAAACACCAATGCCATGCTTTTTAATGTTGATAAAATGGTCTGACTCATACAGTACACACACTTACTTGTTGTCCTAGGCTACCTAGCTAAAATGCTTGCTCGCTAGCCTAACTTCCATTCATGTACAATGTTAGCTAGTTAACATTAGCCTTTTATGGCAACAATGTCATCCTTGTTTGGACCAGACAGCATCAGATAGATGGCCTACATGTAGAGAGACCGAGGGGCGCTGTTTCACTTGCTCTGATGCTTTCTCCTGTGAGATACATCCAGCCTCTTGCGAATTGAATGAAAATTATGAAACAGATGAAAAATGTATATGTATTTACTGGTCCATTTTTTGGGGAAGCCTGGCTTCCCTTGGTATCCATGAATACACACCACACTGGGAACAACCCAGCCTACAGTAACAAACTAATGAAAATGCCATTGTGTTTAGATTGTTTTTCTCTTCATATTCTAATGTTATCGAAGACCTTCATAAACACAACCAAAATGTTTTTCCCCGATCGCATTTGACATGTATTTATTAGACTTTTAGAATGTTGCAGTCAAAATGACTGGATTATTGGCTCAGAACGGGATGTCTTGAGGCCAGGTTTTTCTGTTAAGCGCAAATTGACAGTATTTCTATTGGAGCTGGACCTGGGGATGGTAATGAGCTGTGTTAGCAGGTTCCTCTGGCCCAGTATGGGCTAATTCATAGGACTAGGACCTGCCCTCACAACTCACAGGCTGACAGGTTTCAAATGCTCAAGCCAGAAGTGTGGAACACCTGAAATGAAATAAGACGGTTTGAGTGCTCTTTCGCTCCCTGTCAGTGTGATACTGTTGACCTGGTCACTTCCTGTCAGGCAGCTGCGTCTCTGCTAGGTCACTCACAGACTTCTTTGGAAGACTGTCGGAGGCCGAGGACTCTGTGGTTAGTGCTGTGGCAGGTGTTCATAAATACTTAATGACTTGCACAATCTGTTAATTGATTCAGGGTCCCCCCATGGTTTGTAGACATGGAGCATTCACACCCAATGATTCATCTAGTGACAGTTATTTTTGGTGACATACAAGGTGTGTTTCCCATTGTACAATGAAAGAACAGAAGAGAGCTAGGGTACGTTTTCGCGACCAAAAGAGTGCTGCCACAGAAGTGCATTAAACTTGAATTTTGTGTTGAAATATAGCCACTGAATGGATCCCATGACGTATCAGTGATTCTAACATATACAGTGCCTTGCGAAAGTATTCGGACCCCTTGAACTTTGCGACCTTTTGCCACATTTCAGGCTTCAAACATAAAGATATAAAACTGTATTTTTTTGTGAAGAATCAACAAGTGGGACACAATCATGAAGTGGAACGACATTTATTGGATATTTCAAACTTTTTTAACAAATCAAAAACTGAAAAATTGGGCGTGCAAAATTATTCAGCCCCTTTACTTTCAGTGCAGCAAACTCTCTCCAGAAGTTCAGTGAGGATCTCTGAATGATCCAATGTTGACCTAAATGACTAATGATGATAAATACAATCCACCTGTGTGTAATCAAATCTCCGTATAAATGCACCTGCACTGTGATAGTCTCAGAGGTCCGTTAAAAGCGCAGAGAGCATCATGAAGAACAAGGAACACACCAGGCAGGTCCGAGATACTGTTGAGAAGAAGTTTAAAGCCGGATTTGGATACAAAAATATTTCCCAAGCTTTAAACATCCCAAGGAGCACTGTGCAAGCGATAATATTGAAATGGAAGGAGTATCAGACCACTGCAAATCTACCAAGACCTGGCCGTCCCTCTAAACTTTCAGCTCATACAAGGAGAAGACTGATCAGAGATGCAGCCAAGAGGCCCATGATCACTCTGGATGAACTGCAGAGATCTACAGCTGAGGTGGGAGACTCTGTCCATAGGACAACAATCAGTCGTATATTGCACAAATCTGGCCTTTATGGAAGAGTGACAAGAAGAAAGCCATTTCTTAAAGTTATCCATAAAAAGTGTTGTTTAAAGTTTGCCACAAGCCTCCTGGGAGACACACCAAACATGTGGAAGAAGGTGCTCTGGTCAGATGAAACCAAAATTGAACTTTTTGGCAACAATGCAAAACGTTATGTTTGGCGTAAAATCAACACCCCAAGCGACTTACAGCTGTAATCGCAGCAAAAGGTGGCGCTACAAAGTATTAACTTAAGGGGGCTGAATAATTTTGTACGCCCAATTTTTCAGTTTTTGATTTGTTAAAAAAGTTTGAAATATCCAATAAATGTCGTTCCACTTCATGATTGTGTCCCACTTGTTGTTGATTCTTCACAAAAAAATACAGTTTTATATCTTTATGTTTGAAGCCTGAAATGTGGCAAAAGGTCGCAAAGTTCAAGTGGGCCGAATACTTTTGCAAGGCACTGTATGTCAAAGAACAGAGAACAGCCAGATGGTGAATAGCTAAGTTGACGGCCTGGGAGACAATTCTTCCTTTCTCCCAACCAAAGTGACTCACATGTTAAAACAAGGGCACAGCATGTGCAGCAAGCATTTCACAGTGGTCTGAGAAGTACAGTCTCAACATAATACAAATACAGATTCTTTTCTGCCCAATTTGTTCATGATGGGGGTTACAGGTATGAAAAGAATAACAAAGAAATGCATACAAAGATAACCTCAACCCATTCCCTCAGTCGCCATCCAACCGCAGTCATCCTCCCTCCCCACTCAGAAACCATGCCTCCCACCCCGCCTAGCCACCCAGCTCATTGGAAAACATTTCCTTGGTGTGTAATACAGTCTGAACAAAATGTCTAAATTAATGGTATGGATTACATGATGCCAAGGTAATATTTATTTCCATACTCTGTTCCAGTTAAGGGGATTGTTCAGCTTCAGTTAGTTCTGTGGCCCATGCTTGCTCAGAATGAGCATTCCAAAAGTTTAGACTGAACAAAAATAATAACATGTGAAGTGTTGGTCCCATGTTTCATGAGCTGAAATAAAAGGCAGCAGAAATTGTCCATGATTCCCAGTTACATTGTTTTTCAATTTTGCACCAAATAGAAGTTGTGAGCAACAGTAAGACCAAAGTGTAGTTTACATTGTTTAAGGGATATATCAGTGAAGACCACCTCCAGGGCAATAGGAGACACCTTTCTCTATACTTTCTCTATAGGAAATGTTGAAACCAATTTAGGATGAGTTGAAATGTTAATGCCTGGAAATACAATTTAAAGTCTAAGCTGACAAATTAAATTGTTTTAAGGTGGTCATACTATGGATCATTTAGCTATTTCATTTAAAATGTTAGGACCCCTTTAGGTAAAGAGATACATAAATAAATACATATTTATTTATTTAGCTTTAATATAAAATATTGAATTTGTCCTTTACTACTATAGCCCAGAGAAACACATTAAATAACTCATAAATGGAAAAAAAATGCAGTCAAAAAATAGATTTTGAATTGTTTGTCCTTCATTTATAAAGGAATCTCAGGAAATATTTTGTTTTTACACATTTAACCCCTTTTTGGTAGGAACAACTTTTTAAAAAAGCGGTACTGGTTACCTTCAGACGATTCCCCTGACACTTGTGGGGGTCGTAGATCAAAACTGAGACCACCATCATAGTTTGTAGATCAAACCATTCGGAAGTTGCAGATGTTCGAGATAATATTGATTTTCAGGATGTCTCATGGTCTGATAAACACCGCTCTAACGCCGCCACCTTTCACAGAGTGGTGTTTGTCAGACCATGAGACATCCTGAAAATCAGTCTTCTCACTAAATCGTCTGTAGTGTCCGTACGGTTTGGCCTACCCCTCGATGGCATTCTGTTTTGCTCTACGACCCCCACAACATTTTTTAAAATCTGACACAGCGGTTGCATTAAGGAGAAGTATCTCTCTAATTCCATGTATAACACTTGTATTTTCATCAACATTTATGATGAGTATTTCTGGGATCTGCCAACTTCTGTCTGTAGCGTACAAACAGTTTGGGCTACACACTTAAACAAGAGACTCACACGTACATGTCGGTTTTGCCCTAGGACGACCCACAAGCCTCGTCTGAAGGTCTCTCCGTACCAGTATTAAAACATATATGAAATTCTATATATTTGGAGATAGATTAGTGCCAGAAATGAGTTAAATACAGTACATGTAAAAAAAAAAAAAGTTCAGATTTGTTCTTATATTGCTCAGATATCGAAATAACACTTGTTGGATTGTTTGGGGGACCATCTGTTGTTCCACGTAGTGAGTCTGTTATTCAGTGCGTTTCTATGGGCTTACAACAGGTTTTTTGGTGGATACTTCAAGGGGACTTAAAATTCAAAATCAAAGTTAAATTATCCTTGGTGTGACCTTAGACGTCCGTATGTTAGCTTGGCTTTCTGCATTTCATTTTCAATACACTTGGAAAAATGTCTAAAAACAGTGTGTAGATGGGTGAGTAAAAAAATCTATTTAATACATTTTCAATTCAAGCTGTAACAATGTGGAATAAGTCATGAATACTTTCTAAAGGCACTGTACCTGCTCTATACTAGGTACAACAATAACAAAAAAGAACCGGGTATGTGGAAGAAATCCTGTCTATAATTTAGATTTTCACAATAATGAACCTTGGCCTGTAGTACAAATCTCACTTTAGAGATAAATTCAGCAGCGTAAATGGAGGGACACACACACGCGCCCACACACGCACACACATTCACACACACACATGCACACACGCACACACGCACACAAATAAAACATGTGTGGTAGCCCATATGGGACTGGCCATCTATCCTAAACAGTTTAGTCCATAGTGATGCAATGCACTTTATGTATGACTCTTCAATATATTGTCCATCATTGTCTAAATGTCCTGGACCATAGGTGATATAATAATAACAAAGTCCAACGTTCAGCAATAAGTATTCCTTTTATCCAATTAAGGGGGTGTCCTCATAATTGACTTATGCTGAGGGGAGCATCACAGCCATTGCCATTGTATTCAGCCATTGTATTCAGACCCTTTCACTGAATACAACCTTATTCTAAAATGCATTATATCGTCGTCGTCCCCATCAATCTAAACAAAACACCCCAAGACATCAAAAACAGATTTTTTGAAATTGTATTATATAAAATAAAATAAATCATTATTAAGCCCCTTTTCTATGAGACTCAAAATTGAGCTCAGAAGAATCCTGTTTGCATTGATCATCCTTGAGATGTTTCTGCAACTTGATTGGAGTCCATCTGTAATAAATTAAATTGATTGGACATGGTTTGGAAAGGCACCAAGACTCTTCCTAGAGCTGGCCGACCGACCAATCTGAGCAATCCAGGGTGAAGGGCCTTGGTCAGGGAGGAGACCAAGAACAGCTTGAAGTTTGCCAAAAGCCACCTAAAGACTCAGACAATGAGAAACTAGATTATCTGGTCTGATGAGAGGAAACCTGGCACTATCCCTACAGTGAAGCATGGTGGTGGCAGCATCATGCGGTGGGGATGTTTTTCCAGTGACAGTGACTAGGAGACCAGTCAGGATCGAGGGAAAGATGAAAGGAGCAAAGTACAGAGAGATCCTTGATAAAAACTTGCTCCAGAGTGCTCAGGACCTCAGACTGGGGCAAAGGTTCACAAAGCAGTAGTGGCTTCGGGACAAGTCTCTGAATGTCCTTGAGTGAACCAGCCAGTGAACATCTCTGGAGACCTGAAAACTGTGCAGCGACACTCCCCACCCAACCTGATAGAGCTTGACAGGATTTGCAGAGAAGAATGGGAAAAACTCCCCAAATACAGATGTGCCGAGCTTGTGGAGTTATCCCGAAAAAGGCTAATGGCTGTAATTGCTGCCGAAGGTTCTTCAGCACTGTACTGAGCAAAGGGTCTGAATAATTATGTAAATGTGATATTTCAGTTTTTAATATCTTTGCAAAAAAATCTAAAAACCTGTTTGTCATTATGGGGTATATTGGTGAAGAACAAAAACGATTTAATCTATTTTAGAATAAGGCTGTAACGTAACAACATGTGGGAAAAGTCAAGGGGTCAGATAGATAACCAGTCAAAAGTTTGGACACACGTCATTATAGTTTTTATTTTAATTTTAAAAAATTACAATTTTCTACATTGTAGAATAATAGTGAAGACATCAAAACTATGAAATAACACATGTGGAATTATGTAGTAACCAAAATAGTGTGAAACAAAGTAGCCACCATTTACCTTGACAGCTTTGCAAACGCTTGGCAATCTCTCAACCATTTTCACCTGGAATGCTTTCCCAACAGTCTTGAAGGAGTTCTCACATTTGCTGAGCACTTGTTGGCTGCTTTAACTGAACTCTGCTGTCCAACTTATCCCAAACCATCTCAATTGGGTTGAGGTCAGGTGATTGTGGAGATCAGCTCATTTGATATACCACTTCATCACTCTCCTTCTTGGTCAAATAGCCCTTACAGCCTGGAGGTGCATTTTGGGTCATTGTCCTGTTGAAAAACAAATATAGTCCCACTAAGCGCAAACCAGATGGAATGGCGTATCGCTGCAGAATGCTGTGTTAACCATGTTGATAAGTGTGCCTTGAATTCTAAATAAGTGTCACCAGCAAAGCACCCCACACCATCACACCTCCTCCATGATTCACGGTGGGATCCACACATGCAGAGATCAGCCGTTCATCTACTCTGCGTCTCACAAAGACACGACGGTTGAACCGAAAATCTCAAATTTGGAATCAGATCAAAGGACAGATTTTCACCGGTCTAATGTTCATTGCTTGTGTTTCTAGTCCAAAGCAAGTCTCTTCTTATTGTGTCTTTTAGTAGTGGTTTCTTTGTAGCAATTTGACCATGAAGGCCTGATTCACGCAGTCTCCTCTGAACAGTTTATGTTGAGATTTGTAAAACTTGAAATCTGAAGCAATTATTTGGGCTGCAATCTGTGGTGCAGTTCACTAATGAACTTAGCCTGTGCAGCAGAGGTAACTCTGGGTCTTCCTTTCCTGTGGCGGTCCTCATGAGAGCAAATTTCATCATAGCACTTGATTATTCTTGCAACTGCACTTGAAGAAACATAATTTCTGGATTGACTGACCTTCATGTCTTAAAGTAATGTTGGACTGTCATTTATTTAGCTTATTTGAGCTGCTCTTGCCATAACATGTACTTGGTCTTTTACTAAATAGGGCTATCTTCTGTATACCACCCCTACCTTGAAGGCTCAAACGCCTTCAGAAATTCCACAAATTATCTTAAGGCCCACCTGTATTTTTTTTATTTATTAATTTTCTTTAGGAGTGGATCAGCTTAATATTGCGGAAAGATTGTTGCTTCCATCAATGTAATTGTTCGCATCATTTCCAATCCCCCATATCTTTTTTTGGTTAATGTATATATCCATATACCTGTACATACACGTACATACACATATGCATACATATACACATACAGACATACATATACCTATATAGATATACATACTTTTTTTAGAACATACCTTTATTATTCTCCGCAAACACTACCACCCTTCCCCCAATTGGCATAAACTAATAAATAATAACACTTAGGCTTCTACCTATAGTTTATACACACATTTTACAGACACAATCAATTTTAGAATAGTTATATTTTGTTTGTTTATAGTCCTTCCTCTGTTTCTGATGTCCATCCAGTTTGATTTCTATTTGTAACTGTGCTATTTCACAAAATTTCTGAACCTATATACATTTTACAGACCCCGTATGTTTTACATTGGTTATCTTGTTATTACTCCCACCCTTCAGCTCCATTCAACCCCTCCCATCTATCTCTCAACACCATCCATTTTGGATTTCTATTTGCCATATATTTTTCAACTGTGCTGTGATGCATCACAAAAGTACAGAACCTTTCTATTCTCATAGCTTCTACAGATTGTTAATTAAAACAATTTTGCTAAAATAATTATTATATTATTGATTGATTGACTATGGCTTTTCAAATCACCCAGCATTGCTATGTGCAGCGTTAGTTCTAGGCAAATGTTGCAATTCTTCAGCCATTCCTGGACCTGTGACCATAAACGAGCTACATATGGACAGTACCAAAATAAGTGATATAATGACTCTGCCTCATCACAGCAAAATCTGCAGAGCTGGGAATATTGTGTCCCCGGTAAATATAACATTATATTGGTTGCAAGAATTTTGTGTAGTAATTTAAATGGAAAAATGTAAAGTTTTGAATAGGGCGTTGTTTTGGTTATTATTCATAAACCATGTACCATGGAAAAGGTACATCGAAAATCTATTCCCAACTATTTTGCAATTTATATGGCACAGCTGTGAGTTTTTTGGTCCTTAAATGAAATTATTTATCACACTTTTCTTTAACTATTTATGTTCTTTAATACAGGGCCGACATACAAGTTCCTTACTTTTTACCACTTCTACTTGCCTCTACCATTTTTGTGGTAATGCTGCAATTAGTTGGTTGCAATTTTGGGTAGAGCATTCATTTCTATATGGCTGTGTTAGCTGCATGTGTGACATAACTCCACCAGTCCTATTTATGATATCATTCACTAAAAGTATACCTGTTTTAAACATCTCTTCGAAAAATACATTTTTTTAAAATCAATTAGTATATTTGAGTTTAACCGCAATATTTGTTGTATTGTTTGTTCTGTCTTTTCAGGTGGATTAATCTGAAATTGTAACCAACTTTCTAAGGTTTGTTTAAAAAATAACTATATTTTGGAGATTATTTCCTTTTCAAACAACCGAAAGTGAGCAGTTGTAATCTGAATAAAGGGAAAAAGGCCCTTCTTGAACATAAGATGAGTCATTCCTACCAATTTACTAGAGAACCAGTTTGGATTTAAGTATAACTTTTGAATGACTGATACCTTTGGTGAGAGGTCTAATGCTTTAATATTTAATAATTTATGCCCTCTGAATTCATATTCGTTATATAAATAGGCCCTTTTCATTTTGTCTGCCTTGCCATTCCAAATAAAATCAATTTTTTTTTGTTCATATCATTTTAAATGCAGGTCACTAGGTGTAGGCAAAACCATAAGCAAATAGGTAAACTGTGATATGACTAAAGAGTTAATCAGGGTGATATTTCCACAAATAGACAGGTATTTTCCTTTCCATGGTAGCAATATCTTATCTATTTTTGCTAACTTTCTATAAACATTTATTGGAGTGAGATAATTTTTTTATTTTGAGATTTGTATACCGAGTATGTCCACTTCTCCATCAGACCATTTAATTGGTAAACTACACAGTAATGTAAAATGTACATTTTTTTGTGATCAATACGGAATATTTATCTTAATTTGGTTTTAATCCAGAGAGGATAGCAAAGTATCTAGATCCTCTATGACGCTGTGGAGAGATTCTAATTGTGGTTTTAAAAGAAAACATGAATCATCAGAGTACAATGACACCTTTCTTTTTAAGCCACCGATTTCTAATCCCTTAATATTATTGTTGGATCTAATTTTAACAGTTAACATTTCGATGGAAATAATAAATAGAAATAAAAATAATTTGGTGCATTTTTCCTCATATTCCATCCAGTTTGCTAAATTTTTTAATAATATATTACACTGGATCTTTCTTGAATAAGTTCCTCCATTTCTTTTTGTTTTTCCTCTAACTTATTCTGTGCCTCTATAGTACCGTTTTTATTGCGATCTAACTGTACTGTTAGTCCTTCAATTTCCTTTGTTAATATGGACTCTTTTGATCTAAATTGCTTTTGTTTTATAGATGAGTACTGTATCACATGGCCTCTAAAAGCACATTTAAAAGTGTCCCATACAATAAGGTGATCTGCTGTACCTATGTTATGTCTGAAAAAGTCAGGTATAAATTCTTCTGTCCTAGTTCTAAACAATTTATCATCTAGTAGGTCAGTTTGTTATATCTGGAGTACTTCTCCTGTCCTATCCGGTGTCCTGTGTGAATTTAAGTATGCTCTCTCTAATTCTCTCTTTCTCTCTTTCTTTCTCTCTCTCGGAGGACCTGAGCCCTAGGACCATGTCTCAGGACTACCTGGCATGATGACTCCTTGCTGTCCCCAGTCCACCTGGCCGTGCTGCTGCTCCAGTTTCAACTGTTCTGCCTGTAATTATTATTATTTGACCATGCTGGTCATATATGAACATTTGAACATCTTGGCCATGTTCTGTTATAATCTCCACCCGGCACAGCCAGAAGAGGACTGGCCACCTCACATAGCCTGGTTCCTCTCTAGGTTTCTTCCTAGGTTTTGGCCTTTCTAGGGAGTTTTCCCTAGCCACCGTGCTTCTACACCTGCATTGCTTGCTGTTTGGGGTTTTAGGCTGGGTTCCTGTACAGCACTTTGAGATATCAGCTGATGTACGAAGGGCTATATAAATAAATTTGATTTGATTTTGATTTGATTAAATTTCCAATATCCTCGCCCACGTGGAAATTATAGTAATATATATACCAATTATGTGAAGATCCGACTGCATTCTGTCCCCTATCAACACTTTTTAAACTTTTAGTGCCACCACAACAGAGTCTAGTGTTGCTTGTAGAGTTGATAAATTCTTATATATATTTTCAAAGAAGCATCATTATTTGGACCATATAGGTTAATAAGCCATATCTGTATATTGTCCAATAACATATTTAAAATAATCCATCTACCTTGATGATCTGTTTGGACAATTTGCACATTTGGATCAAAATTGCTGTTCTTTAATACCATCAACCCTGTCAAATTTTTTTGCTCATGGGAGAAATATATTATCCCCCCCCCCCAGTCATTTTTCCACAAAAAAGGCCCACCTGTTAATTGAAATGTATTCCAGGTGACTACCTCATAAAGCTGGTTGAGATAAAGCTGTCATCAAGGCAGAGGGTGGCTACTTTGAAGAATCTGACATTTAAAAAAAATGTATTTAACACTTTTGCTTACTACATAATTCCATATGTGTTTTTTCATAGTTTTGAGGTCTTCACTATTATTCTACAATGTAGAAAATAGTAAAAATAAAGAAAAACCCTTGAATGAGTAGGTGTACAAACCTTTGACTGGTACTGCAGCATTAAAAATACTTTTCCAGATTGTATTTTGACGATTATTTTGCGCAATGCAAGTATTTGGTTACGAGACAACCTGGTTCAATTTGGGTCCCAAGGCAAAACCAGCTGCGAACAACTGGTCTAAATCTGTCGACTCGTCCCCTTGTGTGTTTGGCTTGATGTGCATCGCAAAGAAGTTGTGAACTCCTTGGCAGTGGAAGACGTGTGTGTTGTATTCTGGAAGGTCAAGATTAGTTTTGCCGGGTGGATGAAGCAGCACCTCAGGTTTAGCTTGTGTAGCTGAGATCTCACCCTGTTGTAGATCACCCTCTGTTTTAACAGTTCCACACTCAGATCTGGATAGATGCTGATCTTCCTCTCCGCATAGCCCACAATTCCGATTAATCAAACAATTTGCCATTTGACTTGTTACGTTCCCCAGCAAGAAAACCAAATATATCACTCAAATAGAAGGGGAAACTAACAAAGAGTCACTGACCAACAACCAAAACATGTGGGGTTTTAGGAAGGGTTATGAAAAACACTCATGTGGGTGTCCACTGAAAGTTGACTAGCAACAACAACTGGAATGTAAGACTCCCAATATGAGCACCCACTAAATTTACCCAAGAAGAGGCAATGGGATCAGTAGCATGGGATCCAGTTTTTCCTGCCCAAGCGGTTCATAGAAAAGATTGCTCATGAAGGAAGTTGGGTTGCCCACTTCCACACCAATTTCAAGTCCTGGGACCCAGACATTGTATTTACAGTAATGATTTTTATTCTTTATGAGATTGAATTCCCCTTCTAGCTTAGTTTGCATTGTTCCCCTCTGTCATGTTGGCCGCAGTCTCTTTCCACTTTAGTCAAGTAGGTATTCACTTTAGAAGTGAGCAGTGCAAGAGATTCCTTTATTGGTTTTAATTGCAAGTCGAGAGCAGACGTTAATTCCTCACAACCAATCTCTGTTGTCGGGTGTTGAGAGCCACCGTGTTCCCACAGGTGACTTGTGAACGGACCTTAAATGCCAGCAGCTGAAGCGAAATAGACTTGCTATTTTTCCTTGTAATACAGTGAATGTCACACACCTTAATGTGATGTTATATGTTGACAATTATTAGAAACTAAGTCTCTTAATTTATAGTTATTTTGCAAAAGAAAGCCACCATTTCAATGCATACCACTGGAACCAGAACACCAGAACATTTTCGCGGAGATTGTTGTCTTGGAAAGTAAATATTGGGGAGGTACATGAAACTATGAAATTACAACATTATTCACTTCAAAGAATCAAGAAACAACATGTGATCTGGTTGTGGGTAGTTCACCAATAGCAACATTTTGCAGACACAGACTATTAGGTAATTCCATTTGAACCTTTATTTAACTGGGCAAGTCATCTAAGAACAAATTCTTATTTACAATGACAGTCTACCCCGGCCAAACCCAGACAACACTGGGCCAATTGTGCACCGCCCTATGGGACTCCCAATCACGGGTGGATGTGATACAACCTGGAATCGAACAAGGGACTGTAGTGACGCCTCTTGCACTGAGATGCAGTGCCTTAGACCGCTGCGCTACTCGGGAGCTCAAAATAATTGTATCCTGAGGGGAGCAAGGGGTCCTTGAAGGGAGCAGTTACAGCATTCACTCCTACTGGGCCTCTGAATTCCCTTTCTTTGAAACCTGAAAGCTGGGTCCCTTTGGGTTGTGTCCATTTTACAATAATTGTATCTTCTCTTGAAGCAACTCTCCCCTTTTGTAAGGACTTCTGAGGGATCCATAGCCAAAATATAATTACTGTATGTACATCATGATATAATGGCATCAGGAATAGAGACAGATCAACCACAGGCAGCAGTGGCAGTTTGACATTATATAAACCTCCCACACATGATATTCTTCTTTATCCAGTCACAGTCAGCCAGCCCAGCCTCAGACCAGTACTGTTACTGTATAATCACAGCACTCAGATCTCTGCTACCCGTTGCTCTCAAATGATGGGATACCTTGGTTAGCTATGCCTGCATCTGACATATTTATGATTTAACCATGCTATCTTTGGTAATTGCTGCAGGCATAGGATACATCTAAATGGAATCAGAGCTACAGGACAATACAAGTCCTTGAAATTAAGATAATAACAACTGAATTGGCACACAATCAAAAAAGTAGAGAGAATGTTCGATGGAGATTACCTGGAGTATGTACAGTACTCGGTTTTGAAAACTCTTCCAAAAACGGTGGAACAGTAGGTGGCCTGCAATACAGTAGAGGCAGCTGTAAAGGTCATCACACTGCTTGTTTAGCGAGTATCACTTCGTCCTGATTAGGCTCACATCGAGACTCGACACCAAGACTTCTGCCTTGCTAGCACGCGTGACAACTGTGGTGGATTTTTTATTGATTACATACTATACTGTTTAATTAGATGTACTATACTGTTTTTACCCTGAGAATTGTCCATTGTTATATGTTAGTATTTTTGCTGATACAGCATTTTTGCTGATACAGCCTTGTCTTGGCTGCTTGGGTACATGACCTCCTGTGTTTACGATTGGCAGGAATTTAGCCATGTGGGAAGCGCAGGGAGGAATATAGAAATGGTGGCGATATCAGCTATCTTGATCTACACTGATGAGTTAAATTACTTTTTACAACTCTGTTCACCAGGGCCTGTTTCTGCACATCTGCTAACTCTCACAGATAAAAGGCTGCAACTTTCTGTTTGAGAAGTTTTTCAACTCAGACTATTCTTGGCGATGATTGAGTGCTTCATTTTTGCAAATCTTATCATAAATACGTTGTCTGTAAGAATCTGCAGTCTCTCTTCCTATAGAAATTCTCTGACACCACCCTTCTGAAGTGTCTTACCAGTCAGCGACACGCAAAAAAATAGCTAGTCACTGGAGAAGTGGGGACACTTCAGGCTGAGGAGAAAGTTACTTATAACCCCATGTGATACATTCACCCCTCAAACTTATTCAACAGCAACCCCAGCGTTGAGCACAACTGTAGGTCCGGGTCATTGCACCACTGTAAAGGCGTACACCAAGGCTAGAACCCACAACCTCTGCTTTGTTAGCACATGCAACCACAAACCTGATGCATCTTACCAGTCGGAACCAAGTGAAAAGCTTGCTAATCCCTGGCGCAAGTGGGGACATTTCATGCTGAGGAGTAAGCTTCCCACATCCCCACGTTTCCCACATCCCCACAGGCACAGGTAGGATAACCCATTTTTGCCCTTGATGTGCACACACCACCCGTGGGATCTTCTGCTGGGGCCTGTTTCAAAATATCCAAGGCAATCATTTAAAGCAAGCTGTGTGTATGACGCATGTGAGTGTCCGTGTAGGTGTGTGTGTAAACAGTATTTATGTGATAGGTGTGCGTGTGTTTGTGTGTGGTGTGTGTTTGTGTGTGTTGTTTGTCACTGTGTGTCTAAAGAGGTATGTGCGTGTGGTATTAGAGTGGGGGCCCAGCCCAGACTCCCCAGCAGTAGGGATGAATCATACTCAGCCATTGTCTCACTCCTCACCCATGGGAGCGAGTCCTCACGGTGGAGGGGCAGGCAGGCGGAGAGGTGGGCTGAAAGGGTGGGTGGGATTTTGAATCCGCTGTCCTCTGCGCTCTGTTGTTCGGGGGTATCGATCAGAGGAAAACCACTCAATCATACCTCCTGCCCCTCTGCCTTCTGCAGGGCCAGCATAAAATCCCCAGTAGAAACCAGAGAGAGGGGTTGGGGGGGAGCATATGTACACTGTAACTGGTTCCACAGCCTATACTAATATACATGTGCATACAGTGCAAAATTGTTTGCATGTTTGTGCATGTAAATACACGTGTGTGTGTGTGTGTGTGTGTGTGTGTGTGTGTGTGTGTGTGTGTGTGTGTGTGTGTGTGTGTGTGTGTGTGAGCACATGCATGTCTATGACAAATTAATTCCTGATTATTTTAACAGATAATTTTGGGTATATATTTCATGCAACCCAGGTTTATTTTCTACACCCACAGAGGATTGGCATTTGAACCCACAGTGAGAAACCTCCGCCTCAGTCTTTATTTATTGATAGTTCATCGGCACATTGGGGGCTGTCATGACGTGGCCCTTTCAGGATGTAGATCGTGGCTTCCCCCTCTCTCACTCTCTCCTACACCCAGGTTCTATTATCTCAGGTCATAAATTCCTGGCGGAGACTCTCTCCCCCTTTTCATGCAGTGAGAGAGAGTGAACAAAGGATTTCACGTGTCCGAACTCCTCAATCCTCAAAATGGGAGAATGAAACAATATGTCCACTTGTGAGAATGTGGGAATGGTCCGTGGACACTTAAGGGAAAGTTATGTTGAGTTTGTTTCATTTGGTGACCTCATGAAGGACAGGAAACACACATAACTATATCTCTGAATGTGCACATTTCTCAATTATGGGGTTTGCATCTAATTATTGTATAAAATGAATGAGTAAAGATGAAGCTGTTTGTGAAATGATGTAATGTGATGTTAACTTTTCATTTTCAATGAATTGTATTCCCTGTAAAGTTTAACTAGTCAGCGGCCAGGCCCCAGTGAGCACAGACATTATCAGGCGTCATGGAACCACCCTTCTTTTATTGTTATGAATAAAAAACCCTTCTGAGGAACTCTTCTTCAGACTAAGAAAACCCACAGTGGGAGCTGTTGTAGGTGCGTTGAGGCTTGACCCCTCACTGGCCAATCAGAACATGCTCCATGGCTAAATACTGTATGCAGTCACTTCAAGTTGTGCATTTACGGTCTTTTATGTATTGCGTTGTTATTCACCCCAGTTAGAATGTTAGTCCATTATAGCCAAGTTTGTTAAAATAGTCTACAGAAACAAAATAAAAAAATGCAGGCCTATCCTATATTTGCTAAATAGGTTACAGTGTGTCTAAATACAGGCATCATCGTTTCTCCCCGTGGGTATGTAATATGAAGACATAAAACTTTCACAGTAGCTGGAAAAAGATCCAATATAAAGACAAATGGGAATGTCCACTTACCATTATACTTCTCCCAAAGATATAGTTACTGTATAGCCTACCACCACCATTGACATGGCCAGCAGTGACTTTGCCACGTGAAAAGTAAACAAACAAACAAACAAGCAAATATAGCCTGTGTGGTAGCATAATTACAAGATTATGTTGTGTTTATGCCCCAAATGGTTGTTTTATGAAAAAGAGTAAGGTTCTTAGGCATCTGATTAAGTGATGGCTAGGTTTAAAAATAAAATAAAAACTACAGCTGGCATTCCATAGATAAGATGTGGTGGGTGTCACTGAGATAGAGATAGCCTTGAAGAGTTTAGAACAATGCCTCATTGTCTCATCTTCCTGGCATCTGGGAAACTAAGCCAGGTTCAGGGTAAAACACCATCCTGTGTAGATAACTAAGGTGGCTTATGGGAGTTGGAACCAGTCTGACTAAGCATGTTTAGGTCCTATATAACATCTGTTTTTTCATTATCAGTTAAGCACTCGGCAACACACTTCAGTGTGGGGTTGACGGTTTCGTTATTGCAATAATTCATCGATATTAAATAAAGATGATTGTTTGAAGAAATGACCACGTCTCTCTCAGTACTGAATTTCCACAACACCTGCAAGCTGATTCAGCGCCATGGACATCGATCAGAATTCCTGCAATTTGACAGTTGGGTTCAACAGAGGAAAGAGGAAGATGCATCTTTTGACAAATGATAAACAATAAGCAGGCTTTTTCAATAACTTGATGTACCTAAACAGGCTTCCTAAAGTCACTGACACCTTTCATGCAATGGGCATCGCACATAATGAGTCCAAAATTAACAGAAGCTGGACATAATTAATAATGTCCAATATAAATAAAGAAGTGGAATGTCTGTCCACAGTTTTGTTGCGTGATATTTTAATAAAACATTGGTGATGTATATAAGGCTTCTGTTTGCACCACTGCTGGAAAAATCTATGCCATAACTTCTTTTGAATCATTGGGACGCTAGCATCGCACCTCGACAACATCAGGTTGAAATTGCAGAGTGCGAAATTAAAAAAACAAAAGTAGTAATATTAAACATTCATAGAAATACAAGTGTTATATACCATTCTTTTGCTTAGAATCTTGGTAATCGAACCACTGTGTTTGATTTACAGTAGACTTCACGGCGAAAGCATAGCATTTGATTGCCTGAGGACAGCGCCTCATCCACTTCCTGCATTAACATGAATTCATAACCTGCACAGGTGTCACAAAACTCAAAAATAGCGATACAATAAGTCACTTACCTTTGAAGATCTTCATCTTTTAGCAATCCAAAGGGTTCCAGTTACCCAATGAATGGTCGTTTTGTTCGATAAAGTCCTTCTTTATATCCCCAAAAAGTCAGTTTAGTTGGTTTCCCCTCGTTCAAAATGCATACAAAATGGAATCCCAAACGTTACCAATATACTTCATCCAAACAAGTCAAACAACGTTCCTAATCAATTCTCAGGTACCCTAATATGTAAATAAATAATCAAATTTAAGACGGAAAATAGTATGTTCATTCCCGGAGATAAATAACCAAGTGCGCGCCCTCACCGGAGCGCGCCACAAACATTTTCCATCCAAGCAGAGGCATAACGAAAGTCAGAAATAGCGATACAATGAATCACTTACCTTTGAAGATCTTCATCTTTTTGCAATCCAAAGGGTCCCAGTTACACAGTGAATGGTTGTTTTGTTCCATAAAGTCCTTCTTTATATCCCAAAAATGTATGTTTATTTGGCGCATTTGATTCAGAAATACACCGGTTCCAACTCGCCCAACATGCCTACAAAGGAATCTAAAAAGTTACCTGTAAACTTTGTCCAAACAATTCAAACAACGTTTCTAATCAAACTTCAGGTACCCTAATATGTAAATAATCGATCAAATTTAAGACGGAATAAACTGTGTTCAATACCTGAGAAAAAGAAAGAGGAGCGCGCACTCATTCACGCGCGCCAAAAGACTAGAGTTCTTCTGAGGGATACTTTGAAAGAATACGAATACTTCTTAATTTTTCAAAAAAAAGCATGAAACAATTTCTAAAGACTGTTGACATCTAGTGGAAGCCATAGGAACTGCAATCTGGGTCCTAATTATTAGACTTTCTCATAGAAAAGCATTGAAATGTCCAATGACCTCAAATAATAATTTTTCTGAATGGATTGTCTTCGGGGTTTCGCCTGCCAATTCAGTTCTGTTATACTCACAGACATTATATTAACAGTTTTAGAAACTTTATAATGTTTTCTATCCAATACTACCATGCATATGTATATTCTAGCTTCTGGGCCTGAGTAACAGGCAGTTTACTTTGGGCACCTCAGTCATCCAAACTTCCGAATACCCCTAGCCTTAAAAAGATAACCAACTGAGTTACCGCAGTTGTGCTGAATGAAATGAGCATATTCACACACATTTTTAAGGACACACATCAAATATGTCCACCCCTCCTACCTCAGTGCAAGCGAGCTGATGTCAGACAGGTAAATTGCTGAACCTGACGTTAGTGGTGGATAATGTCAGCGCGACAGTTTTTACATGACAAAATTGCACGCACACACTGTACTTCTGTTGGAGCATGCCTGCCCACTGGGCACATACTAATTGAAACAACATTGTTTCCAAGTCATTTCAATGAAATTACTTTGAACCAACATGGAATAGATGTTGAATTGACGTCTGTGCCCAGTGGGTTGCTATTTTTGGTTCTACCAGGAGAGAATTGCAACGGGTCAGTAACCCCTTTTCCTTTCAATGTGTAACGTTTCATAGCAATGAGTGTGTAAATATGTTGGATGCCAAAACTATATATAATATATTTTTATTCTTTGAGATACTTCTCTATGTTGCTACACAGAAAAAAAGACTAAAACAGCATGACACTACTTGAAATCGTTTTATTTTGAGAAATATCAGAATAGACTAAATGTGGGTTGAATCAGAACGTGATTACATTTTTGTTACAGTGTAACAGTATAAAGACAGCTTACATTAGATATCCCAACCCCGCCTATGAGTTCAATTCTGAATGTCAGCCGCCGTGAGATGATCGTTAGAGCTGTTGCAGGGGAACACTGAGGCATGGCATCAAGGTCTCCTTTACCCGCAAAGCCTCTAATTATGAGCTATATCATCTTCCCACTCTGCTTTTCAATTGCGTGCATGTGACATTGATGCTTGTAAGCTGTGATTATATCTATAAGGATATCCAGATGCCTCCAATAGTAATTCTGGAGCTGAAACACCTGACAACACTTCTGAAGAGAGAAGCACAAAGAAAGAATGATGCAAAGACAGTGTTTCTGAAAATAGATATGCCAATGATGTAATCATCGCCACAAGTGCTTGATCGACATGTGTATGCTTATACTTATGCATATGTGATGAACCTGGATCAGTGTATGCTTTGAGACTTTGGGGAGGTGAGAATAGCTTTCAAATTAGACAGACACCTTAATCCATAACCATAGAAAGTTTTTTAAAGTGTACAGTATCTTGCCACTCTTTTCAGTGAGATCATAAGACTGCATAATATCAAGAAGTACTATGTAATTGTGGGTAGAATATATACCAATATTACACACACTGTATATACCAATACTGCAAACACTGTATATAACAATATTCCACACACTGTATATACCAATACTGCACACACTAAGCACGGGCACCATTGTTGTCGCTAGAACAAACACTTTGGAATTCTTTGGCCTTATGAGGATTTTGAATCAACTCCTTTGAAAGTGAAGGCATCAATTACATTCTCTATGGGTGTAAAATATACACCAAGCGTCATGATACTGTCACTCTAAAAAAGTTTTTATTTACGGCTCTACCCTATGGAGACCTAAGGCTATATCTGTTTCACGCTGTATGAAGCTGACATTTTGAGTAAACTTCATGTATATCCCAGGAGATTGTACCATAAAAAAAATATGTTTAGAGGAGTGGGAGAACTCCCCTAGTTCCCTGTCTCTCTTATCAAGTAAGCCTCAAGTAATGACATGGGTTCATTGGAATGCAGAAAACAAGTCTCCCAGTCTTACATAGAAAATACAATTTCCATTGGCATTTCAATAAAAATGGTGAACAGAATATGTGATGATGGCAAGTAAATCTGCATTTGTATTTTGAGCTTTCATATTTTAAGTTAAGAAATACTCCCACAAAGACATTGAAAAGTTAACGATGAATTCAGATGTCCTTGTATCTTACGAAGAATAAACAAGCTTGAAAGCAAATGGGGAATAATTAGTGGTAGACTATAAATGCAGGGATTCATTTAACAGCCACACATCTGACTACAATTAGACTGTTTGATGTTATTGGGTTTGGCACGCTACCAACATTATGTTATTTAGGGACAATTAGAAATAATTAAAGGTGCTATACAAAGGATATTCTAGATTTTTTTGCACAGTAATTTCAGAAAATGTCCATAATAATATTTGCAGTATTAGTGGAATGATAGTGTTTCACAGTATTACTTACCCACCAGTGTTGTGATTAGTTGTGATATTCGCCTATTGATTTCTCCCGCCAGAGCGGAATTTGTTGTCACAATGTGAAAGCTGTTCAGACTTTGTGGCTGTGTTATCTAGAGGAAATCACTGTCATTCTCTGGTTGCTAAAAGTTTACTCTGTTTGATCAATTTCTGTTTATTTGAGAAAACAATCTCTGAATAATGAAGTGGTCTGAGACCCACTTTGCTATCAATGGCTGTCACAGATGGCAGGACTAATAACTATGAACAATTGCAAGATAAACTGGTTGTTAGAAATGATTCAAACCAGTATCAGGAATATAGGATGCAGATATTAGAAATGCAAATATCTCTGTTCGCTCACAGTAGAACACATTTGTTCACAAAAGAGGTCACACCTACTGTGCCCATACGTTATTGAATGCTTTTTAGTGTGATTCAGTGAACTTGGCAGCCGTCTTAGACGTTCACGTCTACCTGTTTTAATAGTTGTTATTCCTAATTAGACATAATGCACATGTTAGAATTGTGTAATTCAACGCTTGACAGTACTGAAGGCATCGTTATTTTGAAGTATGATATGTTTATGGGGCAAAACTATGTCGTGCTTCTTGAGAATCCAGTGATTAACGTGGATCATTTACCATTGGTGATTGCGACAGCGATATTTGCATTCCTAATATCTCTGTCTTATATACACATGATACTGGATGGAATAATTTTGAACAATCATTTTATCTTGCAATTGTTCATAGTTGTTCGTCCATCCAACTGTGACTGCCATCGATAGCAAAGTTGGTCTCAGACCACCTCATTCCAGTAAAAGAGCACAGAGATGTAATGCAGCGTTGCACAATTTCCCAATAGTCGCCATTAGAACAGATACAGTAAACCGTTGCCCGATCTCAAGCACAAAACTGCGCTCAATAACTGTCCTCTGTCTAGACGAGGTAAACCCTCATCGCAATCCCTTAAATCCCTAAACTCTGAAATAGTGGAATAGAGTATATGAAGGATACTTATTTTGGAGATTGAATTAAAAGTCTCTACCACTCAACTCTTGATTCATTGGAGGGTTTTTATCAGGTGGTAATCTGTGCTTGTTGTGTATTGTCCTCCAGCAGCGCTAAACGATAACATCAGTGATTGGCGACGAGACGTGATGCCGCACTAGATCAGGAATTCTGTATGATAATGAAAGGAAAAGATAGAATGAGCCTTATGTAGAGACAATGACCATTCTCCCTGATGAGCTTTTCTTCAGATGTGTATCTCCAAGATGACTGCAGCTTGGGTGTATTAGTTATCACAATCACTTCCTTAGATTGTTCCATCATAATGCCTTTAAAGGGTTGTTATACAGGAAATATGACTTGGAGCATTATTACATCTGATGGAATTTGTTTGTCATTTATCTATCTATATTGTTTTCTTTCTCGTAATTATTTTTTACTCGATTACGTCTTGAAAGTTGCAAGCCATTTAGAAATGCTATTGTTGACAGGAATTCAGAGACAGCATTGTAGAACAATTGATAAATGTGTCAACCTACTCTCTTAACCCACCTGAATGTCTATTTATTTGCTAGATTCCACTTATCAATTACATCTTGTATCCAATGCAAGTTCACATCTTATATGCCTTATTTTCTTGGAAAATGTTTCTGAGGTGTGCCATACTTAATCTTTTGTTTGGATAAAGTTTTGCCTGATCCTCTGTTTTCTCTGATCATCTGTCTAACTTTTGTCAGGTGTTTCAGTAGCTTGCCTTGGCAAGAATAGAAATGATGTTGTGTTCACTTCTCAAACAGACAGACTGACTTGGGTTCATACGTCGACTTGTGCCAGAGCTCTAAAATAATCCTGAATGAAATACACTTATTAAAGTTACAGCTTGCTGTGACAGAAGTGCCTTGAACTGTGAGTCTTAAAAGGCTTTATGTGCCTTGTACTGTGAGTCCTTGTGCACTGTTCTTCTCTTTCCCTAATGCATTTGTAACAAACTCCTCCTGTCATTAGCTGACTTCTCAAGACATTCTTTCTCTGGTCTGGTGGCTATTTTAATTGTTGTTTCTCTTTCTCCAGCTAGTGCCAGGGTAGAAGTGCCTGTGTGAACCATGAAGGGGAGAGGCAATTAAAAAGCACCCACTGGAGTCCATTCACGCCTGGCTGAGACTTGTTTGGCCTGAGATTTTTGAGAAGTGAAACTCTATTACAGACAAGGTCGCTAGCAAAGACACCTACACACACCCTGCTCATCACTCAAGTCCCCTTAACCCCCCTGTTTTACGCTGGAAGAAAATGGCTTTGACAAAAGTCTTATAACAGCTGAAGGGACTGACGTTATCTTTGGCCCTCCTTTCTTTAGTTTAATGGAATGTGTGCTCTTATGATTTTCCATTTATTCTGACGTTTACATTTTCATTGAAATAGCAACTGTCAGAACATTTGTATGTCTCGTTGACGGAAAATACTGTATACATTTGTATAAAGCCCTGAACAGTCTCAAAGTATGAAATGAAGTAAGATATACCTTGTGCAAATGACTATACTACTGTGCGCACCCTTAATATCGCATGTATAGGTCAGCTTTAATAAAGGAAGACACTTTGGTTCCCAGACGAGCTTGACAAACACGTTAAGCACTAATATTCAACATGTGATTGATGAACTTACAAGTAGTTCAAACACAAATGTATTTACCCGGGGCAAAAATGTACATACTTGTGTACTGGAATGTACTGTAGTTCACACTCTTATCCCTTGGGGCAACCAAAAGGTTAAAAACTCAATTTACTGAGATGCCGTTAAATAGAAACTTTGAGCATGGGAGGGAAAGGGTGGTCTTTTATAATGTTCTCTCGAGCTAGCTCTTGCCCTTCTCAATTCTGATCACACCACTGTATTTGCACAACACTGTCACATATAGCATTATAACTTCACAGGATCTCTAGAAGTAATTGAATCCATGGGATAACTGACCTTTAACACTCGTATTGACTGTATATTTTGCCTAAAATTGGCCCTTCACTTTTTGAAATATCTGTAATTGAGCTTTCAATAACATTCTCACCTTGTGTGTTCATGGGCACAACACATTTCAAAATGCTATGGTTGGGTTTATTAATATTCTAAAATGAGATATGAGCTTTGATACTGTTGTAACCTGTTTTCTGTTTCCATTTCACACAACAAATACAAAGTCAGGGAAGCAGTTGGCTATTGTTTTCAAAAGACTTGGTTTTCATAGTTATTTGCTGTGATTAATATGATACAAACTCAGCATTGTAGATGCTCAGAGCAGATAAAGGCAAGTGTTTGATGAGCATGTGCACTTCTGTAAAACTTATTGAGCACAATTTTTGGAAACTGTACTCTGGAAAGAGAGTTCTGCAAGACCAACTTATAATGGAAACTATATGAAAAATGCTTCAAACTATTTAATGAATCCATTATCCCAGACGTGAACCTCTAATCTGTTTTCCTTGACAGCACTCTTAGGCAGACTGAAGCCCATAAACCAGTGTTTTAGATGTAGAATTGAAATTATTTAAGTAAAAAGTAGCTCTCATCCAGGCGAGGCAGGTAGCATAGTAGGTAGAGCATTGGGCCAGTAACCGAAAGGTTGCTGGATTGATTCCCTGAGCTGACAAGGTAAACATATGTTAACCTGTTGTTCCCCGGTAGGCTGTCATGGTAAGTAAGAATTTGTTCTTAACTGACTTGCTAGTTGAATAAAGGTTAAGTTAAAAAAAATAAGAAGTTTTTATCCCAAGCAGAGGACTTCACACTCACACAGAGGCAGAGCCCATATGATATCTCACCTTGCAGCTTCTGCCTGAAAGAACCGATGGGGCCAGACACATACTGATTGTATAGTGTCAATGAGAAAAAAGGTAATTTGTTCACCCTTCACACAAATCAAGAATGACATTGTAACAAAATAGGACAGTGTGTGTGTGTGTGTGTGTGTGTGGGGGGGGGGGGGGGGGGGGGGGGGGTCAGTCTGTATACTTAGCATTTATAAGATTTGGCCAACAGGCAGGGGCCATACTTGCAAACATTAGAATAAGTTTAAGTTACTCGATACCTTTAGTGTGTTTCCCTGAATAAGCAAATCTCTGCTATCCCTCCTCTGCATGAAAATCCAATTAATTTCTCTGACCCTGTAATCGCTGGATAAGTCCTGCAGGCATGGTTGTGAATCAGGGCAGGTTCATCACATAATAAGTGGCATATTTTCGTGATAAACCAGTTATCGGACTATTGTGTCTGTGGCACTGTAATGTGGTTGTGTATCTGGGTAAGGCGATTCTGATGGCAGTTTTAATCCGCACTCACAAAATAAGGCATTGTTCCCTCTAATGTTCCCTGAGTGATGATTAATTATACTCCAAACAATTTACTTTTGACAAGGTTTACTGTCGGGGAAGAAACGTGCACTGTTGAATGCAATTAAATGTCTTCACATCAAAATGTAAATGAATCCATGGTAGACAGATGCAGCACATAGACCATTTGTTCCCAAAGAGTATGACTTATTTAGTCTTGTAAATTAATAGCTTCCATTCCCCAAAATGTATAATAACTTAATTAGTGTTTGACAATAATTTGCTTCTTCACATTTTGAATTGATTCAAGTTGTTAATATAGGCCGATTGTAAAATGTATTTTAAAGAACTCACATCAACATTGAACTCTAGATACACTAAAGAACATTTTAATTATACCCAAACCAATAACAAGCAAATATACCCAAACAGACTTCAACGTTTTGAGTGATTGACAGATGATTCATTATTTGGTAGAAAATGATTTTGTGGTAATTAAAAAAAGACCCACTAAAATTGTTAGCATAAAATATTGTCATCATTAGGTCAAAATCTGGTAGCTAGAAGGAATAGTAATTATGATAATTCCATAGGGTTTTATGTTTTATGAGAGTGGAGAGCTGTAATAAACTAAAGATTGGCTTCAACTAAACATTCTCTTCAGTAAACATTTTAAAAAGTTAGCTGTAATATCTAACAGTTACACGATGTTCTGATGGCAAAACAGCTGCTTTGAAATGTCTGTCACCTTGAATATGTAGAAAAAAAGCATTTACATTTGATCTGTTTATGTTTGATTAATATGCCTCTGGGAGAAGAGATATAGCATGCTCATGGAGATGAGAAAAGTCAACATGCCACGATATATGGAGCTAAAGATCCTCTCATCCAAAGCCAAACTGACTGAGAAGACAACTTTGGTGAGTTAGTAGCTGTCACTTTAGCAGTATTTTCCCAAGGTGTCAGTGTCAAGGAGGCATCAATGTCAAGAAGTCCCAAAGCAATGAGGAAGAAATTAATCATCTCAAGTACTTACTTGAACCCTTCGCTAAAACCTGACAAAGTTACAGAGCATAATCTTATCAGAAAAAAATATATATTTAACACACTAGTGATAGAAAACTCAAAAATGTAAAGCACAGTGATCTGACTCTCCTGTCCCAGTGCTTCGACTTGAACCTCATCACCAGCATGTAGCAGTTTTCATGTTATTTTTCAGGAAATGATTTGCAGATGATTGATCATGCTGTGGGCCTTGCTCTTGCTCAGTGGCCATGAGCAGGGTGGGTGGGAGGGAGCTGGGATCTGACAGCCACATCAAGGACCAACAGTGATGAACACTTGACCGCAACTCCATTGATCCCCTCAGGAAGTCCTTGACTTGGAACTAAAGAAAGAACAATAGTTAGGTGGAGGAATCAGGAATCAGGGTATGGTGATTGCTATTAGGCCGACTGCAATATTGACGTCTGTCACACTGCGACCTGGTCCATGTACAGTATGCCAGCTGTAAATTCAACCTCACAAAAGCAATGTTTGAGCTGTATATTTCCAATATTGGATGATGGCTCTGTTGAACAACACCAAAATGCAAAGTTGACACGTTTCTCAAAATCAGTTTGCCTCAATGGAAATAAGAGGATGTATAGTATTAATACAATGCCAGGTTTTCAATGGTTCCTGGAAACAAAATCTTATTACAAAAGGTCATAGCACACAAAGTATTTGTATTTACTTAATGAAAAACTTCACATCATGATTTAGTTTGAATTTGTCTATGCTCGAACTCAATTGAACCACTCCACTTATTCAATACCTTAAAGTGTATCAGTCATAATGCTAATAAATTATAACTTATTTCCTAACTACTTGAAACACATCAAAATTACCTTAATCAAATGCGATGTGATTAACTAATTAGCGCGTACAAGAAAACCTAATTGAGAATGAATGAAGACTAATCATTTCTAATTGTCAGGCAGACACAGACAGCTTAAGGTTGCTGTAGAAACTCCTTACAATGTTTGTTTCATATTTCTGTCCATGCAATTTGCAGCAGTATGATTGGTATGCAGAAACTGTCTGTTGCTTACTAATATTTTAGAAAGATACAATAATTGCACACTATGTATTAATCCTTAAATATTTAATTAATTTTAGTTATTTTATAATTATGTAAATACTGTACTTTTAGATTGCCTCAATGTCAATGTCTCTCTCCTCTTCACCACCTCTCATTCTGTTTTTCCCTCAGATGCCTCATTTATTTCAGAGAGACAGTGGTATCCTAAATTGCATCACAATTCAAGAACTGGCACCTTTTGTCAGGCTCAGATGTGCAGTGGACCCTGAAATCAGGACAGCAATGTGAGTGCAGCCGGCCTCAGTAATAAGTTATTTAGGTGCAAGAGTATGCAAATCCTCTACGCCTGAGCGATTTCCCACAGATCTATAGACTTGGCTGCAAACTCGCTTAATTCTCTCAGTCAAAGGTGATTTTTAAAGTACATGGGTGTGGGCTGTCTACAGTGCACAACTAACTGTTTGCTGTGCTGGAGTTTGTGATTCTTGTAAAAACAAAGGAGCAAGGCAAACTGTGCACTTAGAAAAAAAACATTCCAAAGGGTTTCTTTGGCTGTCCCCATAGGGGACCCTTTTTGGTTCCAGGGAGACCTCTTTTTGGTTCCCCGTAGAACCCTTTTTGGTTCCATGTAGAATCCTCTGTGGAAAGGGTCCTACATGGAACCAAAAAGGGAAATTCAAAGGGTTCTCCTATGGGGACAGCTGAATAACAATTTTTTCCAAGAGTGTATAATACATTGCTGCTGCCAAACATGTATACAGTACATCTCTCCCCCAGGGCTGCTGACCTGTTTACTCTTTGAGTCTGCTAGAAGAGGTTTTCATCGTATTATTCTGCCAACTTGATAAATTAATTTACTAAAGCAAATGCAGTACTTAGGTTATGGTATAAAAAACTAGAGTTGATGTCTGTGATCCCAGTGAAAGAAAATAAGCATAATAAAAATTCCCCAACTAAATCCATCTGTTTAAGCTACAGATATCTGGTTCTTTGCATAGACTGCATCTTAGTCCACCGCATCCACCGATGTTGACCTACCACATCTGAGGTGGAAGGTGGCAGATCTACAGCAGACATCCCGAAAATCTGAGTTCTGTAACATCTGAACGGTTTAGGCTACAAACTAATATGAACTAATTTGAACACTGATTGAACACGATGGTGTTCTCCGTTTAGCTCTATGACCCCCACAAAAGTCACGTGACATGTTTCTATATGTGTTCACTAACACAAAAGTATGCCCTGGAACTGTCTTATTCTTGTTTGGGACATTTTCTCCACCTATAGAGAACGTGTTGGACATGTTATCCAACCCACCCATGGAGAGGACATGTTTGGACATGTAGTCCAGCCCATCAATAGAGGACATGGTTGGACATGTTTTCTACCGATAGAGAACATGTTGAACATGTTGTCCATGCATAGAAAACCTGTTTGGGCATGTTCTCCACCAATAGAGAACATGTTGGATATGTTATCCACCCCACCCATAGAGCGGACATGTTTGGACATGTTGTCCACCCATAGAGAACCTGTTGGACATGTTATCCACCACATCAATAGAGAACATGTTAGACATGTTATCCATCCTACCCATAAAGAAGATGTTTGGACATGTTGTCCTCCCATAAAACACATTTGGACATGTTGTCCACCCATAGAGAACATGTTGGACATGTTATCCACCCCACCCATAGAGAGGACATGTTTGAGCATGTTGTCCACCCAACCCATAGAACACGTTTTGACATGTTATCCATAGAATGAGGAATTGGCATGCTCAACTCAAAAGTTTGTAGTACCAAAAAGTATTTGGGTGTTGGGCTCAAAAAGGCATACACTGAAAAAAAGGATTTCATGTATTTTTTTAGGAGCAGAGGTCAGAGCAAATAGAAGCATTTTGGCGACAGCCATTGTCAAAATTTGGAAAACAACATGCATTCACCCGTATAGACAACATCAGATTGTAGTACTGCTTCTTTGTTTTTCATAATCATTATTTACGTTCATTATTTACATTATTTACAGTGCATTCGGAAAGTATTCAGACCCCTTGACTTTTTCTAAAAATATATATGTTACAGCCTTATTCTAAAATGTATTTTTTTTTATTATTATCATCAATCTACACACAATACCCCATAATGACAAATGAAAAACAGGTTTTAAAATATTTTTTGTAAATGTATAAAAAAAACTATTGAAATATCAGTACCAGTCAAAAGTTTGGACACACCTACTCCTTCCAGTATTTGCTTTTATTTTTACTATTTTCAATAATGTAGAATAATAGTAAAGACATCAAAACTATGAAATACATACGAAATCATAAGCAAAAAAGTATTGAACAAATTAAAATAAATTATATATTTGAGATTCTTCAAAGTAGCCACCCTTTGCCTTGATGACAGCTTTGCACACTCTTGGTATTCTCTCAACCAGCTTCATGAGGTATTCACCTGGAATGCATTTCAATTAACAGGTGTGCATTGTTAAAATTTCATTTGTGGATTTTCTTTCCATCAATCAGTTGTGTTGTGACAAGGTAGGGATGGTGTACAGAAGATATCCCTACTTGGTAAAAGACCAAGTCCCTGACCCGACCAGCTCAAATCGGTCTCTTGAAATTGTGTTGTTCTTTGTATATAGAGTTCAATGTCGATGAGAGTTCTTTAAAATACTGTTGAGGAACAATTGAAAAGTTATTTTGCTTTGAAGGTTGATAAACTTGTAAACTCACTTTTGAGAAAATGGCATTTGAATGTTTTGGAACTACTATTGGAGAGCTCTTCTTTGTCAGTTCAGCATCGTTCACACCCTCTTAAACTTTAGCCCCACCCATCTCTTTAAGGGTTGATCCGACCGTTCTGTACTAACAGCATGAGTCAAGCACCCAAGCTAACTTGCTAGCTACTTCCAGACACAAATGAGAGAACAGCTCACTGAACATTACTCGCCCTAGCAGAGCTTGTTAGGATGTTATGTTATCCAGAGTGCTGGTGACTGCAACTGTGCTGTCAGATTGTCCGTTCGTAAATTCAAAACGTGTCGCTCTCGGAGTGTTGTGAGTGCACACCATATGCTCTGGTCGATGAGTAGGGTTGATCCGAAGGTTCTGACCTCACAACGGCAGTCAAGCACCAAGCTAACTGGCTAACATTGGCTAGCTTGCTAGCAATTTCCAGACACATAATTAGAGAATACTCCACTCTGACCATATTACTTGCCCTAGCAGTGCTGGCTAGGCTGTTTTCATGTTATCCAGAGCGTTGGTGACTGTAACTGTGCAGCTGGCAACAATTTAAATACACCTTTCTGTTGACGTTTACTGACACTGGCTGTATTCAACAGGTGTTTAGCGTTGTTAAATTCATCAGTTATTCTGCACTCTGGCACAGTCAGAAGAGAGTGCTCTGAAATCAGAGTAGATAGCCAGACTGAATTTACGAATGCACCCGAAATGGTTACTTGCATAGTGGAGTCTTTTGTTAATACATGTAACATTAGCTAGCTAGCTAGGTAAACAATGAACCATAATCCCAACTCATGACATTACTACCCTGTATGAATCTGCAGGTAGCTAACCAACCAGGTTCAATGTTAGCTTGCTAAAATTAGGCTGTAGCTAACTAGGCAAATGGCTCTGAGATACGAATAATAAGGTCATTCACATAATGTTAGCTAGCGAGCCAGCCAGCTAAAGTTATCTAGCTAGGTAAACATTGAACCATAATCCCAACTCATGACGTTACTACCCTACATAAATCTGCAGGAAATTAACCAACCAGGTTCAGTGTTAGCTATTTAATATTAGGCTATAGCTAGCTAAGCAAATGGCTCTGAGATATGAATAATAAGGTCATACACATAACATTAGCTAGCGAGCCAGCCAGCTAACATTAGCTAGCTAGCTAGGTAAACATTGAACCATAATCACAACTCATCACGTTACTACCCTGCATGAATCTGCAGGTAGCTAACAAACTAGGTTCAATGTTAGCTAGCTAACATTAGGCTATAGCTATCCAAGCAAATGGCTATTTCTGTAAAAATGTGAAATGTGTAATATCTGAAAATGTAGCTAGCTAGATTATTTTACCCATATACATCATTCATGGATGAATGCTTATCCTGTTGGATGCCATGGTTGCCCTTAGTCTGAAGATGTAATCCGGAGACAGGGGTTTTCTCCATCTCCTTAGCTATCATTTTCGAATTTCACTGATTTCAAAACTTGGTCCTCCAGAAAGTGGAAAGCAACACTTATGCAGTTTTGATACACAATAAAAACATTTTTTAAAGCTGGTTAAAACAGGATTACCTAGACACACTGAACAGGTCAAATAGACAAAAGCGTGCTATATGGCAGACCAATCCAAACTCATCTCTCAGCATTTTCGGGCCAACTCATTACCTCTATCATTCATGGCTAGTGGGAAGGTTACTGATTTTTTTCTGTGGCTAAACCTACTAGGCTTGTAATTTAACAATTGTATCCTGTATCCACAGATGGCACACAAGTTTGTTATTAAGGCACATGAAAGTTCACATGTTGAAGAAGAAATTTCTGCCAAAAAACACATAAGCAAAGAGAAATGACAGTCCATCATTACTTTAAGACATGAAGGTTACTCAATCTGAAAATTCAAAAACTTTGAAAGTTTCTTCATGTGCAGTCCCCAAAACCATCAAATGCTATGATGAAACTGGCTCTCGTGAGGATCGCCACAGGAAAAGAAGACCCAGAGGTACCTCTGCTGTAGAGGATAAGTTCCTTAGAGTCAACTGCATCTCAGATTGCAGCCCAAATAAATGCTTCACAGAGTTCAAGTAACAGACACATCTAAACATCAACTTTTTAGAGGAGACTACGTGAATCAGGACTTCATGGTCGAATTAATGCAAAGAAACCACTACTAAAGGACACCAATAAGAAGAAGACTTGCTTGGGCCAAGAAACATGAACAATGGACATTAGACCGGTGGAAATCTGTCCTTTGGTCTGATGAGTCCAAAATTGAGATTTTTGGTTCCAACCACCCTGTCTTTGAGAGATGCAGAATAGGTGAACAGATGATTTTCGCATATGTGGTTCCCACCATGAAGCATGGAGGAGGAGGTGTGATGGACTGTGGGGTCTTTGCTGGTGACACTGTCAATGATATATTTAGAATTCAAAGCAGAGTTAATCAGCATGGCTACCATAGCATTCTGCAGCGATACGCCATCTCATCTGGTTTGCGCTTAGTGGGAATATCATTTGTTTTTCAACAGGACAATGACCCAACAGACCTCCAGGTGTGTAAGGGATATTTGACCAAGAAGGAGAGTGATGGAGTGCTGCATCAGATGACCTGGCCTCCACAATCACCTGACCTCAAACCAATTGAGATGGTTTGGGATGATTTGGAACGCAGAGTTAAAGAAAAGCAGCCAACAAGTGCTCAGTTTATGTGGGAACTCCTTCGAGACTGTTGGAAGCTGGTTGAGAGAATGCCAAGATTTTGCAATGCTGGCATCAAGGCAAAGGGTGGCTAATTTGAAGAATCTAAAATATGTTTTGATTTGTTTAACACTTTTTTGGTTACTACATTATACGATTTGTGTTATTTCATAGTTTTGATGTCTTCACTATTATTCTACAATATAGAAAATAGTCTAAATAAATAAATATCCTTAAATGAGTAGGTGTGTCCAAAGTTTTGACTGGTACTGTAAGTATACAGACACTTTACTCAGTGCTTTGTTGAGGCACCTTTGGCAGCGATCACAGCCTCGAGTCTTCTTGGGTATGGTGCTACAAGCTTGGCACACCTGTATTTGGGTAGCTTCTCCCATTCTTCTCTGCAGATCCTCTCAAGCTCTGTCAGGATGGGGAGCGTTGCAGCACAGTTTTTTTCAGGTCTCTCCAGAGATGTTCAATCGGGTTCAAGTCCGGGCCCTAGCTGGGCCACTCTAGAGCAGGTTCTCTCTGTACTTTGCTCTGTTCCATACTTCTTCCATTTCAGAATGATGGATGCCACTGTGTTCTTGGGGACCTTCAATGCTGCAGAATTTGTTTGGTACCCTTCCTCAGATTTGTGCCTCGGCACAATCATGTCTTGAAGCTCTACGGACAATTCCTTCAAACTCATTGCTTGGTTTTTGCTCTGACATGCACTGCCTACTGTGGGACCTTAAATAGACAGGTGCGTGCCTTTCAAATGATGTCCAATCAATTGATTTCACCAAGTTGTAGAAACATCTCAAGGTCAATGGAAACAGGATGCATCTGAGCTCAATTTCAAGTCTGATAATCTGAATATTTCAAAAACCTGGTTTCAAAAAACCAGTTTTTTGCTTTGTCATTATGGGGTATTGTGTGTATATTGATGAGGAAAAAAATGTATTTAATACATTTTTTAATAAGGCTGTCACGTATCAAGATGTGGAAAAAGTCAAGGGGTCTGAATACCTTCCGAATGCACTGTACATACATTTTTCTACTGTTCTCCACAAGAGTTTCAAAATATAAATTAAACACAAAAAAAACAAAGAAATGCAAACCTGTTGCTGACAAGAAGCAATTCAGGCCTCTGACTTTCTGTTTGTAGGAAATGGATATAATATGCCTCTCTCTGCAACATCAATTGTGCTCTATCAGCCCCTCTCTTTGGTGGCTGTACAACTTCCATGCCCTGGAACCTGTTAGCACACATCATGTCTTACTCCCTTTAACAGTCTCTCCAGGATTTCACTAGATTTTTTTGTAATATTTGCAGGCAAAAATGCTTGATGAGGGATAAAGGTTTTTGATGTGTGGCTTGATAGAACCATTTTCATGGGGTAAATGTGCAGTGATTGGTTGAAATTGCTATTCCTTTTTTTGTACTGTTGGGATTCAGTTTTATGCAATAATGTTGCAATGCTTTTAATGTGTTATGCTGTAATAGTGCAGTGATTGGACATTTGCAAGCCCTCGCATAACTTGCATAAATTGTTGATTTAAAAAAAAATATCATTGCGATTGCTGAATCCTGGAGGGAATGATTAAAGTCTCTGGCTACAGGGGACTTCTCGTCACTAGTTTTGATGTTGCTCTTGTCCTTTAACGCAAATGTTAAATTCTCTTAGACTTTCCAACATAATAATTACATGGACACTTCAGTAAATAGACCACAAATGTGGTTTTACAAGATATTCTTCCCTTGACATACATTTTCTTTACCGTACGAGAGTGAAGAAAGAAATCTCCCTTCATTATTGCATTACAGTTTACAAACTTATGACAGGGGAAATTGCCTAAGGAGAGGGTAGGTAGGAAATGCTGAGGGGGTACATGTTAATAATGTATTTGCATAATGAATGTAAATAATGATTGCTGAAAAAGAAAGAAGCAGTACTACAATGTGACATAATTTATAAATATGGGTGAATGCCTATTGTTTTCCAAACACTGATGAAGGCTGTCTCCGAAACGTGTCCGTTTATTCTGAACTCTTCTACAAAAAAATACATTTAGACCATCAATATTTCAGTGAGTGCGGGTTTTTCCCTTTTTCATCTGTAAATACAAATAAAATTGTACAATTACTAGCCTAGTTGGTTTAGCCACAGAAAAAGTCAGCAACCTTCCCACTAGCGATGATCGGCTGAGATACTGAGTGGGCTGGACATGCCGAGACATGAAGTTTGGATTGGTCTGCCATATAGCATGCGTCTGTCTCTTTGAGTTGGTCCGTATGTCTAGGTAATCCTTTCTAACGTGGCTTTAAAAAAAAAGTATTGTGTAGTAAAACTGCATAAGTGTCGCTCTCCACTTTCTGGAGGACCGAGTTTTGAAATCAGTGGAATTCAAGTATGAAAGCTAAGGAGATGGAGAAAAAACCTACCTCTGTATTTCATCTTCAAACTAAGGGCAACCATGGCATCTGACAGGAGACGAGTCCATCCATGGATAATGTAGACGGGTAAAATAGTCTACCTAGATACATTTTCAGATATTATACATTTATAATTTTGACAGAAAGTGGTTTACAGTTTTCCACAATTGTATGCACATGTTTGCTGAAACTTTGGCCCATTTTCCCAAAACCACAAAACTCTACAAATCTCAAGCAAAAGCAAACACTGCATTCAAAACAGTTCTCTCTTTCCAAAATGCTTTTTTTGCATCAAAATGACACACACGTCATGAATAGATCTGTCTACCAACCAACACACGGATGTGCTCAACACGAAACACTTCCATGAACATAGTCATGCCCTGACCTTAGAGAGCCCTTTTATGTCTCTATTTTGTTTGGTCAGGGTGTGATTTGGGGTGGGCATTCTGTTTTTGTTTTCTATGATTTTGTATTTCTATGTTTTGGCCGGGTATGGTTCTCAATCAGGGACAGCTATCTATCGTTGTGTCTGATTGGGAACCATACTTAGGTAGCCCTTTTCCTTCCTTTCAGTGTGGGAAGTTAACTTGTTTTGTGGCACATAGCCCTTAAGCTTCACAGTTGTTTTTGTATTGTTTATTGTTTGTTGTCGGCGTCATCCTAATAAAAAGGAATATGTACGCTCACCAAGCTGCGCTTTGGTCTGCTTCATTCGACGGCCGTGACAAATATCCCATCAGTAGGTGTATACCTTTTGTATTTTCAGTGTTACACTGTAGCCGGTTGTAAAATATTGTTACAGTAATACCTACTCAAATATACATGCACACAAATGCAATACAGTAACAAAAACGTTGTCATTTATTTCCAAAATGCAGTATTTTTTGAACACTTGTGTTTTGTATGCAACACCTTCCATACCCAAAAGGAGAAAACTAGGAAAAACATTCATTAAGATTAAGGTTTTTTGTGCAAAAATGAAAGTGGCTCATTCTTTCTAAACACAAAAAGACAAACCCATGCAAAATGTAAGAAAAAATACTATTTTAATTTGTCTGGCCACAGCACCCATTCTACATCACAAGAGATGTTCTCCCTGGCTAAACAGCGGGGCAAGAATGGAGTGACGGATCCAGCCGCCAAAAGCCCCTACATACATTTCACCATCATCATCATCCTCCATTGCCTGGAGAAGAGGCATGCGTGCGAGGGGATGGCGGTCATACACCTTCCATCTCCATGCTGAAAAAAACTCTTCATTTGGGTTTAAGAATGGGGAATATAGTGAATATACTGTATATACTGTACCTGTTTCATCCAGATTCGGTTGCGCTGTAATACACTGTCCAATGTAGACAAGCCCACCTGGTGAATGTAATTGAATATTGTGTTTGTCTGTAATTATGTGGTTCTGAATTTCTCGTAGTCTAATGGTATTGTTTGCCACCACTATGTTCACAATAGCGGTCTTCTGTTGTGGTGTGAACAGCCGGTGTCCTTCACTATGGCCTGGCCATCCCTCAGTTCTGCAGAAGTTCCCCAAATGTGATATGACTGATTACAGTAAGCTAAAATAATAAATTTTCTTTCAACATGAAATTACATTACTGTAACATTGGCTAACAATCACTGAGTAACATAGCACTACTGATATATCGGACTGCAGTATAATACAGTATACTGTAAATACATAAAGAGCATAGGGTAGATGGTAGGTAACTTACCGGTTCGTGTAGAGGCTCAGCTTGGGCTGAACTCTCTGCCCAGCCTCCCTCATACTAAATCCATGGTTGAGCACATGGTCAACCAATGTGGCCCTTAGTTCATCTGAGACAACTGTCCTCCCTCGTCCTCATCATCTTCCTCTTCCTCCTCTTACTCTCACTCCTTCACCTCTAGTTCTTGCTTCACCATTGACTTCCATTTTCCTTCAAAAACAGGAGCGCTCACCTGTGGCCTTTTATAGTGCTAAAGCTCTGATTTCTAAGTGAACAATTCAGCATCTATTGTTTACACCTCCGAGGAGTGGGTGTTGCCAATTCGTGTATAGAGCATGGCATTGTGATTGGCGTTGCTTTCCGAAGGGACTAAAGATATTTTAATTTTGAATGTTGTGCCTAATGTAGAGAATTGTGTGTGGTGTTTGCAAAAAATGTGATATAGAATGGAAAACTGAGTGTTAAGCAGGAATTGTGCTTGCAATTTTGCAGACTTGTTTTAGGGATTTGGTACATGAGTTTCAGGTTTCGGTGATTGTGTTTCAAGTTCCCATTTTACTGTGTAAACAATTGGGAAGAACTGTAATATCAAGTTAAAGTGTACTGTTAGCTAGCTAGCTAATGTTAGCTGTCTGGCTCGCTAGCTAACGTTACGTGTATGATCTTTTTATTTGTATCTCAGCCATTTGCTTGGATAGCTATAGCCTAATGTTAGCTAGCTAACATTGAACCTGGTTGGTTAGTTACCTGCAGATTCTTGAAGGGTAATAACGTCATGAGTTGGGATTATGGTTAATTGTTTACCTAACTGGCTAGCTACATGTCCTAAGAAAAGGCTCCACTATGCAAGTAATTATTTTGAGTGTGTTCGTCAATTCAGTCTGGCCATCTACTCCGATTTCAAAGCACTCTAGTCTGAGTGAACCAGAGCGCAGAATAACTGACGAATTTACGAACGCACAACACCCACTGAATATGGCCGGTGTCAGTAAACGTCGGCAATAGAGCTAAATTAACATGTTGCCAGCAGCACAGTTACAGTCACCAACACTCTGGATAACATGAAAACATCCTAACCATCTCTGCTAGGGCGAGTAAAAAATGGTCAGAGTGGGGTGTTCTCTCATTTGTGCCTGGAAGTAGCTAGCAAGTTAGCTAATGTTAGCCAGTTAGCTTGGGTGCTTGACTGCCATTGTGAGGTCAGAACATTCAGATTAACACTACTCATCGGCCAGAGCGTCCAGTATGCGCTCTGAACACTCAGAGAGCGAAACACTCTGAATTTATGAACTGACAATCTGACACCACAGTTGCAGTCACCAATGCTCGGAATAACATAACAGATGAACCAACTCTGCTAGGGTGAATAATGTTCAGTGAGCTGTTCTCTCATTTTTGTCTGGAAGTAGCTAGAAAGTTAGCTTAGGTGCTTGACTGCCGTTGTTAGTACGGAATGCTCGAATCAACCCTTAAAGAGATGGGTGTTGCTAAAGCTTAAGAGGGTGTGAACAATGCTGAATGGGTGTAGACAAAGAATCACTTTTCAGTAGGCAGTAGTACTGTATATATACCACAATTTTGGGTGGAATCTCCTCTTTCTCTCTAAAAACTACATCTCTGTTGCGAGGCAGGATATTAATTGACGCGGGCAATAAATTGTTCCTTCTCCCTTAACGTGACCTGACCTCGGCCCCCTTCCTCACTAATCCACGGCTCCCCACCCTTATCAGTGCCTGCCAATATGTGATCGTTTTCCCTGCACTAAACACATTCCAAGCTTAATTGCACCCACCATATACATTCCTCCTATAGATAACCATTAGCGTCTGGTGTAGACCCTAGGCTATGGCACCCCTCATGTCTCTATTATAACTAATGATTAATAATTTTTTTAGTTTAGAAATCCGAACCCATCAAAGTTTATCCATTTTCAAAGCAGAATTACTTTCCCATTGTTCCTTGGCTGTAGTGTATGATATAACATTTTAACTCTTTTATCCAATGTTAAAAACACAATTTCAAATGTTGCTACATAAGACTGATTTCAACCGGTCGGTCACATATGTCAACAGTCAGTACATGGTAATCACAGGAACAGATAACACACAGACAGGGGGGTCAGCTTTACAAGGGAAGTCGATACCTGCCAGCAGTAACCATCAGTTACCTGGTGCTCTGGCCTCAACCCCCACGGCAGTGCTGTCAATACGCCCCGGGCACTGTGCCAACTCAAAAAGCCCATGTTATGAGTCAGTCAACTTGATTCAGTCCTTCAGTTCTCTTTACATGTGGCATGCATAACTATAGATGGCACAACAAAGGTTAATAGGAAAAAAATGCTTAGTAAGTAGCCAAAGCTGCTTAGATATAGTCGACAATGTGACTGTCCTTTCAAATACATCACCAGCCCAGTGAAGTATATAGGCTACAGTGAACTTTGCAGAATCATTGTAATTGCACAGAATGGCAGCAGCAGTGCACAAACTGTCAGACATTGTAGAAAGGTATTCTGGTTCTCATGCCTCTCACATTCTCTGACTATACAGGCTAGAGCTTGGTGATTTAGTAGCACTCTTAAATGTTTCAAGAATGTATCCATTAATAAGAAATGCTTCTTTGACTTACTCAGCAGACAGTTAAAAGGTAGACCTTTTGAACAGTTAAAAAACTAAGGCCCTTGTAACCGATGGAGAAGTTGATGCAACACTCCTTACTGTATCAACAGAAACCAGGGATTTTTAGGTTCAAAACATTCCATATTGTTAATCAAATGAAAAAGAGCTCACAGTTGTCTCACAGACTGATGTACACTACATGACCATGTGGACACCTGCTCATCGAACATTCCAAAATAATGAAAAACCCTTGAATGAGTAGGTGTGTCCAAACTTTTGACTGGTACTGTAAATAAATATTTTTAAAATACCTTATTTACATAAGTATTCAGACCCTTTGTTATGAGACTCGAAATGGAGCTCAGATACAACCTTTAGCAATTGATCATCCTTGAGATGTTTCAACAACTTGATTGGAGCCCACTTGTAGTAAATTAAATTGATTGGACATGATTTGGAAAGGCACACACCTGTCTATATAAGGTCCAAAAGTTAACAGTGCATGTCAGAGGAAAACCAAGCCATGAGCTCCGATACAGGATTGTGTCGAGGCACAGATCTGGGGAAGGTACCAAAATATTTCTGCAGCATTGAAGGTCCCCAAGAACACAGTGGCCTCCATCATTCTTAAATGGAAGAAGTTTGGAACCACCAAGACTCTTCCTAGAGCTGGCCACCTGGCCAAACTGAGCAATCAGGGGAGAAGGGACTTGGTCACGGAGGTGACCAAAAACCAGATGGTCACTCTGACAGAGCTCCAGAGTTCCTCTGTGGAGATGGGATAACCTTCCAGAAGGACAACCATCTACGTAGCACCCCACCAATTTTTTATTTGTATTTATTTTATTTCACCTTTATTTAACCAGGTGGGCTCGTTGAGAACAAGTTCTCATTAACAACAGCGACCTGGTCAAGATCAAGCATAGCAGTGTGAACAGACAACAACACAGAGTTACACATGGAGTAAATAATAAACAAGTCAATAACACAGTAGAAAAAAAAGAGTCTATATACATTGTGTGCAAGAGGCATGAGGATCAGGCCGATCAGGCCTTTATGGTAGAGTGGACAGACGGAAGCCACTCATCAGTAAAAAGCACATGACAGCCACCTTGGAGTTTGCCCAAAGGCACCTAAAGGACTCTCAGACCATGAGAAACAAGATTATCTGGTCTGATGAAACCAAAATTGAACTCTTTGACCTGAATGCCAAGCATCACGTCTGGAGGAAACCTAGCACCATCCCGACGGTGAAGCATGGTGGTAGCAGAATAATGCTGTGGGGATGTTTTTCAGCAGCAGGGATTGGGAGACTAGTCAGGATGGGGGAAAGATGAACAGAGCAAAGTACAGAGAGATCCATGATGAAAACCTGCTCCAGAGTGCTCAGGACCTCAGACTGGGGCGAAGGTTCACCTTCCAACAGCCAAGACAATGCAGGAATGGCTTCGGGACAAGTCTCTGAATGTCCTTGAATCAATGTTCTTAAATCAATTTTATAATAAGGCTGTAACATAACAAAATGTGGAAAAAGTCAAGGGGTCTGAGTGCTTTCTAAATACACTGTATACTGGACATTTTACTGCATTATCTGAAGAATATCTTTCCTCAGTTAGAACCTTAGTCTGAACCTTTCTCTTTGCAGCATGGGAGAACTCAGAGGCTACATCAATTTAAATTTAAATTGCCAAATAGAGAGGAAACAACAGTCTCCCACAAGCAAACTGTGTCTTACCGAGATGTAACACCTACTTTTTAAAGAGTTATGAAATGTGGTTAATACTCATGAAAGTATAAAAATACCACACGGTTGAGAGAAATATGGAGAGACTAACCTGATTAGTCTTCAGCTTTTCTCAGTAGAAAAATAGGGAAAGTATAACCCAAGGCCATGGGCTTTAGTAAATTGAAAATTTGTAATTGCAATGTTATTGGTCATTAGCCCCATCGATCTCTGTCTTGGAGGCTCTGACTATATGCTTTGACTTCACCTTACCTTGGCAGCCATCTTTAATTACATTGGCCCAGTAATGGATGCTTTTTCCCAGAGGACCATAAGTTAGTGTACAGTGGGAAGGCATGGGACAGCGGGAAAGAGAGATAGAGAGAGATGGATAATGGAGACGGTGATTCCGACAAACAGTGAGTAAAGACCTGTCGGAGAGTGACAGGCCCCTGTTTCAAAAGCTATAATGGAACGACTCCAGCAAGTCGTGCTTTGTCAAAGCCTGGCTCCCCTTTGTTCTCAAGGTAGAGAATCCCATACATCCCTTCTATTGTAGTAGGTGACACATTTCCCTGACCTGTTCACTGGATGTGCTAACTTGTCCCGGACCTGCTGTTTTGGACCCTCTCTCTACCACACCTGCTGTCTCTAACTATGAATGATCGGCTATGAAAAGCCAACTGACATTTACTCCTGAGTTGCTGACCTGTTGCACCCTCTACAACCACTGTGATTATTATTATCTGACCCTGCAGGTCATCTATGAACGTTTGAACATCTTGGCCATGTTTTGTTATAATCTCCACCCGGCACAGCCAGAAGAGGACTGGCCACCCATCCTAGTTTGTCTCTAGGTTTCTTACTAGGTTCTGTTTTTTCTAGAGAGTTTTTCCTAGCCACCGTGCTTCTACATCTACGTTGCTTGCAGTTTGGGGTTTTAGGCTGAGTTTCTGTACAGCACTTTGTGACATCGGCTGATGTAAAAAGGGCTTTATAAAGACATTTGATTGAATTTGATTGATTTCATTATAGAGATCTTTGTGTGTGCTGAGCGATGAACCAAAATGTTGTGATTTTTTTTAGTTGGTAGACAACTAATTTACCAATGACTTGAATTCCATTTAGTGTTTTTTTGTGTGAGCTCAGCACGCTGTTTCTTTACAGAGAAATCAAATCATTCTCAAGAGAACTTGAGTCAAGAACTATGTATGATGCTGGGCTTGAGGGAGTTGTAGTGTTCATTAGGCAAATATTCAACCAGTTCAGCGCAGAAATGCGGTAATTAACTACAATGACCATAGTCCATTGTGCCTGTTCTTCCCTCTTGGACAGTGATGGATTGCCTACACACAGACTGCGTGAGAGAGGAATGTACACAACACAAGGGACACGAGGGATAGAGACATTTCAAGAGTTAGCTAAACCCGATTGATAGTCGTAGTTGATAATTAGCAGTCTTGAAAGTATGCCTTATGTGCTTTGAAGAAATAGTACAATTACTTTGTCAGACTATTCTGCAGCATACTTAGGCAGCTGCCAGCTAACTAGCTACTAGCCTAGCTAAAATAGTACAGTATTTGGAGCACAGAGATAATGTTAATTGTCTGTCTGGCTGGCTGGCTGGCTGGTTAATGCCTGCAAAGACTGCAAAGAGACATGGAGTTGTGCGCATCAGTCCCTCTCATTGTGCCCTTCGAATTCACTACAATGTTATTCTCAATTACCTGTGTAGGGGAAAACGGGATTTTGTAACACGGGATAGTTGTAACACTGTGCCCATAATCAGTTTAGTCCTGAACCATCATGTGACAAAAAAAGTCCCTGTGATAAACTCTGCAGATTCTATTGACATAAATAAGATTTTGAGGTAAGAAAGTCAAAACCAAAATGTTACAACTAACCCTGAGTAAAACTTCATATTTTTGGTATATGTTTTATTTGACTTTCAGAATGACTAGATCATGGAAAAGAAAGACAAGGGAGTATTCTCCACACTTTAGAAAGAGCATCAAATTATGTAGCAGAGCAGGGGAAGTCAATCAGATTGGTAGTAAAGTTGTATGGCATATGTCATGTGACGCTGTACAGATTCTGCAAAGAGAGAAATAAGCTAATAGAGAAGGGGCCAAGAGAGCTTCCTCATGTAGGCTACCATAGTAGAAACAGGGCCTTCATGGTTGAGTGGTAGCAAAATTGTGACCCGTTTCAGAAAACCAGGCGTATGTCACTACTTCAGAGGAGAGCCATTTGAACATAAACTCAAACTGCATTTTTTGACAGAAATGCCTTCTCGAACATGTGAACTTTCATGTACCTTAATAGCAAACTTCTATGCCAACAAATCAAATTGTTAAATTACGAGCCTAGTTGGTTTAACCACAGAAAAAGTCAGCAACCTTCCCGCTAGCAATGATTGGCTGAGATAATGAGTGGGCTGGACATGCCGAGAGATGAGTTTGGATTGGTCTTCCATATAGCTCGCTTCTGTCTATTTGAGCTAGTCACCATGTCTAGGTAATCCTGTCTAACGCGGATTTTATATTTTTTTTATCGCATAGTAAAACTGCGTTAGTGTTGCTATCCACTTTCTGGAGGAACGAGTTTTGAAATCAGTGGAATTCGAGTATGATAGCTAAGGAGATGGAGAAAACACCTGTCTCCGGATTACATCTTCAAACTAAGGGCAACCATGGCATCCGACAGGAGACGCGTCCATCCATGATGTATACGGGTAAGATTTTCAGATGTTAAACGTTTCTAACTTTGATAGAAAGTGGTTCCATTTAAAGTTAAAGAGTAATGTTTACTAGCTAGCTAAAGTTGCGTGTATGATCTTATTATTCATATCTCAGAGCCATTTGCTTTGCTAGTTATAGCCTAATGTTAGCTAGCTAACATTGAACCTGGTTGGTTAGCTACCTGCAGATTCATGCAGGGTAGTAATGTCATGACTTGGGATTATGGTTAATCGTTACTTAGCTAGCTAGCTACATGTCTTAACAAAAAACTCCACTATGCAAGTATCCATTTCAATAGAATGTCACAGCAAACAACTGTTGATAGAGGTACTAGCTTGTAAATTCACTCTGGCTATCTACTCCAATTTCAGACCACGGGTAAGATAGTCTGGCTAGCTACATTTTCAGATATTAAACGTTTCACATTTTGACATAAAGTATTTTCATTTCAAGTTAAAGTGTACTGCTTGCTAGCCATCTAACGTTAGCTGCTGGCTCGCAAGCTAACGTTACGTGTATGATCTTATTATTCGTATCTCAGAGCCATTTGTTTGGCTAATTATTGCCTAATGTTAGCTAGCTAACATTGAACCTAGTTGATTAGTTAGCTGCCGATTCATGCAGGGTAGTAATGTCATGAGTTGGGATTATGGTTCATTGTTTACCTAGTAAACTAGCTACATGTCTTATTTCAGAGTGTGCCAGGGCACAGAATAACTGATAAATTTAAGAACGCACAACACCTTTTGAATATGGCTGGTGTCAGTAAACACTGGCAAAACAGCGTAGTTAAATTGTTGCCAGTAGCACAGTTACAGTCACCAACGCTCCGGATAACATGAAAGGGCGAGTAAAAATCGTGTTGTGGGCGAGTAAAAATGGTCAGAGTAGGGTGTTTTCTCATTTGTGACTGGAAGTAGCTAGCAGTTAGCCAATGTTAGCCAGTTAGCTTGGGTGCTTGACTGCTGTTGTGAGGTCAGAACATTCAGATCAACACTACTCATCGACCAGAGCATTCAATGTGCGCTCTGAACGCTCCGAGAGTGAAACACTCTGAATTTATGAACGGACAATCTGACAGCACAGTTGCAGTCACCAACGTTCTGGATAACATACCAGCCTAACCAGTTCTGCTAGGGCGAGTAATGTTCAGTGAGCTGTTCTCTCATTTGTGTCTGGAAGTAGCTAGCAAGTTAGCTTGGGTCCTTGACTGCTGTTGTTAGTACGGAATGCTCGAATCAACCCTTAAAGAGATGGGTGGGGCTAAAGCTTAAGAGGGTGTGAACGATGCTGAATGGTACTACTACCGTGTTTCGGTACTACTACTCTCCAGTAGGTTTACCAAAACATTCAAGGAACATTTTCTCAAAAGTGAGTTACAAGTTTATTAACTTTCAATGCAGAATTACTTTCCCAGTGTTCCTCAACTGTAGTTGAGCGGGTGGCAGGTAGCCTAGTGGTTAGAGTGTTGGACTAGTAACCGAACAGTTGCAAGATCGAATCCCTGAGCTGACAAGTTAAAAATATGTTGTTCTCCCCCTGTACAAGGCAGTTAACCCACTGTTCCTAGACTGTCATTGAAAATAAGAATTTGTTCTTAACTGACTTGCCTAGTTAAACAAAGGTTAAAAAAAACTTGTAACTCATTTTTGAGAAAACGTTCCTTGAATGTTTTGGTAAACCTACTGGAAAGCTCGTCTTTGTCTAAACTTGTCGTTGTCGTCCTGACTAAAGGCTGCATGACATCAGCAGCCTGGTTGTCCATAACAGCATAACTAGTGTATTTTAACACCAATAAACCCACCCGTTTAAAAATGAATTCAATATATGTCAATCTAGCAAACCATGGAACTAAAAGCAACTTTATAAACAATGTTTTGGTTCATTTCTAGCTTGTTAGCTAGCTAGCTAATATTTAGTTAGCTGGCTAGCCAGTTCAAATAATGACCAAATCATATAGCTTACAACGTCTTCACTTTACTAATTTGTTGTCATTATTACAGGAAAATAAACTCACAACATGATCATTATTTACAAGGTCATGGCGAGCCAATTACAGAAAATAACTTACAGTTGTAAGTCTGATAAAATAAAAGCAAGGCATTCTACCAGATGATTTTAGGACTTGGACACGTTGGCCTAACGTTATATCCTAATTTGACTTTGTTGCAGGTCATGTTCGTCATATTACCGTCTCTGGTAAAAACATACTATAAAATCAAAGTTTATTTGTCACCTGCACAGGATACAGAAAGTGTAGTGAAATTGTTACTTGCATAGTGGAGACATTTGTTTAGACATGTAGCTAGCTTAACAATGAACCACAATCCCAACTCATAACGTTACCACCCTGCATGAATTCACAGGTAGTTAACCAACCAATACCGATGCAAATTGCTCTGAGATACAAATAATATTACTACACAGATCATACATGTAATGTTAGCTAGTGAGCCAGCTTAAAGATGTAATCCGGAGACAGGTGTTTTATACAGCAGTGTGTTCTCTTTCCGACTCCCTCTACATATTTGCAATCCAACGCCAGAATTTTCTCCATCTACTTAGTTATCATTCTCTAATTCCACTGGGCATTCCACTAATTTCAAAACTCTGTCCTCCAGAAAGTGGAGAGCAACACTTTTGCAGTTCTACTATGTGATATCTTTCAAAGCATGCTGCATGGCAGACCCATCCGAACTCATCTCTCGGCATGTCCAGCCCATCCATTCTCTCAGCCAATCATGGCTAGCGGGAAGTTTCCTCACTTTTCCCGTGGCTAAACCAACTAGGCTCGTAATCTAACAATTTTATTCGTATTTACAGATGGCATACAAGTTTGTTATTAAGGCACATGAAAGTTCACGTGTTCCAGAAAGCATTTCTGCCACAAAATACATTTTGATTTTTAAAAACAAGTTTACATTCAAATGCTTCTCCTGTGAACTAGTGACGCGCAACCTATGTCTAGTTTCCTGAAACGAAACACATTTATATTGTGGATTGTCTCCCTGTGAGGTAAGCACTTGAAGGGAATTAGTGAGGAGTAAGTCAGGGCAAAGTTATCAGTTAATGTTGATGACAATTAAGGTCAATGGAGGGGGTACAAATGTAAATTATTAATTGGTAGAACTATTGAACATATTTTTATTCTATTGTTACATGTCAGGAAATTTGCCTACCAACTCGCTGTACAATATGGTTGCTAGCATCCTCAGTCATGGAATGAGACCTCTCTGCAGGAGCAGACTGGTTCTCGTCCTACCCAAAGCAACACCCTACTCTCTCCATTAGGAGTGCTGAAGCAACGAGTCTGTCGTGGGCCACAAGTTTCAACAGAACAAATGTGGCAGAGTTTTTCAGCAAACTAGGTAGGAGAGGTGATAAATAAAGACAGCTTTGATGGCAATGACTTGTAGAATGTTGACGAGACAGGAATAACCACAGCACAAACACCTGATATAAATGGTCGTGAAAGTTGGTACCAAACAGATTGGAGCAATCACCTCAAAAGAAAAGGGTACACTAGTGTCAACGGCATGTTCTATACATGCAAAAGGAAACACAATCCACACAACTTTTGTTTTCCCACGCAAAAGATACCACAACCACTTAGTACTGGATGGATGGACCAATTTTGTAAGTGGAAATAGATCTGGCTGGATGCAGGTGGATGACTTTCTCATTTTCCTTGAACACTTCGCCAAACATTCCATGGTCAGCCTGGAAAGGTGATCATTCTCCTTGACAACCACAGCTCACACCTGTCTATTAGGACCATTGATTTCTGTAGGCGCTTTGGCATACTCTTGCTGTCTTTCCCAGCACACTGTTCATACAAGTTCTAGCCTCTGGACAGGAGTGTGCACTGGCCATTGAAGAAAATTGTGAACTCTGCCAGTGATGCCTGGAAGAGTAAGAATCCCAGAAAGACCATGACCATATCTCCATTCACTGTCCATCTATCTGTGATGTCTTCAAGGATGGGAAGAATGAAGTATGCATAGGTTATCCCAAAAAAGGGGCATCATCTCCTTTATTGTTTATTTGTCTCAGCTATACCGCTAATTTAGGCTACCACTTGTTCACCTTATAGATAGAGACTAGTGGCTAGGCCTGTTGGCTGTTAAAAAATACTGTCTCCAATGGGGCTTTACCCAAAACCCTGCCACCGGCCCCGTGGCTATGCAAGGTCCATGTCAGTGGTTTGGGGGCAGCTCTTGAGCCCGACAGGCAATCTGTGACTTACATTCACAAGATAATAAGCATAGGCCTATGAGGATACCTTATTGGAATTGTAGCCTACATAAAACATCATGCCATAACGCACACATTTGTAAGTTAACCTTTTGTTTCGACATATAGGCTGCTGGCATAGGTGTTACTCTCTAAAATCCCCCCCACATCCTGAAGTTGCATTTTTGTCTCCCCCAGTTTTAGCATTGGAATGTGATGCAAAACAAGGCAACATTGTATTTTAGGACCATGTGGACGCCTTCGAGCGGTCTGGTAAGCTGTTTGGAGTGTTTATCTGACTGGATATAATAAATAATAATAATAATACTTTTGTCACGACCACCACTAAAATCAAAGTTGCGCCCCTGTCTAAAATATACTATGCAAGGTGTTGACTTAGGCTGTATTGACTATCATATCTAATAGGCCTATATTTAGAATCAATTATTATTTCAAGAAAGGGAGAATTCATCCATTAATATATTCGAACAGCGTCTCAGAGTAGCTGCTTTGCGCTTGCAAGGGAGGTCCTTGAGTTGCCTCTTGTCCCACATACACGTTTGCGTAAAACCCCTGCTTCATTGTTTATTCCTCCGGCAGACATTGAATAGGCCTATAATTTACATTCACTTGCCCACTGTAATGTACGATTATTCAACAAGTTAGGGTACTCAATCTAGTGGGCCGCTATAGGTTTATAATGCGCTGCAAAATAGCGGTGTTGCAGCGAATTTGGAGAGTAGCTTGACATGAGACACATAAACATGCATAGCCCTTGGTCCCCACTGCTGGACAGACTCAACCAACCCCAGTTCTTTTTGCATTCAGAGACAATGCCAAGAAAGTTTTTTGTTTGCACTCCTAACGCATCATAGCTGTTAGAAGAGTGTATGCATATATTCTGAAATTGCCAGGTGGAAACTTGGTGTGTGTGTGCATGTGCGATATTAAATCATTAAATTGATAAGTGTGTGTGCGCAGTGATGGCTGTTTGAACAAGTGTATTAGATCATTAGATTGATGGCCATTGGTATGTTTTGCCACTATTTTTTACCTCACACACACACACACCAGCATACACACACAACCCGCACATCTCTACCTATGAAGGCCTAACCACGGTTCCTCCTGAAAATAATCTGTGGCACAACCTCTTCCTGGTCCTTATAATAATATAGTTATGTGCTAAAAGAGCAAGGATTTCCTTGTTACTAAAGCCAATCCTAAAGTATAGTTTCACCAGGTCATCTAACTCAGGAATATCAACAGTGGCGAACACAGCAACAAGGAGCCAGGGAGACACACAATTAATCAACACAGTACCGGGTCACAGTGTCAGGTCAAAATGAACCAAGGACAGCGAGAGGGTCAACACTGTGTGAGGTCAAAATGACCCGAGGACAGCACAGTGTCGGGTTGGGTCAAAATGGGTTAACCTCCCGCTGTCCTCGGGTCATTTTGACCCGACACTAGAGCAGTGAAAACAATCACCTCCATGATATTATGCAACTTGAAAATTGATGACTTGTTCTAGACTGACCCCAGTAGGACAACATTTAATGGGTACATGTCCGTACATGTCCAGACATGTGGAGCAGTGAAAACAATCCCCTCTAGGATATTATTCAACTTGGAATGTGCTGACCTGTCCTAGACTGACCCCAGTAGTACAAAAGTGAATGGGTACATGTCCTTACATGGAGGCCATTTTATCCAGCCAAGGCCATTTTATCCAAACGAGGTTGTTTTATCCAGCCGAGGCCGTTTTATCCAACCGAGCCCCTCCCGTTGTCCTCTGGATCATTTTGACCCAACACAGTGTTGACCCTCCCGCTGTCTCCACTACAGCAGTGAAAACAATCACCTCCATGATATTATGCAACTTGACATTTGATGACTTGTTCTAGACTGACCCCAATATTACAAAAGTGAAATATTGCCTTTATTCATGTATCCATGTAAGATGTAGGAAACAACAGATACTAATATTGTCATGGGTACATGTCCATACATGTCCAGACAAGTCCATACATGTCCAGACATGTAGTCTTGTCCAAGGTGCTGAAGCCATGACTGTGCGTTTCACTGCTGAACAGGTTCTAGAACCGATTTTTTCAAATGTCCAGCAAGACGACTGATTCTGAAGAGGAAGTGGAGGATGTGTCAGAAGATGAAGATGGGGAGGAATACAACCCAGAGCACGATGCATCATCTTCAGAAGAAGAAGAAGAAATCCCTCAAGCTGAAAAATAGACTTTCCTGTCAAAAAATGGCAAAATCAAATGGTCCTCAGTAGCATATCACAACCAGGGCAGGATGGCAGAGCATAAGGGCCCGGAGATGACCCCAGGACCCACAACGTATGTCGTTTCCCATGCCTATGACATGGCCTCAACATTCTACCTGTTCATCATACCGGCAATAGAAAACATCATCCTGGACATGACAAATCATGACAAATCTGGAGGGTTTTCTAAAATATGGAGACAGCTGCGAAGGGATGACACCCCGTGTTCTCCGGGTCTCCGGGTCAAACTGACCCCCCTTGACTAAACCCCTTGACTAAACCCCCAATGAGCACATGTGTGACAGTATGCATTTGCACAGCCTTTGCAGATATATTTCTTACACCTGCAGCACACAGTATGTGTTTAGAGTCCTTCTCTGGTGGACAGATCTGACACCTCTTCCTCTTACTTGGGTATAAAGAATATGAGGACAATGGGAGGGTTAAGCAGAAGTAGAATATTGCCACTTATTCACAAACATTTCTTTTTACTTTATTCTCTAAATAAATTACATTTTGAGTTTATTCTTGAAATAGTGCCACTTCTTTCACAAAATTCCATTTAGACTTCATTTTTGAAATATTGACACTTCATTCTTAAGGGGCATGTGCCCCACATGACACGTGTGCTCGAGACACTATTATTATTTTAGAGTCATTTTACCTGACTCTCCCCAGATTCACCCTTGGAATAAATAAATGATGTTGACTTAAAGCTAATTTCTAGCATTATGACAAAAATGTACTGGCAATGGCTGATTCCTGGTGCAGACTGATCAGGTAATCAATCGTTGGACAACAAAGGAAAAAGGAAAAGCAGGAAGAAAACAGGAAGCAGAGCCAAGCCTCTGGCGCTGCATGCTGCATCGCAAATGAATCAAACATTTTTATTGATTGGGTAATTGATTAGGATGTGACTTGGCCTAGGCTGAGTCTTTTAATTCAACCTGGCACTCAGTAGGCCGATGTCTCTTTAAGACATGTTAATTGATGCAATTACCATTAAACAAGAAATTATCTTGCTGAAGTGGAAAGCACAGTGGTGCACACCCAAGATTGCACGTTAACCTAGCAAGGACAAAAGAAAATTGATAAAACTAGCCTAATCTTTGGTGTAATTATCTTTGGCTCTATTCAATTAGTTTCTGCTTTGAGAGCAGATAGTCTTCACTGTAATTGTATTTGCGATCGGTTCATTCTGTCATAATATATTGCAGATAGATATCAGTATGTTCAAGGTCATTGAACAAATAGAATTTTACTGGACAAAAACATATTGTTCAATTTGAATGTGTTGTGGACACAGACAAGCCACATAAGCTATCGTCATTAGGGACATTACGTGACCAGATGTTAATAACCGCTCACTTTCCCCAAGATGTTATTTCCTTTCACTTCTCATCTCTTTTCTATGGTCACACCCTGAGAAATATGAGTGACACAAGCAGAATGCAGTATGGAGTGGATTGCATTTAATAATGCTGCCAATCTCAGTCATCTATCTGGTTCCTTTTCGTGCATACAGCACGTGACAGTATATTGAAAAAAATACCTCAGTAAGACTGAAGGACAGTTCAACAGAGACTGACGCTCCAGACTCAATGCCACAGTGGTCTTTACTTTATCACAAAAGATGAGCAGATGCGCATTAAGGAAGTACACACACACACAAAGAAAAGTTAAGTGAAAATGAACTATTGGTTTGGACACAGTACTAATTGTGCTGTCATAGCAGAGGGAAAAAGCGGCGTGATAATGCTAGCTAACCACAGCCATGCAATATAACACGTTGTTTATCATTGTGCTGGGTAGACTGATTGTCTCTGTGAAAAAATGGGCTAAATTCAAACAGGCAGGGGGGGGAAGTGATTTGAGCCCTGGGACTTTTGTATCTCAATCTGCAAAATACTGTTATTACCTAGGGAAAGCCTGGGATGGTGTCATGAGAGTTTATGAGTTTGCCCTCTTTGGCCCTGATAAGACACTCACATGCTGACCCCACCACTCACGTGCATCCGCATATTGATTTTGTCCACCCACACCAGACGCGATCAGGACACAGGGGTTGAAATATCAAAATGAACCAAATATATTAACTTGGGGACAGGTTAAAAAGTATTAAACAGCCATGGAAATGTAGCTAGCTAGCTTGCTCTTGATATCTAATTTATCCAGGGATATAAACATTGTTATTATTTTACCTGAAATGCACAAGGTCCTCTACTCTGACAGTAAATCCACAGATAAAAGGGTAAACGGTGTTAGTTTCTAGTAATCACTTCTCCTTCAGGCATCTTCTTCGGACTTTATATGGCGGTTAGCAACCAACTTCAAGGTGTATTACCACCACCAACTGGACTGGAGTGTGGACCTCAGTTCATCTTTCAATCACCAACGTGGGTATATGCTCCTAAAAACCAATGAGGAGATGGGAGACTTGCTGCGCATCAAGCGTCACAAATACAGTGGGGCAAAAAAGTATTTAGTCAACCACCAATTGTACAAGTTATCCCACTTAAGATGTGAGAGGCCTGTAATTTATCATAGTTACACTTCAACTATGACAGACAAAATGTGGGAGAAAAAAAAATAAAAAAATCCAGAAAATCACATTGTAGGATTTTTTATGAATTTATTTGCAAATTATGGTGGAAAATAAGTATTTGGTCAATAACAAACAAGCACGATTTCTGGCTCTCTAACTTCTTTAAGAGGCTCCTCTGTCCTCCACTCGTTACCTGTATTAATGGCACCTGTTTGAACTTGTTATCAGTATAAAAGACACCTGTCCACAACCCCAAACAGTCACACTCCAAACTCCACTATGGCAAAGACCAAAGAGCTGTCAAAGGACACCAGAAACAAAATTGTAGACCTGCACCAGGCTGGGAAGACTGAATCTGCAATAGGTAAGCAGCTTGGTTTGAAGAAATTAACTGTGGGAGCAATTATTAGGAAATGGATGTCATACAAGACCACTGAATCTCCCTCGATCTGGGGCTCCACGCAAGATCTCACCCGGTGGGGTCGAAATGATCACAAGAGTGGTGAGCAAAAATCCCAGAAATACACGGGGGGACCTAGAATGACCTGCAGAGAGCTGGGACCAAAGTAACAAAGCCTACCATCAGTAACACTACACCGCTAGAGACTCACTTCCTGCAGGGCCAGACGTGTCCCCCAGCTTAAGCCAGTACATGTCCAGACCCGTCTGAAGTTTGCTAGAGAGCATTTGGATGATCCAGAAGAATATTGGGAGAATGTCATATGGTCAGATGAAACCAAAATATAACTTTTTGGTAAAAACTCAACTCATTGTGTTTGGAGGACAAAGATTGCTGAGTTGCATCCAAAGAACACCATACCTACTGTGAAGCATGGGGGTGGAAACATCATGCTTTGGGGCTGTTTTTCTGCAAAGGGACCAGGACGACTGATCCGTGTAAAGGAAAGAATGGGGCCATGTATCGTGAGATTGAGTGAAAACCTCCTTCCATCAGCAAGGGCATTGAAGATGAAACGTGGCCGGGTCTTTCAGCATGACAATAATCCCAAACACCGCCCAGGCAACGAAGGAGTGGCTTCGTAAGAAGCATTTCAAGGTCCTGGAGTGGCCTAGCCAGTCTCCAGATCTCAACCCCATAGTAAATCTTTGGAGGGAGTTGAAAGTCCGTGTTGCCCAGCAACAGCCCCAAAACATCACTGCTCTAGAAGAGATCTGCATGGAGGAATAGGCCAAAATACCAGCAACAGTGTGTAAAAACCTTGTGAAGACTTACAGAAAACAGAGGGCGGGGGGGCAATGCAATGTAAATAGTCCAGGTGGCCATTTTGGGGGGGGTTGAAGCTGTTAAGGAGCCTTTTGGCTCCTTTTGACTTGGCGCTCCGGTACCACTTGCCGCGTGGTAACAGAGAGGCCAGTCTATGACTTGGGTGAGTCTTTGACAATTTTTTGGGCCTTCCTCTGACAGGCCTATTATATAGGTCCTGGATGTCAGGAAGCTTGGCCCCAGTAATGTAGGGGTTGTTGTTCTGGCACCACTTTGCCAGGTGTCTGACCTCTCCATTAACTGTCTCATCGTTGTCGGTGACGCAGCCTATAGGGACAAAACACAATCGAAGTTAGACAAACAGGAGAAAAGAAATTGTAGCGCACTGACTATGTAGAAACCTAATATTCCACAACTTACTTTGAAATTTCAATGATCGGTATTGTAATGGCTTTCTTCCTGGGAAAGAGAGGCGGACAAAAACGCAGCATGGTTAGGGTTAAACATCTTTAATAAAGACGAATACAGCAAAACCACTACAAATATACAACCCAATAAATGTAAAACAAGTCCTGTGTGGTGAAATAGTCACCCATAAAACAGGCTACCTAAATATGGTTCCCAATCAGAGACACTGACTAACACCTGCCTCTGATTGAGAACCATATCAGGCCAAACACAGAAACAGACAAACTAGACACACAACATAGAATGCCCACCCAGCTCACATCCTGACCAACACTAAAACAAGGAAAACACACAAGAACTATGGACAGAACGTGACAAGTATTTGTATAAACATTTTTGATTTTCATAATAAACAAATGTATTTACAGGGTTACCTATTCGTTTTTTAGGGTACAACATTTGCTTATATACTGTAACTCAAATTCATATAGGACCAATATACTTAATAGGCTACATATCAATACATTTAAAGAATCCTCTTTTCTGGTGTTCGTAAATGTTTTATTGTGCTTGTGGATCACAAATGCTAACAATGAAAATAGTTCATTTAGAGTCCTGGGTGGTACTGCTGGGTAATTTGGTTGTATTAGTACATGTGCATATTGAGAGCAAGTGTACATAGCAGTGGTCACAGTAAATTGATCAGTTCTGATTTACAAACAATACAATCCCTACAGAGAGAGTGGAGTCGTGATAGAGGCTCAGCAAACAGATGCATGCACAGGTATATTATTCACGGAAGCTGTGAAATAAAACCATGATGAATGGCTAAGCACAGATGTGCACACACCCATACTCACAAACACAAGCACACGCAAGAAAGCACACATACACACACACACACACACGCGCACGCTCACATGCACATGCATGCACACTCACACGCACGTACACACGTACACACACACACACACAAACACTCATGCTTTCAACCTTATTTCTATGAACCTAAGCCTAAGCAGAAAGGGAAAGGCTCTTTCTATATATTTTGCAGTCACTGGGAGCATAGCTAGCTGCTGCCCAGCATTCATCCCCCAGAAAAAAAGTGATATTCTGGCTTAGCATTGATAGGAAACTCTTTCACTCTGTTCTGTTCTCCCCTGGGCTTTCACTTCATCTCCACGTCCTGCATGGTCCATGAAACACTCTCAATCCGTTAATGTCATAAAATACAGGCCAGGGTTATAAATCATTGAGGGAGCTGGACTGGAGAAGGGAGTTCAGCCAGGGCACCTCACTCTGGGGCTCGCCCGGGCAACCCCCTGAACTCACCCAGTCCGTTGCCCTAACCACTGCTACCGTGTGTACCCAATCAAAGCCCCTCTGTGGCAATGATCAAAGAGGGGTGCTGGGAGAAGGAGAGAGGGAGAGGGGGAGAAGAGGGAGGTAAAGGGCATGTTTGAGGACACGGGAGGGTGAGCTAATTTTGGCTCTAATGAGGAGACGTGGCAGGGTGAGCGAGAGCTCCTGCCCACTTACCCACGGCTGGGAGCCCACAGACGCGAGCTAGGCAGTGTGTGTGTGTGTGTGTGTGTGTGTGTGTGTGTGTGTGTGTGTGTGTGTGTGTGTAGAGAGAGAGAGAAATAAATAAGTTGTCTACTCAGTGAGAGTGTGTATGAACAGTACACAGTACTGTTCATTTATAACTCTATTGCTGTGATTACGTGTACGCATGTGCATGTTTGACCGAGTGTTGTACATTTGTGTGCATGTGGACAGCAAATGCATGTGTATTTGTGCAGCCAATATGTTTGTGTATATGTGTGTGTGTATTGTGGCTATTGTGTGTTTATGAGCTCCTGTGCTGGCAGAGATCTCATACTCCAGCTGTGCTCTCCCACCCACGCCTGTTTGCATGGTGGAGATCTCTGATAAACCTTGCCCACCCACCCGCTTCACTAATATGTAGGGGCATTGGAATCAACCATTTATCCTGTGATGTGCTTGGTACAGAGTGGAAAAGCAATAAAAGCAGGTAGCATTTCTGTTGCTGGCATTTGCCACTTTGCAAGCTGTTGCAGCCCAACTGAAATTATAGGCTACAGTTGGTTGCAATATATTGTTGTCCTGATTTACTGCTCAGAACGCCTTTCACAGGGACACTTTCTGTCCTCCGGAGCATATACAGTACTGCCTATGCCTTGAGGGCCATACAGTCACACAAATATCCATTAAGTGGGTATTCCAAGTTATAATGTACAAAAGTGACACCTAGTGCATCTGGCAATGTATACAAAATAATATATGGTATACAATAATAATTGTTAAAATCTAAAATAATAATAACTTTAAGTGGAATACACCCATTATCCAGCCTTGTAGAATCCATTTGAACCCCATTTGAACCCCTGACTGTTTCCTGTTTACCTTGCTCTCTCAAAAAGCTATTCACAACAAGACACTTAGAAACATAATGACTGTTAGGCTTTCTATTCCTTCTCTCAGAGGATAGCTTTTTCAGAGGCGTAGCTCATATGCAGAGAGTGACTTTTGCCCTGGTAAACAAATCAATAAAACACATTTTATTTTGGTCAATTGTTAATTTAACTGTAGTTTTCATTTCAATTAAAAAGTGACTGAAGTGCATAATATTACACAGTCATTTCACTGATGGTTCTCATTGGCAATTAAAAGAGGAAGGGATGATTAACATTTTCGAATTGTTCTGTAATTTGTATCTGTCTTATGCAATCAGTTCAGCAAGGTATGCTTTGGCGAACCCCTTACCTGGTTAATGATACCCTTGTTGATGGGTAAGACTGCAGGGCAAAGAGAGGGAGTCTGTTCAGAGACTACACGGTTTTCTTAGCAATTATGTAAATAAAATCTGTATTAATTTTGTGTACTGTGCATGTTTGGGTACTTTCTTAGTTACCTAATGAAAGACCCCTAGTCACGGTGGTTGAAGAATGAGGACCAAGGTGCAGCATGGTACATTTTACTTTATTTATGAATGACGCCGACAACAAACAATAAACCATATAAAACAAACCGTGGAGTTCAAGGCTATGTGCCATCAAACAAAGTTAACTTCCCACAAACACAGGTGGGAAAAAGGGTACCTAAGTATGGTTCCCAATCAGAGACAACGATAGACAGCTGTCCCTGATTGAGACCCATACCCGGCCAAAACATAGAAATAGAAAATCATAGAAATAGAAAATTATAGAAACACAAAACATAGAATGCCCACCCCAACTCACGCCCTGACCAAACCAAAATAGAGACATAAAAAGGATCTCTAAGGTCAGGGTGTGACAGTACTCCCCCCCAAAGGTGCGGACTCTGGCCGCAAAACCTAAACCTATAGGGGAGGGTCTGGGTGGGCATCTATCCGTGGTGGCGGCTTAGATGCGGAACGCAGACCCCGCTCCACCGCTGGCTCACCCCACTTTGGTGGCACCTCTGGTGCGAGGACCCTCGCCTCAGACTGTGGACCCTCGTTGCGGGCCCCGGACTGGGCAACTTCGTTGCGGGCCCCGGACTGGGCACCCTCGTTACGGGCCCCGGACTGGTGACCGTCGTCGCTGGAGGTTCCGGACTGGCGACCGTCATCGCTGGAGGCTCCGGACTGGAGGGCGTCGTCTCTGGAGGCTCCGGACTGGAGGGCGACATTGGAGGCTCCGACTGGAGGGAGCGTTGCTGGAGGGTCCGGACTGGAGGCCGTCTCTGGAGGCTCCGGGCTGGGCGCAGGCCCAGGACTCACCAGGCTGGGGAGACACACAGGAGACCTGGCTCTGGGAGCAGGCACAGGACTCACCAGGCTGGGGGACATACAGGAGGCCTCTTCCTTGGCCGAGGCACCGGATACACTGGGCCGTGGAGGCGCACTGGCGGCCTCGAGCGCAGAGCTGGCACCACCCGTTCTGGCTGGATGCCTCGACACAGTGCGCATCACCCCATAGCACGTGGCCTGACCAGTCACATGCTCGCCACGGTAAACACGGGGAGTTGGCTCAGGTCTCCAACCTGACTCAGCCACACTCCCCGTGTGCCCCCCCCAAATGTTTTGGGGCTGCCTCTCGGGCTTCCTTGCCAGCCGTGTTCCCTCATAATATTGCCGCTCTGCCTTAGCTGCCTCCAGTTCCTCCCGTGGACTGCGATACTCCCCAGCCTGCCTCCAGGGTCCCTTACCATCCAGGATCTCCTCCCATGTCCAGGAGTCCTCTTTAGTGGTGGGAAGTTCTGTCAGGTGCAAAACACTAAACAGAAAACAACTACCCACAATAACCATGTGGGAAAACACTACCTAAGTATGGTTCCCAATCAGAGACAACGATAGTCAGCTGTCCCTGATTAAGAACCATACCTGGCCAAAACAAAGAAATACAAAACATAGAAAAAGGAACATAGAATGCCCACCCAAATCACACCCTGACCAAACCAAAATAGAGACATAAAAAGCTCTCTAAGTTCAGGGCGTGAAACAGTAGGGACTATGTCACTGCACACTGAGACTTCAACCCATTTTAACTCAATGTGTTCTCCTTCAGGCAGCACAGTAAGTAATGACGGATCCATACTGACTTGCACTACTTTTGGGTTTTCAATCAATTCTCGGATGCAGAGACCCATTACCCAAACATGGCAGCACAGCACCACCAAGGTGACTCATCATGTTATTGGTTGTAGGTTCTGTACTGTAGATCTGCTACAGAGTCAATACAGGGCATTCGTAAAGTATTCAGACCCCTTCACTCTTTCCACATTTTGTTACGTTACAGCCTTATTCTAAATTTGATTATATTAATTTTTTTCCTCATCAACCTGCACACAATACCCTATAATTAAAAACCAAAAACAGGTTTATTAGAAATGTTTGCAAATTTATAAAATAAATAAAATAAATATATAAATATATACCTTATTTACATAAGTATTCAGACCCTTTACTATGAGACTCGCTATTGAGCTCAGGTGCATCCTGTTTCCATTGATCATTATTGAAATGTCTATGCAACTTGATTGGAGTCCACTTGTGGTAAATTCAATTGATTGGACATGATTTGGAAAGGCACACACCTGTCTATATAAGGTCCCACAGATGATAATGCATGTCAGAGCAAAAACCAAGCCCTGAGGTGGAAGGAATTGTTAGTAGAGATCCGACACAGGATTGTGTCGAGGCACAGTTCTGGGGAAGGGTACCAAAACATTTCTGCAGCATTGAAAGTCCCCAAGAACACAGCGGCCTCCATCATTCTGAAATGGAAGAAGTTTGGAACCACCAAGATTTCTCCTAGACCTGGCCACCCAGCCAATCTAAGTAATCGGGGGAGAAGGGCCATGGTCAGGGAGGTGACCAAGAACCCAAAGGTCACTCTGAAAGAGCTCCAGAGTTCCTCTGTGGAGATGGGAGAACCTTCCATAAGGACAACCATCTCTGCAGATCTCCACCAATCAGGCCTTTATAGTAGAGTGGCCAGGCGGAAGCCACTCCTCAGTAAAAGGCACATGACAGCCCGCTTGGAGTTTGCCAAAAGGAACCTAAAGGACTCAGACCATGAGAAACAAGATTCTCTGGTCTGATGAATCCGAGTGTCACCTCTGGAGGACACCTGGCTCCATCCCTACGGTGAAGCATGGTGTTGGCAGCATCATGCTGTGTGGATTGTTTTCAGCGGCGGGAACTGGGAGACTAGTCCTTAATGAAATCCTGCTCCAGAGCACTCAGGACCTCAGACTAGGGTGAAGGTTTCACCTTTCAACAATACAATGACCCTAAGCACCCAGCTAAGACAACACAGGAGTGGCATTGGGACACGTCTCTGAAAGTCCTTGAATGGCCCAGCCAGAGCCCGGAGTTGAACAAAATCTAACATCTCTGGAGAGACCTGAAAATAACTGTGCAGCGACACTCACCATCCAACCTGACAGAGCTTGAGAGGATCTGTAGAGAAGAATGGGAGAAACCCCCCAAATACAGGTGTGCCAAGCTTGTAGTGTCTAATTGTTGCCAAGGTCCTTCAACAAAGTACTTAGTAAAGGGTCTTAATACTTATGTAAATTTGATATTTCTGTTTTAAATTTTTACGTTTGCTAAAATTTATAAAAAACTGCTTTTTTCTTCATTATTATGGGTTATTGTGTGTAGATTGATGAGGGGAAAAAACAATTTAATCCATTTTAGAATAAGGCTGTATTGTAACAAAATGTGGAAAAAGTGAAGGGGTCTGAATACTTTCCGAATGCACTCTTTGTTACTGAAAACAGACGTCTGACCCGGCCTATCCCCTTGTGTCCGTCTCCGAGATGGATGCCTACAATACTGGTCTCATTAAGTCTCTTCCGGCCATGGGCTTGACTGTGATTGGAAGGGGGATGAGCGAGGGAGGAGTGACGGACAGAGGAGGAGGGGGATGGAGATGGGGAGATGGTGGATCATGGCGTAACGTGGCTGTTGTTCACCGGTTGGGGTCACAGTGAGATGTATCACTATGACAGATGCTTCTCCTGGAAATGCATCACTGTGCATTGGTTGGCTGCTGAGCTCTCAGCATCGGTTGGAAGACTTCCTGCTTGGAATTCCAATGCTCCCTCCGCCGTCAACATACATTTTTCCGACCCTCTGCACCACGTGAAAAGAAAGAACACAAGAGGGTATTTCTGGCTCCTTGCCTGCTTGCGTTTCGACAAACTCAGCCATCTTGTAGACACACGTCTGTTCCTAGCTAACTAATTCAGAGTTCCACTAGAGCTGTATTTGCCTGATGAGTTTACTCTGGATTCCCAATTCTCTGAGTTGGAGACTATTTGCTCGATCTGCCTTTTTATTTATTCTTCTCTCCAAACAAAGGCGTCTGTTTGGGCGGGATCCAAATATAACACAGAGGACAGAGGGTTCAGCGGTTTTAATTGAGCAGTTACACAAATTAATACAGCAGCCGCAGAATCATTGTGGGTAGAATAATGCAGGTAGTGCTGCTCTGTTTGCATGCCTTAGTCATTGGCTTAGAAAAAAGCCACAGCTATAAACAAACAAACAAACAAACAAACCATTTGATTACATAATGGCTTATGCAACACCTCACAAATAGTCTCCCAATACCCGGAGCAAAACCATATCAGCATCTGTTCTAACTATTCAAGTGGCGTGCAGAGGGAACTTTTCTTTTCTTTCTTTCTCCTTCACAAAGTTCATTGAAGAACCAACTGTCCATTATCTTACACATTATATTATACTGTTCTTAGAAAGTCTTTGAAATAAGTTGGAAAAACTGCCTGGCCATGAATACATTGGTTCCTTATCACTGTTAGTAGTGATTAGTAGTGAAGAGGAGGTATTATTAAAACAAATATACAGCTCTATATTTCCACAGAAAATGTACATGCTGCATGTCTTCTAAAAATGCTAAGATCCTTTTGAGAATATACTCGCTGCCTGCACTGCAACATTGGGCACCAGATCAAACTCACCAGACCATGACAGTGGATCCCGTTGGAACTGCAATGGCCTCACTTTCTTTCTCTTATTTCATAAGAGAAAAATAAACTGATTATGGAGTCACTAAAGGGAGGTTCTTAGGTCAGGGACACAGGGATTTCCTTAGTAACCTTGGTACGGGACTGGTCTGGGATCAGATTTGTATACAGTAACACCATCGAGCACAGCTACAGTATGCCAGATAGTCACAGTTTCCTTGGGGTTACCTTGCAGCATGCAAAATGGTTGAGCAAAATGTTTGAGCAATTCTGTTCATTCAGTCTTGCAAAGTGGGTAAACCATAGAAAGCAAAGCAGTTCCTAGTCTCTAGTGTAATGTGGTGCTTTTTAGTGGTGTAAATTGTGTGCAATACCCCAGAGGGCTTCACTTGAAACACGTGTTTACTTCAAAGTAAAAATCCTAAATTGGCTTTTGAAGAAAACATTTCTGTCATTGGGCGGGGACAGGTTGGTTGCTTAACCAAGTGTCCTCATCAAATTCCGAAGTGCTGCCAATCTTCTTAGCAGCTTAGTGCTCCTCTGCTTCGCCCAGCATGAACATAGATTTAAATCAGGTTATCCACAAGGGGGGCTGCCCAAACAATAATAACGTGGAGATCTTAAATATGCTAATCACGCACAGCTGCTTGTGGAATAGTTGAGGATTAAGCTCTTTTCACCAGCTTAATGTAGCCTATCAGTGTCTGAGGAGTTATAATTAATGTACTATCTTACATAGGGATCATTTTGAGTTTAGCTATCGATTTCGGTTTACCTGAAACCTTGCTGGTGGAGTGAGTGAGCAGACACATTTAACCATGCAGCTGGCAAGCTCTTTGTTGCTGGACAGTTTTAACAATCAAAGTTCCACTTGACTTAACAGCTGGTCCAATGTCATCCAATGATGAATTAATCTGGATTTAATCATCTTTGCTCCCAGGAGACATCACCATGAGTAGTTTGATTTTCTCGTGGTCATTTGTGGCTCAGTTGGTAGAGCATGGTGCTTGCAATGCCAGGATTCCCAGGACCACCTATAGGTAAAATGTGTGCTTTGGAAAGAACGTCTGATAAACAACATATATTATATGTAATATTACTATGCCCAAATGTGAATTACGGAAGACAATGTAGGCTATACTTTTGGGGGTTGGTTCTGCTACTAAAGATAGACTCAGCAATATGACATCATCATACACAGCGGGATGACTTCCTGCTTATAAAAATGACAATCTGACAAGACTGCCACTGCTGTCTGTTTCCAATGTGGTCATGGCTCAAAGGAGAATGTGAATTGTGGAAGAACCACTGGTGGGATTCCTGACATATTTTGGGTTCTGTTGGTATTGATGTCTGAAGCCTATGCTAAATTCCTACAAGATTCATATAGGACTCTTTTGCAAGGGTTCCCCTCTGTGTATATCGGGCTGTGTTTACACAGGCAGCATAATTCTGATATTTTTTCAGTAATTGGTCTTTTGACCAATCAGATAAGCCTGAAAGAGAGCTGGTGAGAAAATATCTGATGTGATTGGTCAAAAGACCAATTAGTGGAAAAAGGATCAGAATTAGGATGCCTGTGTAAACGCAGCCATGATGTCAAATTGCTCCACCAACACATACAGTTTTCTTCTGAAGGCCATACTAGTTAATATGGATCAATATCTATATCTGACATCGACATATGATGATACTTGTCCACACATTTGATCTGGCTAGCTTTAAACTGAACACTTACTTAGCATCGCATGATTTACTATATAGCATTACAGTGTAGTTATCAATCAGTGTAAATAACACATAATGCAGTATGAGTGAACACCACCACAAGCTTCCACTTGGTGACCAGAACTCTCATTGACTTGGAAGGGGAAGGGATATGGTAATAGAGCACGTCTACATAAGAGCCGATCTCTCTCTCTCATACTAAATGGAGTCCTTTGAGTGTGTTCTTCCATAGTCAAGGTCATTGTTTACTGACAGTGCTTTTACACATCTAAAACACTTCCTCTGAAAAGTTGAAAGTGAATTCTGTAGACTTTGCCTGCTAATAACTTCTCGGCTTTTACAATGTGTCCCACAATCAAAGACATTGATTGATGTGGTTGTCCCGACTTCGAGGGCAGAGAGAAGCTGCAGTTTACTTTGTTGAGTAAAAACACTTAAGAAAGCAGGCAGGTTGCATCAAAAATCACACAATCGATGTACTGCCCACTTGAAGAAGTCCATTCCAGTTCATTGTTTACTTTGCAGTAATGCATTAAAGCGTGCGTCTATGAAAAAGTTTTTATGCATGTTCAATTGCTCTTCAGGTTTATCATCACAGTATTGCATTGCATTATTCAAGAGGACAGATCTGCTGATAACAATAAGCTGATTGTTTATTCTCTGTTGTTCTGCTGCGTTTCCAAAACAGTTTCAATATGCAAATCCAAACAGACTGTGACCTTATGAATCACACTCTTTGCATATTTTACAATTGTCCATGGAAAGAGACACACTGTTATATTTTGTTGGGGGAAATATGGTGGGGTCAACAAGGTATGCCAACCATGTATGGCAAGTAATCACTCCTCTGTTGCTATACATCTTCAGCTGCTAGGAACAACTTTACACCAACATTAAGTGTCTCAGGTGGATGCTCTTGTGAAAAGTGATTGGTTATTTTCTTCTCTGATTCATGTTACATTTTCTAATAGTAGACTGTGTTTCAAAGCAAATCCGATCACAGCTCCTCCCTTCCAATAGGCAGAAAATCAAACAGGAAGTACCCGTGCTAAGGTCTATTCAGCACTGGTCTGACCAATCAGAATCCATGCTTCAAGATTGTTTTGATCACGCGGACTAGAATGTGTTCCAGGTAGCCTCTGAGAATAACATTGATGTATGTACGGACACAGTGACTGAGTTCATCAGGAAATGTATAGGGGATATTGTTCCTACTGTGACTATTAAAACCTACCCAAACCAGAAACCGTGGATAGATGGCATCATTCGGGCTAAATTGAAAGCGCGATCCACCGCATTTAACCATGGCAAGGTGACTGGGAATATGGTTGAATACAAACAGTGTAGTTATTCCCTCCGTAAGGCAATCAAACAGGCAAAATGTCAGTACAGAGACAAAGTGAAGTCACAATTCAACGGCTCAGACAAGAGACGTATGTGACAGGGTCTACAGACAATCACGGACATCTTGCTTCCAGACAAACGTTGCCTGCTTTGAGGATAACACAGTGCCACCATTGCGGCCAGCTACCAAGGACAGTGGGCTCTCCTTCTCCATGGCCAACGTGAGTAAGACATTGAAACGTGTTAACCCTCGCAATGCTGCAGTCTATTTTACTGTATTTTAGTCAATGCCACTCCGACATTGCTCATCCTAATATTTATATGTTTCTTCATTCCATTATTTTACTTTTAGATACGTGTGTATTGTTGTGAATTGTTAGATATTACTGCATTGTTGGAGCTAGGAACACAAGTATTTCACTACACCCACAATAGCAACCAATAACATTTGATTTGGTTTGATGTCTTGAATAAATTGCTCACACAGTCTTACAGTTCATCTGTGTGGCTTAATTAAGATTTTCTTAAGAGACTACACATGAAGTGTATATTCGCTCATCGTCTCTGCGAGTTTGAGACAAAGCTTAGAGCACTTTCACTTGTTGTGTGTGTGAGTGTATGAACTTGTGGATGTGTGTGTTTGTCCGTACATGGGTGTAAGTGTGTGTGGTCTAGCTTGATCCCATTTGCAGCCACTCTCTCAATGACAGAGATTTCTATCCCACAGATCCCTGACCAGTGCGCTACTGATGCTCATTTAATTTCATTACACTTAGCCAACAACAAAGAAGTAGGCAAAGGAGATCCACACTAATCACATTAGAGCAGGGGGAGATTGGTCCGTGTGATCGAGTGATTTGGCCGCACACGGCTGGGCAGCCCTTCACCAATAACATTCAGGCCTGCTGTTGGTTGTTTATGAGATTGAGCTGTCATTCGGCCATCACTCACATTTAAGACCCCTATCTCTTCTGTCTCTATTACAGACCCTAACTGTCAAGGGGAGAGGGGCTGGTGCAGGTGTCAGTTGGTGTGACGTGGGTTAAGAATGCTGAGTCCACAACATGGGCCCTGACCGGGCTGAGAGAGAGGAAAAGCACCAATGGAAGTTGAAGCAATGTTGCAGTTGGCACTTTGGTCTGTACCCATACTTTATAGCCCCTGAACGGGCCATTCCCAACCTGACCCCCATACTGTAGTGGAAGCTGGTAGGCCTACCTATGCAGCAGCTAGTACTAGCAGCCTCCCAGTCCAGACAGAGTCCTCACTGCCCGGGCCGGCAATGACAGTAGCCTTGCTCCGCCTCTTCTTCCTCCCCTTGAGAATAGTGACAGTTCCTCTATTGAGAGTGCTGCCGTCCTTCTCCTCCTCCTCTTCTACCCAGAAAACCAAGCTGATGACTGCCAGATGCCCAACAGCGCTCATGACAGCCACCCTCTGTCTGTGAACACTGGTAAGCCTACGAGTGATGAGACGGATAGCCCTGACAACGTGGAGTCAGAGTTCCAATGTGTAATATAAATAGGCTACCAGCTAATACTCTATATACTGTAGCTATAGATAGGCTAGTAGTCTAGACTACATTGTCTGCATAATGCTGCTACTCTGTTATTATCTATGCATAGCCACTTTAATAACTCTGCCTACATGTATATAAATGCCTCAATTACCTTGACACCGGTGCCTCCCGCACATTGGCTCTGCACTGGTATCCCCTGTATATAGCCCCGCTATTGTTATGTGCTGCTGCTCTTTAATGATTTTTTCTACTTATCTCTTACTTTTTTGTGCGTATTTTCTTAAAACTGCATTGTTGGTTAAGGGCTTGTAAGTAAGCATTTCACTGTAAGGTTTAAACCTGTTGTATTCGGCGCATGTGACAAATACATTTGATTTGATTTGATTGGTATGCTGTTACGTCAAAATTTATTTTGCAATCTGCAATGTTTGAATTTCCCACTTTAATTACTGAATGTCACGGACGTAGAGAGGTGTAGTCGCAGGTTTAGAACTACTGAATTAATTTATGCACTATAGAACAAAGTGGAATGAAACCCAAACGCTGAGGTGTTCACAGTATATCTTCATAAACAAAAAGGCATAGGGTGAACCCAAAGTGCAAAATATAAAGAACTCAGGAAATAGTAGAAGAGATTCCTCTCAGGAAAACAAGTAACATCTATAATGACCGACAAAGACAAATGGCATAGGGAGCATAGAGTGAAAGAGTTGGGATTGGAACCAGGTGTGTGTGTAATGATGACGAGACAAGTCCGGTTTTGATGAGTGAAGGGCGTTTGCCAGCAGTAGGTTCGGCAGCAGCTAGAAGGCCGGCGACACCGAAAGTCTGAGCTGGACGGGAGGGGGAGCCAAAGCGAAAGCTGGTGTGACACTGAACAAGTAAATACATTATTGCCACCAGCCAGCATCTAAATAGCAGCATTGCGACACGATAGGCCTATAGCTTCATGAAACATAAACGTTAGGCTTGACATGAGAAATGACGACCAAATAAAAACAAACATGTATCCATTAAAGCAAAGCTATAGGCTACTACAAGCAATAGCACCACATACTCTGATAGTCTATCGATAGGCAGCTGCATAGACATCACAAATTCAGAACCATGGACAGTGATTGGTAGTTTCTACCTTGTGAGTGGCTGATGCACTAGATTTGTTTTTTTCTTAGGGTTGGGGAGAGGATCAATGGAAACTGCGCTACGCTAGTGACTTTCACTCATTTTGTGTGTGTGAGTGCATGAACGTTGTATGCTTCTGTCTGTGTGTGTGTGTGTGTGTGTGTGTGTGTGTGTGTGTGTGTGTGTGTGTGTGTGTGTGTGTGTGTGTGTGTGTGTGTGTGTGTGAGTGTGAGTGAGTGAGTGAGTGAGTGAGTGAGTGAGTGAGTGAGTGAGTGAGTGCATGAACGTGTATGCACGTCTGTGTGTGTGCGTCTGCGAATGTGTTTGTACCGTGTGTGTGTGTTCTAGCTTCACACAGCTCCAGGGGACATAACTGATCCAATTTGCGGCCGCTATCTAAATGACAGAGACTTCCACGCCACAGATCCCCAACCAATGTAATACTGATGCTCATTTAAGATCAGGCACCACACCCTCATGGGGTAATATTTCTTCCCTTAATCATATCACAACATTTACCAGTTAATTGTACACACAAATATAATAGTTTTTAGTATTTCCTTTATTTAAATATTGTATTAAAATATACAAATGCAGTGATATCTCATTAAATATGTGCATATTTGCATATCTCGCAAATCGATTTTCTGGACACTGGATGAAGTTTGGTCTGTACCCGTACTTTATAGCCCCTGAATGGGTCATTCCCAACCTGGCCCCCCATACTGTAATGACCATCTAATCATAAAATGCAATGAAGGAACATTTCAGACCATAACACTGCTGGAGAGGAAATAATACCCAGATACATTGTGTTGTGTTCCTTCTCCAAGTGTCCAGAGAGATATTATAAGCAGTCTTAATCACTCCTATGACCTCATCACCTGTGAAGATAGACCTAATCTTATTTAGAACATAATAAAGAAAAACATCTTCGATAACGGTACAAATTATGGATTTGAGTGTATACATACACACAGTGTATACACATACAGTACACTTTACAGTAGAGGCATCACAAGATCATACATTAGAAAACTATTTTAGTCAATGCTCCAACTTGGTCCTTCTTCCAGGTATTTTTTTAACCTGGGAACATTCTGTACTGTGGCACGTACTGTATCTTCATTATCATGGGAATGTGAATGGCATTCCACTAGCATTACACACCATCTGCTCAGGCAGCTCTAACAGGTCCCCTACAGTATTTGGCATCTCTTTGTGCCTGTCACATCCGCAGCATTTCCCTAGAAAAGAGACCTTCGGTTCGCTTTGACAGTACCACTTTCAAACACGACTCAACGTCTTCTGTTGACAAAAATACGTTTGTTTAGTGTATGTAGCGGAACTTCAGAGGAGGGAACTGTCACAATGAGACTTTTCAGACATGCAGCAGGCTGGCATGTGAAGTCATCGTCACCGTTTTCCAACTTGCTACTTATATACGATGACACACTCGCACCATGGTAATGAGGGTAAAATATGTATCCAGGGAAAATAATTAGTTCTTTAGTCATAACCATTATTGCATTTTCCAGTAAATCTCTGTAGAATAATTTGTCTTTGTTAAGTAATCTATTACTGTCTCAGATTGGACTACAAATGCACAACAAAGACGTGGATGACTCATAAGATCTTCAAAACTGGTGCTGTTTTCTGTGGAATGTGACATAGAGGTGTAATTTCACATCTTATTTATGTCATGTTTTTTTTTTTACTTATCGTGTACAGTATAATGCATGACCTTGGAAACATGCGTTTAGCTTCAATAAGTCACTTCTTGAAAATCTAACATTGGTTTGATACATAGTGCCAAGAAATAACAGTGATGTTATTCAAACCAAAAATGTATTCACACTTAAAGCATATAAACACCCATATTGTTTCAACAGCCTGCATATAGTGCATCCATATTTAAAACAAATTAGATGCCTCTTCGTTTTGCAAGATTAAGTAAGATTTACTGTTCTTGCGACTGTACTGTCAGAGTTGGTTACTGGGCTTAACTTTCCTTCAATATTGGAGGACGACTCTGTTTTGTCACAGTACGGTTCCTCTTCAGCACCGTGGACAGCTCTTGTGGAGGAAGCCAGTTTCAGCACCGTGGACAGCACTTATGGGGGAAGCTCCAGTAATGTACACAGCCTTAAAGCCCGGACGCCCACTCACTCACTCTCCTGCCGGGGGTGATTACAATTTCATCTCAGTACAAATAGTTCATTAGCAAAACCTGGTGATTTCGCCAGGGGTGGCCCGGGAAGCACATGAACAAAGACGCTCTGCTGCGCCAAAGCAGATGAATGGGGAGAAGGGCTGGAATGAAATGTCAAGCAAAATGTCATCAATGTAATCTGCTTGGAAAAATAATAAATCAGGTCTCTTTGCAGACCCAGCCACTGACCCACACAAGAATTACAGACACAACCTGGAGTTTATGAGAGATAGAGAGAGAGAGAGTGAGAGAGAGAGAGAGAGAGAGAGAGAGAGAGAGAGAGAGTGCAAGCAGATATAAAGAACGAGAGAAAGAAAGAGTGCAAGGAGATATAAAGAACGAGAGAAAGAAAGAGAGTGCAAGGAGATATAAAGAACTAGAGAAAGAAAGAGACAGAGAAGGTGAGAGACAGAAGTGATTGAGCGAGACAGCAGAACGAGAGAAGTAAAGAGAGTGTTCAAGGACTGCAGTGGGAGTAGCTGTCAAGCTACAAGGGGAGGGCTGCACCACTGTGGGATGCTACATAGGCGAGCGGCTCCGCACAACATCCCAGCATCCCACCGAGAAGCTCATCAAAAAGCCCTCAGCCACTTCCTAATCACTGCTTAATGATTTACACAGAACAACAGTGTCTCAAGGCTTGTCTCTGTTTTCCTTTCCCATTGTACCCGCAAATGTTTTTATGTTCCTCTCGACAAGAGAGAGAAACAAACAAACCCTACATTCTCTTTAAAATGACATAGTTCGCCGAGAGCAGTGAGGGAAAAAAGAGAGTGCTGCTGTTAGATTGGCTGCTGCTTGCTGCTGTTTTTGAAATGGCTAGAGACCTGTTCAGCTCCAGCAATTTTCCTGTTGGAGAGAAGACGTGATGATGCAGATTGAGGCATTAGATACTTGATTGGGCATTTAGAGATGCAAAACCACATCAGCGGCACATCAATACAGTCAGTATTATTAAGATGAATCCATTGGCCTACGTGCACCGGTAATTGCATGTAAGTATTCTACCCCCCCGAGTCAATACATGTTTGAATCACCTTTGGCAGCGATTACAGCCGTGAGACTTTCTGGGTCAGTCTTTAAGAGCTTTCCACACCTGGAAATACCAAATATGTCCCGTTTTGTGTTTTACACCTCCAGCAGAATAATGACATTGATGAGTGCATGATATTCAGTTTAACTGGCATATAGTATGTTCTATGGATGGTCTTAAAACTGCAGTCATTTCTGTCTGACAATATATGATCATGACTGGGCATTCTAACATATCTGTATCCATTCATCATCATCATCATCATCATTGTCAATATCGTCTCCCAGGTCTTCCTAACATTTTATGTTATTGAGGGAAAAAAGAAACTATAGAGGTTTGTCAGAATGACTTAAAATAGTATCAATATTTGAAGCTTCTTAGTTTTCCAGTGTTTGCTGCACAGAGAGAATAAAGTGTTGTATCTGTCACAGACTGGTCTTCCCTGGCTGCCTGACCCTGATGAGACCCCTGTGTCACCATCTGATCCTGCTCAGATGAGGCATGACAAAGAAATACCTTGTTGTACATTTATACATGATATTATCCAAGAATAGAATCAATTATTCAATAATTGAAATTACCATTATTCCCAGATCCCAGACGGTAGTCTACCCATCAACTCAAGATGGAACTTTGTATCCATTCACTGATTGTTATAATATGCTGCAAAATTAAACTGAGCTCCATAGACTGGTCTTCCCTGGCTGTCTGACACTGCAGGGACACCTGTCACCATCTGATCCTGCTAAGACATGATGAGCATAGTGTTGTGTACCGACTGTGCACCATGACAGTAAAGCCTGTAGAGCTGTTAATACCGTGCCAGTGTGAAAAGTAAGGAATTAGCTAGGGAAACTGACAGATCGACAATGTTACATTGCTATAGTAACTAAGAAAAACTCACATTGTGCAGGAAAAATGTCAGAATATCGGTCTTCACTCATTTGGACACTGGTTTCATTGTTTGATTCAGGTCTAGAGTGACAGAAACAAAAGTAATAGCTAATGTTAGTGAGCTATCTAGCTAGCTAACGTTAGCCAAATTCTAGCTAATGGTATAATGGTACAACCCTAATTGATACACCATCCAAAGCGTAACTTTTGATACACCATCCAAAGCGTAACAAAGTAGTAACTTCACCATGCTCAAAGGGATATTCAGTGTCTGCTTTTTTCCCCATTGTTACCCATCTACCAATAGGTAGATGTCTCTTTGCGAGACATTGAAAAAGTGCCCTGGTCTTTGTGGTTGAAATTCACTACTCGACTGTGGGACCTGACAGAAAATTGTATGTGTGGGGTGCAGATATGGGTTAATAAGTCAAAAATCATATTAACTACTAGTATTGCACACAGAGTGATTCCCTGAAATATATTATGTGACGGACTAAGCAAATCTTTACTACTGAACGTATTTAGGCTTGACATAAGAAAGGGGTTGAATACCTATTGACTCAAGACATTTCAGCCTAAAAAAAATATATTAATTTGTAAAACTTTCAAGAAATATATATTTTGACATTGTGAGGTATTGTGTGTAGATCAGTGGCACGGAATCTAAAATTCAAGCTGCTATACAACAAAATGTGGGAAAAGTCAATGGGTGTGAATACCTTTTGAAGACAATGTAGGCTGCTCTGTAAAGAACATACTGCAACAGTCAAAAGATACAGTATCTGCAAATAGCTGGAGATTAAACTAGGATGGCTGGAGATTAAAGTAGGATGGCTGGAGATTCAACTAGGATGGCTGGAGATTAAACTAGGATGGCTGGAGATTAAACTAGGATGGCTGGAGATTAAACTAGGATGGCTGGAGATTAAACTAGGATGGCTGGAGATTCAACTAGGATGGCTGGAGATTCAACTAGGATGGCTGGAGATTAAACTAGGATGGCTGGAGATTAAACTAGGATGGCTGGAGATTAAACTAGGATGGCTGGAGATTAAGCTAGGATGGCTGGAAATTATATTAGCTGTAAGAGTGTAGGTGGTGCTACTTAAAATGTAAATTATATAAAAACTCAAAGTCTTCAACTCTGTAGAGTATACCATAATTTGCATGTTATGCATAGCTTGTCTGGTGTTATGAAGAAGTCAAGACAGGAAGCCTTCGGGAAAGTACAATGTAAATGCTCATAGAATTTCCCTCCCACATATCCACTAAGATCTGGTTAGGGTTAGGGTTGGAGTGCTCATCTAGGATCAATGTTGCCTTTTAAATCATAATGAATAACATTACATGGACAAAATGGACCTGATCTTAGATCAGCACTCCTTCCCTGAGAGGATCTATGAATACAGGCCCTGTAAAGTAATATTACCCAAGTCATTTGTCAGCGCAGTAAACCATGCTCACGCCCCAGCATCAGTCATGGCTTCTTCATATTAACCCGATGACAGTATGAGAACCTTGCACCTCGTTAAACACTTTCAGGTCGCTCCTTTGGAATCCTGTTAACTTCAGAGAGTGTGAACTCTTATTTTCCTCTCCTGTTTTACAGTTTCTGTTATAAACCCTGCCATCAGTGCTGACGGAATTATTGGAGTTTGTTGAATTGTATATCAATATCAGGTCCTGAGTGAAGCTTAAGTCAAGCCAAGCTCAGATTCTATTACTGTAATTTGTCTGTCGATTAGTGGAGTAAACAAACTGGTGAGGTATAAGCAAAATATAGCACTTAGGAATAATCCAAATCACATCAGGCCTGGACAAGAATATACAATTATCACTTGTACGGAGGAATCAGAACATTATGAAATACGTGCCTCCCCTTGTGCATTACCAAAAAAATATATACTGTATATATTTCACAGCTTATCCATATATATATATTTTTTGGAATCATCGACCTTTAACTTAATTATAGTGCATTTTTGTCAGCACCATTGCATTTGTCACATTTACACAGGCACCAGTGGATTGCACCATCCTGGGCCTAAGTGTAGGACAATTAAACTGGCATTTGCTGTCAGAGGAATGGCCTTATGAGAATTGAATTGAGGTTTGATGAGGTGGTCTATAAGAGGAGGAGGAGGAGGAGAAGGAGGAAGATGGTGTAGCATGTGGTGCTGGGCTGACTGCTGACTGCCCAGGTAACCTTTAGCAGATGAGATTGTTTCTCATTAGAGTAAGGAGAAGGCCAGGGTGGTAACCCCTCAATTCCTTCTCTCTCTCTCGCTGTCTCTCTTTCTCTCATTCCTCTCTCTCTCTCTCTCTCTCTCTCTCTCTCTCTCTCTCTCTCTCTCTCTCTATCCTCTCTCCCCCTCCTCTCTCTCTCCCCTCTCTATCTCTCTCTCACTCTCTCTTTCCCTCCCCCTTTCTCTCTCTTGTTTCTCTCTCTCTCTCTCTCTCCTCACTCTTTCTCTATGACTGATCTGTCTCCATCCCCATGCCCTCTACTTGTAGGAATTGAGAAAATCATCATGGAAATATAATGACGGATGGAGCTGCTGGGTATTTGGACATCTGTCTTCTCTCTCACAGCTCAGCCAGAGAGCCCAGGCTGTATGACAGGCCCATGGCCAGTGTGGAATAGCACGGGAGATGGAGAATTATCTCCAACACGTCTCCCTGCTACCCTCAGAGATCTGCCATTAGTAGGTTGTCAGTCTGGCAAACACCCCAGCAGCTTTCCAGGCAGGACAAGTCAGCTCCTCACTTCTAATAGGGGGGCATGGGATCATTTCTGCCTGGCTAAAGTTAGAACTATTTAGGTGATATGGGCCTGGGGTTTGGTGAGTGGCAAAACTACTGAGACGTAAAGCTGATGAACTCAAAAGTGCAGAACAAATATTAGATTTTCAGCAACCAACTATAACAAATATGGCATAGGCAACTATAGATGTTGTTGTTTGAGTTTTGAGTGTAGAGTGTGCAATACTATTTGTTGTGTGTGTGTGTGTGTGTGTGTGTGTGTGTGTGTGTGTGTGTGTGGTTTAGTGCTTGAGTGCATGCATGTATGCATGTACTATGTTTGAAACCATAAGCAAATGTCAGTCGATATTCATGTACAGAGCTCCTACAACATTAAGGACACTGTCGTGGGTGGTCTATATGCCACGTTAGAGGTAAATGTAACGCTGATCAATGGATGCTCTGGTTGTTTTCAACGGTGAATAAACCCCTAATATCAAAGGGAAAATATGAGCTTCAACTCCAAAGACAATATTTCCATGACAACTTGTCTGTTGTGCACATTTTTGATAATTCCCAACAAGGTATGTCATCTTAATTCCTAGCAAGGTACAGTATGTCATCCTATCAACCCCATCAAAGTAATTATGTGGAGTCATCCACCTGTGAATGATATGAACCATGCACTTCTCAAAGCCGAACTAAAGGCCATTGTAAATGCCATTCGAAATGCATAGGCTCTGAAACACTGGAAAGCCAACTGCATTGCATAGGCCTTTTGACCATTTTCAGGACCATGGACAGTGACAAGTCAAAATAATCGCTTCTCTGGAACGTTTTCAGGACCATGGACAGACAAAATGCATAGCCCTCCATTCTGGAGCATTTTGAGGACACTGTACAGCACCTCCACAGCGTTTCTCTGCTTGCAGGGTGCAAACAAATCCCACAAGGTCACTGGTTATTCATTCAATGGGCACAGTGTACAGCTATTATTCCTCATTTGATAGATTGTGCGTGTGTGTGTGTGTGTGTTGTATGTGTGTGGGAGAGAGAGAGAGACCTGCGTAGATGGGTTTTATTCCTGACTGTTTTATTTGATCAGGTTTCCATTGAAGTAGACACACAATTATGTAAAAGCGCACAATGTAGTGTAGTGCTCGTCACACACACACAGTTGAACCTTTATAATTGTTGTTTATCAACACAGAAAGTCACGACATGGTCTCTCGTTCCTCCTCCATCCTTCGTTCCCCCCTCTCTCCCCCTTTTGCCTCATGTGTTCCAGTCCCACCCCTTACTGTCTGGCATTACCGTCCTCTACAATACAAAACGGTATTCTCAGTACCTCCCCCTGGTTTCGCTTGCTTTTGCACTGCACTCGCTCAGTCTGTGCATCTCTGACTACCTTCATTGACATCCACCCTACCACCTCTCCACCTGCGTACAGCTTTCACGGATCCGAGCTAGCCAGACCCTCGCTAGAACACATCGGGATATTTCTTCCGATCCGTTAAGCTCCCCCATTTCCCCTCAGGTCGATTTGGTCACTGTGTTTCTCCGTGTATCAATGTATACGACCTCGCCGAGCCGAAGGATTTCTCTCTCTTGAGCATGAGAAGGAACACCATCTCATCCGCAATCCAACATCTAAGATTGAGCTACCAGCATGCACACTGGATACATATGCTCCAGCAGAAGTTTTCGGCCAGAAAACTAAAGCACATTGGACCACAGATTCCGAACAAGTGGGTAAATCAGTTTTAGGTAAGCCTAGATAAGTTTCATGTTATTTTCTATAAATACTATACCCGTTATTACAGTAGCTGGAGGTTATGCTGTAGCCTCTGGACAGTTATGGCGATGTTGCATGATCAGCAGGATACTGTCCTTTTTGGACGAAGCATTTTTCTGCTTTATCATTGTCAGGTATTGCGTCTTATATGTAGCCTATGTGGGTTTTCATGTGTCCAAACTACGTCGGTGTTATTTATCTAAAGTAAAAGTTACTACATGTCCATTACTGTGGAGCTGAACAACGTTAGATACTAGAACCTATATGTTGCATTTTCTTTTAAACATATGAGTGACTGGAGACGGAGTGTTGGCAATGTATTGGGAGGAGGCTGCAGAGGAAGTCGAGAGAATGAAAGAGCGGATTGGAGAGGGGGAGAGACCACTAAGAATCAGTTTTCAGTCCACGCACACTTTCTTTCACATTGCCCCTCGCCTCAATGAATGGCCCGTCTGATTCAATCCAGGGCCCTATGAAGTTCGACGGCATAGCATCATAATATGCTTGTCTATTCTTGTCTATCTTGTTCTAGAACACCCGCTTTGCAGCTCAAACGTTGATTGTGCACTGGGAGTCCATCCCAGTTCATCTTACAATATTTCATACGACATGTATATTGACCATTCTGTATTGCAATTGTGAAATGCATTACTGTTTAGCCTCAGTCTCTCTGTTGTTACGAGGCGGGAAATTGTGTGTCACTTATTTGATCTTATCCGTGAATAATGTCAAACAGATTGGACAGGTCGTGTGTGTGTGTGTGTGTGTGTGTGTGTGTGTGTGTGTGTGTGTGTGTGTGTGTGTGTGTAAAAAATATGTACAAATATGGCATACCGGTATATGCGACAATATGATTTGCCTCATTTTACATTCTCAACACAGATATAGCTATGTTGGAGAGCTGCTCAATCAATAATTCAATGATGCTGATGTTAATGGCTAATTGATATCGATTAAACAGAACAGAGAAATTCTAATCAGGAAAGAAATGTCATTTTTTGAGGTAGCACCAATGATCCAAAGTTGCCTCTCCCTCCGTTCCTTCAATGGAAGTTGTATGAGTGCGCTACTGTTCACTAACTGCGGGGGGAGCTCGCGCTCTTTTGCGCCATGTGTCAAGTAATCCGCTACAGGCAGGATAATTGACTGGTGTCGATGGATACAAAATTAGAAATGCAACTACTCTTTTGGTGTGCACATTATTTTAACAACTAATGACTGTGTTCTTCTTCTTATGCTTCTTCTCAATAAGTTTCATACTTTGAATTACTTTTTTACTTTGTCCCTTTACAGTATATATGTATCAATAGATGTCTTTAAATTGCCATGTGATTCTCAGTAACATACTGTCCAGCCCTCTGTTCAGATCAATATTGACATCATATCCATGCTACCATGTGGCCTGTCCTGTGACAGGCCACATGTGGCCACATGTGTGACAGGCCAGTTGAAAGTAAGTTGTCAATCGACATAGCTCTCATCAAGTCCCCTCTAGAGCCACAAAACAAAGGCTGTTTTATTTCAAATGGCTAATTCAATCTGTTGGCCTTTATATTGCCTACATGCTGGCAACATGTCATTATTCTCAAAGAGAAACAGCTCACAATCACAAATGCCAAAAAGAAAATGCCAGCAGTAGCTTGAGGCTACAGCTATGTCCCATGCTTGGTGACCCTGTGTTGACTAACCATTCAAAGACTGGGGGTACATGCTGCAGTGTAATGTTTTTGTGACGCGTGCTGTGCACTCCAATGATGGATTGATTGCAACCTCATGTTGCCATGATTCACAAAGGCAAAAAAAGGACTACACACAAGGGTGCGCACAACACCCCCACACATAAAAACACACACACACATACACACACACACACACACACACACACACACACACACACACACACACACACACACACACACACACACACACACACACACACACACACTAATGGATTTGAGAGCATAGTAGCACAGTCTCCCTTAATAGATGAACTGGGAGGTAGGCAATGGTCCATTCTCCTTGAGTATGGACAAGAATATCAAATACAAGGTCTCTCGGTGTTGGAGCTAGAAGAGCTAACTGTCTTACAGTGATTGCCAAGAGGCATCAAGCATCTTCACTATTGGCAGGACTAGCAGTGGGTGCTGGTTCCAGCTGGAGTGCCCCGGAAGGCTTCCTCCCAGGGGGAATAGAAAACCTGTTTTGATGGGAAGAAAAACAACAGGGGTCAAATCATGCCATGTCAGAGCAACACAAAACAGATGGTGAACTTCATTCCAAATCCCTGGCCTGCAATTCTCCACTGGGGCAGGATGTGTTAGTTGACATGAGGTTATTGTGGGATTGTTTGACTATTACCTCAAACCACACAGTGTTATTGGATAACAAAATTGTCTCAAAGCTTAAAAACATTCTTTAACCTGTCTCCTCCCCTTCATCTACACTGATTGAAGTGTATTTAACAATTGCCATCAACAAGGGATCATTGCTTTCACCTGGATTCACCTGGTCAGTCCATGACATGACAAGGTGTTCATAATGTTTTGTACACTCAGTGTATATGCACCTTCATCAGGGAGATTACCGTGTCTATGTTAGACACTAGTGGAGAACTTGAAGATTAACAGACATATTATCTTGAACCACTGTAGAAGAAAACATCTTTGTGGTTGTGAAATATCAACATGTTTTATAACCTGCAAGTGGATGGAGTTGTATGGCAATGTGTAAAATGTAGATTTATTTGACTATTTCTATTATAATGCACACAAACAGAGCTCGTAATGATTCACCCTGAATCAAGATACATACAGTCTTTACTGACATTCAACAAAGATGAAACAGTAAATCAATTTCAGCCAAAACCTGTCGTCAGCCTAGTCATCGACCAGACCAGGCCAAAAACATGTTTACCTTAAGAAAATCCATTGTGTGGTCAGTATAAAATAGGTTGACTCAGGTGCATGTCCACCTACATACTGATCAGTTTATGGATTATCAAATCAATATATAGATAAATTCACAAATGTAATCCCAAAATGTACCCAAAGGATAGACCAAGGAAAATGTGCATTTATTTATGGAGAGTGAGGAACATAGCCTGAGGGACATTGATTGACCAGAGAAGTTTATGTGGATAGACATAGTAGGCTGCAGAAACTTGTGAAGATAACCTTGACTTGAATCAATCCAATTTAGTGCAAGATTTTGTTTGGGACTGTTTTTTACTCATCTTTTATAATTTGATAGTTAACGTTGAGCTTCTGATGGATTAGATAGAAAATTAATTGTTGAATGCAATTAATGGATTTGGCAACTTTGTTGCACCTTAAACAGTTTTGCAAATTAAGCTAATTTGATTTTCCTACTTTTAGGCTGTAATATTGCTGTAGCCATTATTGAATATAAACTGTATTAGCCTCAGGAGAGAGAATGCAATTCAAATATAATAATGAAAAGGAAATCTTACGGCCTCTTAGCCTACATTGTTTACCGTTTCTGGTCTTCTCAGATTTATATTTGTTTTGTAGAATTAAAAAAATCTTACTGCCTACATTTTCTGTGTTTAGACAACATATTAGACAGCAGCATACGTGTTTAGAATAATGGATTTATTACTATTTTATGGCTAAATGTTTCGCTGTCAAGATCCAAATATTAATTTGGTCAAATCTAGGACTACCGTGCAATAAGGGTTGTTCTTGGTATGCATTTGAATGGCTCACTGATGGACAGAGACAGGTTGTATAACTATAGATTAGTGTTTGAGATTTTGCTGATGACCTGATTCTATCAACAGGTTGGTTTTATGCCACCACTGTCAAAGCTATTAGACATGAATGAAGACTTTATGGCTTCCCAATCACAAACACATTGCCACTCCTAAAACCATGTGCAATTGTTGTCTCTTGGTATGTTGATGGGCGGCCCTATTCATGCAGGTATCAATGTTCACATTAAAACTTTTTATGGATCGGTGTCCCGTTAACGGGACACTTGTTGCTCAATATGCATAATGTGACTAAAACGTTGTTTTAAGATAAAACATTGTTATCATCATGACTCTTGCATTTAGGCTATGCGTCATGCTTGGCACCAGTCATAGTGACATTAAGAATCCTTACAGTTAAAGCAATTTAAAGTATCTATCTATGGCTTTGCCTGGATATCCATTGAGCCACATAACACCTCTATAAATAACAAAGG